>NC_137788.1:51715794-52315794 GCF_963383645.1 Muscardinus avellanarius
TCCAGGAAGATGGCGACCAAAAAAAGCAGCGTTTACGAGTCCCACTAACACTCGATCTCGATTGCCACAAAATCAGTGCTTTTCATAGCCAGAAAACACTATGAGCAAAGAAATAAAAACTGTAAATACAAGGGACAGAGAAAAAGAAGGCTAGAAGACCAGAGACCAGAAAAGAAACTAGCCTGCACTGCAGCGGTGGAGCCATGCGAGCACCATCTTCCCTTGCAGCACCAGGCTCCAGAGAAGAAAGAGACTCAGAACAGAGCTCAAAATCAGAAAAGAGATATGCCAGCCTCACGGCTGAGGGCACAGCAGTAGCACCATATAGCCAGCAGTGGCAGCAAATTCACCAGGCCTGCGACAGCTCCAGATTGGCTCACTTGACAACCCACCAGGCTCCAGAGAGGAAAGGTAAACAAGGAGCTGAGGCGAGCAGCTGTGCATCATCCCGGTTTAATTCAGCAGTTTTTTCAGCACAAAGAACATCTAAGACTCCCAATAGCCAAGTTCAGCATGCCCTCCAGGCACTCAGAACGGAGCTCAAAACCAGAAAAGATATATGCCAGCCTCACGGTCCAAGGGCATGGCATCACCCCCATATTGCCAGAAGCAGTGGCCAGTCCGCCAGGTCTGCGACAGCTCCAGATCAGGGCATTCAACAACTGTGAGTGAAATTGCGGCCCCTAAGGGAGAAATTCCAGTAATGCACCCCCAGGGACTTGTGCCTCTTTGATAATCTCCCTGGGTCTGAGATTTTGCAATCCAACCCAGTGAAGGAGTAGTGGTGGCAGAGATACCACACTTAGTTGCAGCTCCCCATGGGTGAACACCCAGCCTGGCACCCCCATGGTCTTGCGCAGCCTCGATTAACTCCCTGGGTCTGAAACTTTGTGATAAAACCCAGTAAAAGAGTAGTGGTGACTGGTATTACCACATATTGAGATCCAGAGAACCATAAATGAAGTTGTAGTGACCCAGGGAAGAACCCAGGAAAGGCACAAACTCCTGAAATCATGGGAAAGAGAAATAACAATGGAGCATGAACACCCACAACCCCACAACATCAGAACCTGATAACACAGAAATTCAAAGATCTCCAGAAGATCAAATCAGGAATAGAACTGTAGAAATAATACAGGACCTTTGAAAAGAATTTAGAGAGAGTCTAAAAGAAATAAAGGATGCAATTATTGAAGTAAAGGCCTCAAACAAAGTATAAACAATCCATTAGACCACATGGAGAATAGAATCTCACTCCTAGAAGATCACGCCAAAAACAAAGGCACATTTTATAATTTAGAAAAAAAAATCAGACGGCAGGAATCTGACATCAAAGAAATATGGGCCAATCTTAAGAGAGCTAACCTAAGAATAGGAATAGAGGAGGGAAAAGAAGGTGAAACAAAAGGGATAATAATCTCTTCAAGGAAGTAATAGCAGAAAATTTTCCAAACATAGAGCAAGAGGTCAATACACAGGTCCAGGAAACTTATAGAACTCCCTTTAAATAGGATGAGAGAAGAGGTTTCCCACACCACATAATTGTCAAAATGATCAATGTGGAAGCCAAGGAGAGAATCTTTTTTTTAAAATTTATTTTTATTGGTGCATTGTAATCATATATCACATTGGAATACAAGACTTGAGAGGATATACAAGCACACATCATCCAATTAGCCATCATCCAGCCCCCATCCCATTCCCTCCCCCTCCCTCGATCCCATGCTTGTTTGGTGATTAACTTTGATACATTTGTTTATGTACCTCCTGCATTTTAAAGAGGCTCCATCCTCCCCTATTCCATACCTTCTGATTGGTCACCTTAATTGCTTCACTATAGGGCCCTTTCTATAACTCGACCTCTTCCTGTTGTCCCTTTCCTCCTAGTTATTGCTGAGTAGGGGAAGCATCTGGTTTTTATTTTCTGCGATATTTCTCTGTGCATGCCGCATTGCAAGCACTGATCCCACTCTTGACAGCCCCAGTAGTGGCCTGGCTACCCAGTGGACTGATCCAGACCTTGCTGGCTCAAGCAGTGGCCTTGCCTCATGGGAGGCCCCAATTCTGGCCTGGCTGGCCCCCACACCAGCCTAACCCCTCGGCTGGCTCTGATCCCGGCCTCAGAGGCCCCAGCACCGGCCTTGCCTCATGGCAGGCTCCAATCCCAGCTTTGCTGTGTCTGTCGCCGGCCTCACCCCTTGGCAGGCTCTAATCCGAGCACCCTCTTCACACATCCATTTGTCCCACGTTCTCGAGGGTGCGTGTTTGTAGCATTCTGCCTCTGGGGTTATTACTTCAAAGGTTCCAGGTGTAATGTATCAGATCTCTGCCTCTCCTGAGTACTGGCCACTGCCATTGCCACTGCCTCCACCATTTCAAATCTTTCCCAAGCTCTTTTTCCACTCTGAATGTTGTCCAGTGTTCCTAAGCATGTGCGACGGTAGCATTCGATGTTTGGTGTAATTTCTCCAAAAAAAAAAATAAGGTTGGTAGCATCCAATTTCTGCTTCTCCTGAATAAAAGTCTCCACCTCCATCACAGAGACTGCTTCCAACACCACCTTTCTCCTAGGTCCCCACTAAACTATCTCCTTACAGGTGATGTCCAAGATTCTTAAGAATGTAGAAAAGAAGCAGTCCTCCTTCGTGGTGAATTTTTCCAAAAGTTCCAGTTCATTTTGATAAGTTTTGTCTGTATCTCCAGTATCCTGGCATCTGCCACGGCCTTCTTGACCCCTCTCGGATATTTTTCTTTTTTCTTTTTCTTTTTCTTTTCCTTTTTTTTTTTTTTTTGACCCCTCTCGGATATTTTTCTTTTTTTCTTTTTCTTTTTATTTTCCTTTTTTTTTTTTTTTAATAAGAGAAAACAGTATGTGTGGTTTGAGGAGGTTGTGGGATCAGGCACTCAGAAGCACTGTGACCCGGGCCCGGTTTCCCCAGGGGTCCAGTGTGTTCCGCACAACTCCGCCTGGGGCTCAGAGTCCTGCAACCTGGGCCCTGACTCTTCCGGGCTCCAGCGTGCCCCGCCTGATCCCCGCCCGGGGCCCAGGGCCTTGCAACCGGCCCGGTTTCCAAGGAGAGAATCTTAAAGGCAGCAAAAACAAAAGGGCAAGTGACATTCAGAGGCAAACCAATTAGAATCACTCCAGACTTCCCAAACCAAGTCATGAAAGCCAGAAGGGCTTGGAGTAACGTATTCCAATCTTTGAAAGAAAATGATTTCCAGCCAGAAATTTTCTACCCAGCAAAACTATCTATGAAATTAGATGGGGAAATAAGAAGCTTCCATTACAAACAGAATCTGAAGGAATTTATGACTTCAAAATCAGCACTAGAGAAAATACTCAAGGAGATTAACTACAAAGAAGAAATAGGTAATACATGCCAGAACCAAAGAAACAAGATTTTCCATCCAGTAGACAACTAAGCAAAGAATAAACAGTATCTCAAACAGAAATAAAATCTTAACATGTTAGGAATTAAAAATTATCTCTCTATAATCACACTGAATGTAAATGGCCTCAACCCTAAATAAAAAGACAAAAAGTGGCAAAATGGATAAAAAACCAGAATCCATCCTTCTGCTCCTTACAAGAAACACACCTTACATGTAAAAATAGGAACAAACTCAAGGTAAAGGGCTAGAGCAAGGTAATCCATGCTAATAGAACTTGAAGGCAAGCAGGAGTAGCAACTATGATATCAGACAAGTTAGACTTCAAACCCACCTTATTAGAAGAGACAAAGAAGGTCATATTTTACTGGTAAGAGGAATAATGCAACAAGAGGAAATAACAATAATCAACATCTATGCCCCAAACATAGGTGCAGCTACTTTCATAAATCAAACTCTTTGTGACATGAAGTCACACATAAATCCCAATACAATACAATAATACTGGGAGACTTCACCACACCTCTCACAACATTAGACCGATCTTCCAGACAAAAGGTCAGTAAATATACCTTAGAACTAAAGAACACCATTAATCAAATGGACCTGTTGGACATATATAGACTATTTCACCCAATTACAGTGGAGTTTACATTTTTCTTAGCTACTTATGGAATTTTCTACAAAATAGATCACATCCCAGGACACAAAATTAGCACTAGCAAATTCAAAAAATGTTATATACTTCCCTGTGTCATTTTAGATCATCATGGAATGAAACTAGAAATCAACTATAAGAAGACCCAGAGAAACAACATAAACATGTGAAGACTAAACACCACACTTCTGAATGAAGAATGGGTCATAGAAGATGTAAGAGGTGAAACCAAGAAATTCCTAGAAACAAACAAAAATAAAGATACAACATATCAAAACCTCTGGGACACTTTGAAAGCAGTATTAAGAGGAAAATTTATAGCACTGAGTGCTCACATAAGATAAACAGAAAATCTTCAAATAAATAACCTAATGACACACCTCAAAGCCCTTGAAAAGCAGGAACAATTGAACCCCAAAGCCAGTAGAAAACAGGAAATTATTAAAATTAGAGCAGAAATTAATGAAATAGAGAATAGAAAAACAATACAGAAAATCAACAAAACCAAAAGCTGGTTTCTTGAAAAAATTAACAAGATAGATTAAACCACTAGCCAACCTAACTAAAAAAAAAAGAGAAAATCAACCCAAATTATGAAGATAAGAGATGAAAAAGATGACATTACTGCTGACAGTGTAGAAATCCAGAGGATTATCAGAAACTGCTTTGAAAAACTATACTGCAACAAAATAGAAAATCTGGAGAAAATTGATAACTTCCTAGATAAATATAACCTTCCTAAACTGAGTCAGGAAGATATAGAACACTTAAACCAACCAATAACAGCCAAAGAGATTGAAACAGCAATTAAGAGCTTACCATCAAAGAAAAGGCCAGGACCAGATGGCTTTCCAAGTGAATTCTAAAAGACCTTTATAGAAGAGCTCACCCCAGTACTTCTCAAACTATTTCATGAAATAGAAAAAACCGGCACGCTCCCAAATAACATTCTATAAAGCCAACATCACACTAATACCCAAACCAAATAAAGACAGTTCAAGGAAGGAAAACTACAGGCCTATATCTCTGATGAACTTGGATGCAAAACTATTAAACAAAATACTAGCAACACACATTCAAAACCACATAAAGAAAATCATACACCATGACCAGGTAGGGTTCATCCCAGAGATGCAAGGCTGGTTCAACATATGAAAATCAATCCATGTAATTCATCATATAAACAGAATCAAAGACAAAAATCACATGATCATTTCAATGGATGTGGAAAAAGCTTTTGATAAAATCCAACATTCATTTATGATAAAAACACTGCAGAGAATTGGAATAGAAGGAACATATCTCAATGTCATTAAGACAATCTACAATAAGCCCACCGCCAACATCATATTAAATGGGGGAAAATGTCAAGAATTCCCCCTAAAAACAGGAACGAGAGAAGGATGTCCATTATCACCACTTCCCTTCAATATAGTACTAGAGACTCTAGCCAGAGAAATAAGGCAAGAAAATGAAATCAAATGAGTACAAATAGGAAAAGAAGAACTCAACCTTTCACTATTTGCAGATGATATTTAGAAAACCCAACAAACTCAACCAAAAGGCTTATAGAACTGATCTACAAATTCAGCAAAGTGTCTGGATACAAAATAAATCTTAAAAAATCAGAAGCTTTCCTGTACATCAACCATAAATCCACTGAAAAAGAAATTCTGAAAACACTTCCACTCAGGATCTCCCACAAAAAAATAAAATACTTAGAAATAAACTTAACCAAGGATGTAAAAAATCTCTACAAATGCCGGGCGTGGTGGCGCATGCTTGGGAGGCTGAGACAGGAGGATCACACGGGTTTGAAGCCAGCCTCAGCTACTTAGTGAGGCTTTCAGCAACTTAGTGAGAACCCTGTTTCCAAATAAAATATAAAAAAGGTCTGGAGGTAGAAAGCCTCAGGGTTCCACCCCCAGTACCACCAAAAAGAAAAAAGTCTCTACAAGGAAAATTATAAAACATTGAAAAAAGAAATTTAAGATCTTAGAAGATGGAAAGATCTTCCATGTTCATGGATTGGCAGGATAAATATCATTAAAATGGCCATCCTTTCAAAAGTGATCTACAGATTAAATGCAATGCCCATTAAACTACCAAAATCATTCCTCACAGACATAGAAAAGTCAGTCCTTAAATTTATTTGGAATAACAAAAAGCCCAGAATAGCCAAAGTAGTTCTCAGCAACAGAAACAATGCAGGAGGAATCACAATACCTGACATTAAACTGTACTACAAAGCCATTGTAATAGAAACAGCATGGTACTGGCACAAAACCAGATACATAGACCAATGGAGCAGAATAGAAGACCCAGAAACAAGTCCACACATTTTCAGCCAATTGATTTTTGACAAAGGGGCCAAAAACATACACTCGACAAAGATAGCCTGTTCAACAAATGGTGTTGGGAAAACACCATTTGTTTTGTCAACTCTAGATGAAAAAGGAAATCCTATAGAGGAGCAAACAAGGCAACCTAAAAAAGGGAATGGAAGAAATGAAGAAGGAAAGTCTCTAAAACACACAATGTACTTAAACATATCAAAGTCAACCTCTAAGCCAAGCATGGGAAGGAGGGATGGAGAGGGAATGGGGTGGGAATTGGGTAGGTGTTAAATTGGTGATATGTACATGTATATACATACAAGTTTTTACCCCAATATGATGTATGAATATAATGCACCAATAAAAAATTTTTAAAAATGAAATATTTATTCAAGGATTTCCAAGAACACAGAACATAAAATGTTTAATTATATTGTGTTATAGATCATATATAATTATAATTTAAAACAAAATTTTTAAAAAAGTGTCATTGTATATGCAGTATAAATATAATTATGTACAATTATATAATTACATATGTAAATGTTATAATTATATATAATATCATTTGTATATCTCTGTATCTATCAGGTATACACAGATCTAATTGCTTATTATAATGTAATGATAATCATTGATCTCTTGTTATATGCCAAACACTGTATTAGGTCTTTTTACATATTAGTGATGCCTATTCTTCAAACATAAGCATTCAAATGATGTAACTAGAACTCAGAAAGTTAGATGAGTAGCTGTGTAGTCAGAGGATAGAGAAGCTGGGTTCACACCCAGACCTGCCTCCAGAAGGTCATGGTATTTCTCATCTCCAGAGTGAATGAAACTCAGAGAGGGGTTGTGACTGCCAAAGGTCAGATGGTGGCAGAGCTGAAGGATAGAATCTGGGTCTTCTAACACTCCTAGAGCATATGTTCAACCCTGTATAATGAGAAAAGAACTAATATTTCATGTAGTTGGAGTAATGCAGCAGAATTGCAGATTCCGCGGCGACCAAACCTTCCACTGGTTCTGTTCTCAGTGAGAAATGCGTCCATTTGGCAACTGCCTGGGATTCATAGGAACAGATGCTAACTTGTGGTGTTAGCTAGTTCACAGATCCCTTGGTCCCCCTGACAGGAGGTGCTGCAGAAGCTCAGGCCTGGGAAATGCAGACTATAATCCACTTTTTTGCATGTGAAATGTATTTTCCAGCTCTCCCACTCCTTAGCGATTCTCTGCCTAAGCCATCTTGCTGTGCATTTGTCAAGGAAACCTGCCATTTTCAATTTGGAGACAACAACTCAAGTGAGAGAAAGCTAAGCACCAGAATTCATTGAGAAAGTAAATTAGAAACAGTTTAAAAATGGGAATGGCTCTATTTGCTCTATAACAAGCAGAGCATTAAAAAAATCAATAATAAGAACAACAACTAATGGTGATAATGTCTTCCCTGACTCATAGGGATATTTAAGAGTAAAATGATGTAATTGATGGGAAACACTTTGAAAAATAAAAGCACCACACAGCACAAGATATTATGATTATTATACATTTGTTCTTAAGCACAGCTAAAAGTGAACCTCTATCTCCCTCAGGACCAAATGTCATCATCAATAAATCACGTGTATAATTCTCAGAGTGCAAAGGATGTCTGCAGGGCCAGGCTGTGGTGCTCCTTATAATCTCTCTATTGGAGAGTCACGGATGTGGCCAAGGGCAAGTTGCAACCTCTCTGGGCCTTTGTTCTCAAGTGTTTGAGATGCAGATTTATATAATTAATAATGACTATATCTACAAAGAAATTCAATGCCCAATTACAAAGCCTCTTGGGGTTATTATTTCATTTAATATTTATAATAGCCCTGTGAAGCATCTTATTTTTTAGATGAGGAAAATGAAATGAGGAATAGGGAAATATTTAGACAAAATCACACAGCTAGAATTTAGTGAGCTGTCCAGAAACTCACAAACCTTTAGGTAGACAAAGTGTATATTGTAGTATATAGTATATATTGTAGAGTGTGTATTGTATAGTTATATATTTATACTATCCAGATGCTTTTCTCTGTTACTTCTACTTTGGAGAATCATTGCTCCCCAAAGCACATGCCAGGGTGTTTTTATTGGCTTCAAATCTTGCCTACCCTTTATGTGACCATAGGGTAGGAAAGTGGCCAGGCCTCATCAATCATATTAAATCTTTCAATCTAGTCTCATTGATTGACTCAGAGGATGGGTATAGGATAAAGCCTGTCCAATCAAAATACAAAGGATTTATATACACAAAAACAAAGAGAGAAACTTGCTTTGTCCTGGAGGGTTGCTAGCTAGGTTGGGGTACACCTAAAGAAGACTGTTCACAGTAGGAAATAATGAAGCCAACAAACTACCAAATGCCAAAGATGGAGAACATTCAGAATGTGTCCTTTGAGCCCCGGCAACTCATAAGCTAGAACCACTCACTTTTCGTGGTCATCAGAGTCAGTGAATACTATTTTATTTTATTATTTTTGCAATACTGGGGATTGAATCCAGAAGCATTCTATATATCTAGGCTACACCCCTAGACCCATAATATTTTTTAATTTTGAAACAGAGTCTCATTAAGTTGCTGAGGGCCTTGCTAAGTTGTTGAGGGCTAGCCTCAATCCCATCCACCTCCTGTCTTACTTAGCCTCTTATATACTGGGATAACAAGTATGTGCCACCATGCCTAGATAGTAATACCTAGTATCTAGGTATTAGGAATACCTAGATACTAATACTCAAATTAGTAAAAGCTAATATGAGTTAGAATTTTGGCACTCACACAGAAAAAGTTTCTGATTAATATAAGATGTAACAAAGTATGATAATATATGTTATCCTCAGTTCTCAAAACAATATTGGACTCAGTATTCTTATGTATGGCTCTTCTTAATAGAAAATTTAAAAAATGTAGTCATACACTTGATATACAATTCACATCTGCAACTCTAAAGACTTTGTTTTATTTCTTTTTGGTGGTATTGGGAATTGAACCCAGAGGCATTCTACCTCCAAGCTACACCCCAGACCAATTATTTTTTTATTTGAAAACAAGCTATCACTAGGTTGCTTAGAGCCTCACTAAATTGCTGAGGCTATCCTGCGATCTGATGCACTTATGTAACTAACACCAACATGAAGAAAAAAGCATATTTCTTATGTCCTCCCCCCAACCAGTGCCTCATCATATGTACAGGTCAATGCTGTTTGAGTTCCAACAGCTTGTATTGGTTTTGCCTGCTTTAAAATTTATTTAAAATGTGTGTTACTCTAATGCCATAAAGATATTTTCTTTTGGAAACTTTAATATTCTACATTTTTTTCCACACTTACTTGCTTTGAGTATTAGTTTTTGTTATTTGTTTTTAGGAAGGGGTCAAAAGTCTCTTTTTCATAATAAATTTGACCCAGTAGCATTTATTGTAAAGACTATTCATTCTATCTCTGAGAAATTGCTTTCAAAATCAAGTGACCATATACCTATAGGTGTGTTTTCAAACTCTCTACTTTTAGTGATCTATTTCCCTAATGTACACCGGTACTGCAATAATTAGTGTAGATTTAAACAAACCTTGATATTTTGTAGGTAAACTTCCCAGTATTGTCTTTTTAATGATTGCCATAGTTTTCCTTAGCATTTTGCATAAATGTTATTATAGACTGATTTTTTCCACAAAAATAGACAAGTAATACTTCTGGGGATGTTGAGTGAGATAGTGTTGAATCAACAGAACTATGTAGAGGGATCTGGCATTTCCATTTATTTCTAGTTTTTCTCGGGAATGTTTTATAATTATGAATGTAGATATTTTTTATTATTGTTTCTTAAGAAATTAATGTTTTTGATGTTATTATTTCATAACACTTTTTATTCCTACATAAAAGTTTCTAAAACTTATTTCTTTGTTTTTATTTAATATATTCTGAGCTTCTACTTTGTTCCTAAATGGCCAAAAAATATGGAATGATACATTCAGTAGGCACTGAGCAATGCAAATTAAAATAACCAAAAAGATATCACTAATAATGTGTTGGATTTTAGATTTTTCTGCCTTATTATATCAAAAGAATACTTAGTACAATGTTGAATAGAAATGGTCTTTTCAATTATTTTTGTCTCATTTCTAATCTCAGAGTGGAAATTTTCAGTATTTTATTCTTAAGTCTGATATTGCTAGGTTTTTAGCACTAGTATTCACACTTATTCTAACTTTTTTTTGTATTAGGGATTGATTGCAGGGACATTTCAGAGGGTCTTGCCAAGTCACTGAGGCTGGCTTCAAACCCACAATACTCTGGTCGCAGCCTATGTACAGGAATTACAGGCATGCATCACTACACCTGGCTTATTCCAACTTTGCTAGTAGTGTTTGAAATAGTGTTGGAATTTACAAATGTTTCCACCTATTGAGATTATCACATTACCTTATTCTTTATTCTGTTAAAATAATGGATTACATGGATTAAATTTAGAGTACTAAACCAACTGTGAATTCTTATTTCTGATATCAACAATAATTGATATCGGCATATGTTGTTTGATGGACTTATCAATATGTGATGTATGATGTTTGACTGGACTTCTCAATACTTTATTTATGATATGTATTTTTTAGAGAGATTTCTCTGGCATTTTCTCTTTTAAAATAATATCCTTGCCAGGTTATTGTATTAAGATTATTCTAGGCTTATAGAGTTAGCTCCTTTTTTTCTAAAATATTTGTAGAAGATTAATGATATCTCTTCTTTAGACTATATGTAAGAAGTAACCAGTGAAGTTGTTTGAGCCTGAAGAAGATGTCTTTAGCAGAATTTAGTCCATTGCATAGGTACAGATCATTTTAATTTTCTAGTTGTTCTTATACCAATTTTAGCAAGTATTTTCTTTAAGAAATTTGGCAGTTTCATTCAAAATTTTAATTTATTGGCATAGGTTATTTATAATATCCTCTCATTATCTTTATTTTTTAGAAAATCTGTGGACTATGTTGTAATATTCTCATTTTTATACCTGGTTGATTCCTTTCTCTTCCCTTGATCAGTTAACCTTGAGTTACTTAGCAAATTAACTTTTGGTCATTAGAAATTTATTTTCTAATATGTGCACTTAAGGCTTTCCATTTTCTTCCATACCTACTTGAGCAACAGCCTCAAGTGTTCTATGTTATATTTTTATTTAATTTCAAAACAAAACATTTTCTTAGTTCCATTGTGGTTTATTTTGCATAATTTCCAGTTTTAGTAATTTTCTTTTTAGACTTTTTGTTATTGATTTCCAGCCACAAATGACTATTGTCAGATGGCATATTCTCTATGACTTCTCTCATTCGTGAGTTATTGAGACTTGCTGTGTGGTCTAGCATATGGGTAAGTCTGATAAGTCTTCTATGTGCACTTGAAAGACTTAATGTTCTGTTACTATTGCTTTCACTTACGTTTTTCTATGTTTGCCAATTAGTTCCAGAGTGTGATCTGTCTTATTAACATTTTTCTTTTCTTACTGATTTTTTTCAGCATTATATCAGCAAGTTAATATTTCCAACTATGATTGCAGATTTATTTCTCCTCTTTACTTATGTTTCTATGTTGCAAAGCCATCTGTAGGGATCCAACTTGACCTGACTACAACCATCTTGGCTACAATGCATTTTACATTTTAAACCATGGCACACATTCCAAAGCCTACAGGATAAACAGTCCCTGAGATAGTCTAGGGGTTCATGCCTTCCCCCACAGTTTCTTAACTGAAGTTCAATCAGTATGTATTGGAAAGCCAGGGAAAATTTCAGTTGGCCTTGATAAATTTTTGCCTAGCTAAGCACATATTACCCTTTATCCTACTTCAGAGGAAGGGCTCTTATTATCTTTCTGCCACTCAAGACATAATTTTATCCCTAAGTCCCTAATTAATTGCAATATATATGATCCTGAAAGTTTCCTTCTTCTTTAGTATTTTGGAATCTTCCACCTTTGGAGGTTAATTTTTATAGGCCAGATTTCCCTCAAACATTATGAAAATAGATTTATATTAATAAGCAAGTATAAAATATATATTTATCCTATGAAATATTCTTTATTTCTACAAATATATCTCATCTTAGAGCCTACATTGTCTCATACTAGTGTTGCTATGTTACATGAGTTTTTTTTTTAGCATTTGTGCAGCCTATATTTTTTATTGTGGTAGAGCTATTCAACCTACTTCTAGGACATACTAATGCATCCTACTGAGTGCTTTTTCTCAAGACATCTCTTCTTTCTTTTTAAAATTTTCTTTATTGGTGCATTGTAGTTCTGCATCTTAATGGAGTACAAGATGGTAGAGGCATACATGTACACATTACTCAATTAGCACTTACCCAATTCCCACCATATTCCCACCCCTTTACCTCCTTCTCATGTTTGGCTTAGTGATTGACACTGCTATGTCTGTAAATGTACATCATGTGCATTAGGGAATTTCCCTCTTTCCCCTCTCATTCACCACCTCTACCTTCTGCCTGACAGTTTAATTCTGGTTGACTTGTGTAACAGACAGAAAGTATGAGGGAATTAGCAGTCCTCCAGGCATGAACTTCCAACACGAAAATGTGAAAATTTAGGGAAAATAAAGCTCACCTTCCTCATCGCTCATTAGAGATAATCGTGATATATGTTTTATACCCCCTTTCAGTGGTACATCACAGGATTCAGTTACAGTTGCCCAGGAATTAAGCTATTCACCAATGCAACCTGTATTCCTCCATTCCCTGTGTTATTTTCCTACTCCTCTACACATGACCCTGACATCACCTTATTGTTAATAATTTCCCCTCGAATTCTTGTTTCAAGGTCTGCTTGTCTGAAAATTCAGCTTAAAAAACATCTTTTCACTTATAGTCTATGTGTTTATATTTTAAAACCATTTCCTATAGGAATCATATTTTTGTGTTTTGTTTTATCTACTTTAATAATTCTTTTTCATTGAAATATTTAGTCTACTTATACTTACAGTATTTACTAGTATATTTGTGTTTTTTATTCTTTCTACCATGTTAATTATTTTATTATTTTACATTTACTAAATAATTAATTATACCTTATTTTTAATAAATATTCTAGAAGTTACAATAAATCCTTAACTAGTCCGATATAATTTAAATTTTATATCACTTCTGAGCCATTGCTGACTTTTTTGAGGGGGTACTGGAGACTCAACCCAGGGCCTTTCTATCTTTGAGCTACAGCCCCAGCCTCATTCCACTTTCTATTCTGAAATAGGGCCTTACTAAGCCTCACTAAGTTTCTGAGGCTGGTACAATCCTTCGATTCTCCTGTATCAGCCTCCTAAGTGTCCTGGAATAACAAGTGTGCACCATCATGCCTTGTGACAGTGCTGACATTTAGAATGTTTATATCATGTTTATTCTACTGATGGTTTGTTATTTATTTTAAGCAATATAACACATGAATATTAGATTTCACAAAACCTTCTTAATTCTGTTATGTACAGACAATATTCATTTAGGTTTATCTACTTTATTATTTACTCACTACTTCATTATTTATTCACGTGGGTTCATCTTCTTTCCATTGTCCTTAGTTTTTTCTTACATTTTCCTTCCATCATCTGGGATGATTTTTCTCCTGAGGAACTATTTTTAGCATTTCTTTCAGTGTGGTTCTGTTTACAACAAATTTTTTTAAGGATTTGTTCGTCTTTTTGCATGGAATATTTTTCCTTGTGCTTTTTTATTTTACTTTTTGCCTTTGGTAAGCAATATTGAGGGATAATTTATATGCACTCAGAAACAACAAACTTTGAGTTAAGCTTGATGCAATATTTTGAACATGCACAGCAAGCCAGAAAGCTCTCCATACTCCCTCCAGGCAATTTTCTTCCCACAGAAGTAGTTACTGTTCTGTGTTCCTCCACCAAGAGTAAGATTTATCTGTTCCTGAGAGTCATATGATGGAATCAACCAATATGTACTTCTGTTTCTGGATTACTTAGGGAAACTTTTGGTTTATGATATTTGGCCTGCAATACATGAATATTAGTAGTTGTTTCAGTGAGCATTCACACTAATGTAATCCAGAGTACTTGATGACCACAATTTAGAGGAAGTAAGATTTATGTGCTCATAGTTTTGAAGATTTTAAGTGTCGGTCCAGATTAGGCCAGGTGAAGTCTGTAGACCTCAGGGCATAGTACAGAGAGCAGAGTGTGAAGAGAGCAAAGGTTCTGTTCTCAGCAAAAACTGGAAGCAAGAGAGCTTGAATGGGGTTCAAGAATACATGCCATCTCTAAGGCCACAACCTCAGAACCCCACCTCCTCCAGCCACACCCCACCAGTCTAGGTTACCACCCAAAAATATGTTACTAAGGACTTAGTGGTAAATGAGATTACAGCCCACATGACTTAATTATATCAATTCTGAACATCAATACATGAGTTCTTTCAGGGGGCATTCTTTATCTAAACCATAAGTGTAGTTCACTTTTCTTTATTGACACTTGGTGTCCCATTGTATGAACATACACAATAACTCTATTATCAGAAACAGAGTAGTTCTCTAACTCATAGATGCATCCTGTCACTGAATTGATATAGCTTGATTTCTCTGAGATTCTCTTGGCTTTGTTCTTTTTATGCCTATATGGCTACTTAAGTTCTGGATTTCATATGGAGCTAATGCTACCCTGAAGCAGAAAACCAGAGTTTGCATTATGGTGTTCTTTATAAAATTGATACATCCATATTTAGAAAGGCCTCTTTCCCCCAAATGTCTCTTTGTCCATAATCTTGTCATGTATCCATGCCTTAATCAAATTCTTCGAAGGGAAATGTAATGACTAAGTCTGGCTTAGACTGGTCAAGATCATCCACTTAGGCCTGAAAGGTAATCTTTTCTCCAAACATATAGCCAGAACAAAAATAAACATCTTCAAGCAAAATAGGGAATTGATTAGCAAACGGGAAGAATAATCGTTATTTGTCATGCAAGGAAATAGCTGTGTATCACAAATAGCAGTCCTGTGAGAGATACGTAGAAACACGCGGTAGTCACATACCTAGTCTTTTTGTGTGTGTGGTACTGGAGATTAAACTCAGGGGCATTCTATACCCTAGCCCTATTTTTTATTCTTTCTTTATTTTTTGTGGTACTGGGGATAAAACCCAGAAGCATTGTACCTCTGAGCTACACCCCCAGCCCTAGGTTTTAGTCTTTTTTTTATTTTTGAAACAGGGTCTCACTGAGTTGCAAAGGGCCTCACTAAGTAGTTGAAGCTGTTCACAAATGGTGATACTCTGGTCTCAGCCTCCCGAATGCTGGGATTGCAAGCGTGTGTCACTACTCCTGGCCCTATTTATTTTGAAACAGGGTCTCGCCAAGTTACGGAGGGCCTCACCAAGAAACAGAATAGCCACGAACCTTGATCCTCCTGTATCAGCCTTCCAAGTACTAAGATAACAAGCATGCACCATCACGCCTGGCTCATGTATCTATTTTTTTTTTTTTTTGGTGGTACTGGGGTTCCTGGAGGCCCTTTTACCTCCGGGATACACTCCCAGACCTATTTTATATTTTTGAAACAGGGTCTCTTATGCCAGCGCAGCTGGCTTCGAACCTGCGCGATCCTCCTGTCTCCGCCTCCCAAGCGCGGAGATTACAAGTGTGCACCACCACGCCTGGCTCATGTATCTATTTTTAATTATGAGAATTCTGTGATTTATGGTGTACCCAGTATGAGGTCAAGAATGTAGTGGCAGAGTCTCTATTCAGACAAATATCTTCAGATTCCAAATTATGCACTTTTTCTTATGTCCTACAGTGTTCTTAATGTGATGTAATTTCCTCTTTCAATTCTTCTTTATTTCTGTCTCTACACGATGCTAACATATACAGACCAAGAACTGAGATAGACAGCATATGTTCCCCCAGCATCTTCAGATCTTAACAGAAGCATTATCAATGGTCAGTCAGGATGAGAGGTTCTGTGTGGAGTGTTAATCACTTACAAATATAGGATTACCTAAAACTTTAATTGCTATGACTATGTGACCATTCCTTAATAAGTAATGGATACAAGCCATCCTGGGCCCAAGCATAATAAGGTGTTGCTATGCAGACTAAAAACGCGGGGGACCAATTAGATTGTTCACTTCCATTAGCAAATATGATTTGTGCCCACTTCACACTGCCATTCATAATTTTGAATTTCACTCCATATAAAACATTCCCTTTTCGCTTTAGCTGAATGGTTCTCACAAGAATCTGCCTCTCTGAGAAGTGCCCTTAAGTGATGGATTAGCCACCCTGACAGCGATGGCTAAGTTGGGAGCACATTAGCTATTTCTGTTCCTCTCCTCCAGAGTGGAGGTGGGGAGCCCAGGGACCCTGCATCAGAAGAGGCAGGAGTGAATGGGTCCATGACAGAACAGCGGGAACTACCACAATTGCAGCTCTTGAGAGCAGCTAACGCCATGGGGTCAGAGGAGCAGCATTTTATGTTCCTTTGTAGAATAAACTGAATATTTTTATAAGAAACAAATCTTCCATCTACGATCCTGTTCCCATTAGTAGGTCAAGAAAAGAGCAAACCAGAGAAGCTTAATTTACTTAGGAGACATTCAGTATAAATACTGTATTCCCTTGTGTGATGTTCTTGTTCTGTTAGCCTTATACGTGCAAACAAAGATGACTTGCATAAAGTTTTGATATGCCTGAAAGCCATTCTTCTTACACCGTGGTGTTCCTTTTAGGCTGGATGTCAAGAAGATCCGGAAAGTCTGCATCAACACAGCATTATTTTCACTCCACTCAACTACTATACAATCTGTAACAGCTAACCCCACAAGTTTGAAAGTTTACCTTAACATTTGTAGGAAGCAGATGGTTCCCATACACTGCCAACCTGTTGTTACCAAAGCATTTTCTAAGAATTGTTTTCCAACCACAGTCACTAGCATAATTAACCTTTCTGTGGATTGAATAAACAAGGAAACGATCTCCAGTCTGCAGGAAAGCCAAATATACTATTCAAGGCTGTGCCTCAGAGCAAGCTCCAAGGCAAACATAAAACCACACACAGCGTGATGACTAATCTACTTTTGATGTGTCTCCCAGTGGCCACTGTTCGGTGTCCTCCCCATTCCTCAGGATATTCTTTCTTTATTCGTATATGTTCTCATTTACCTATTTCTATCTATGGTAACCAGACAAGAAGGTTTCAAGCTATAGAAGAAGGTGGCCTCATGTTCAAAGCTTTAGGATGCCTGTTCACCAGCTCTTTCTTTACTTGCAGGCTTCAGCTGGTTCTTTTTGGATACCAGTAGATTTCCCTCTGCCCCACCACCTTCCTGGTTCTTTGTCTGTCCTCTTTACCTTACCTTATTTAATGTCTTGCTGGTTTTGGTCTTCCCCCTCTCTCTTTCTGTTTCTCTCTCTATTTTTGCTTTTTGTTCTGAAACAATTACACAGTCATAGAAGCTACCTCACCCCTTAAGAAAGGTAAGATTCCTGTGTCCCTTTCCTATTTCTAGTTTTCTACAATGACTATATATCTTTATTGCAACATCCAAACCAAGAAATTGACATTTGTACAATCCAAAGACAAAATTCATCCTGTATCATTTTTACTATATCGTGTGTGTGTGTGTGTTTCTGCGTTTAAAGGAGAAGCCTCCGTAGACTTCTGCTGATCTTCAGAATGGCTCAGAATCAGATTCAATAAACATTCGTTAAGGATGCCTTGGGGACGTAAGATAATTCACATTAGATTGTTCAGTTGATCTTCACATCCATCTTTTTAAGAGGAGATTATGTTATTTATACTATCCATGAGGAGTTAAAGCAAGCTTCAAAGAAATTAAGTGATAGTTTCAGGGTCATCTTACCATGCTGGCCCGCTAGCCACTGTATCGCCACCACCTCTATCTTCATGTCCTTCGCTATATTCAGTTCACAGCCTGAGGTAGATCTGAACTTAGCCCCCTGCCTTCCAGACTCTCTGATTTCTGATCCACAACCTAGTTTCATGCCTGATCACTGTGCCCTTTGCTTTTCTGATTATGAATGAGAGCCAGAAGACCCAGTGGCCCATGTTGATATTTTCATTGTGCCTTAAATACTGGTTGCAGTCTATGAAGCTCTTCCACACATTAAGTTGGTTAATCCCAAGCATAGACAGTAGGGTTGATACTATCATTCTGATTTTTTCAGATAAGGTACTTGGGACTCTGAAATGATAAACAAAGTACTTCAGCCAGAGAATGGAGCCCAGAATGAAACTTAGGTCATTTTAGTGGAAGTTCTCCATACTATTTCACATCCTCATGTGGTAGAATATTTTCCTCTCCATGATAGGTATAATCAACTGAATATCTATTGTGTTTCATGAACTATGCTAGACATCTCACATCTACTGTCTCATGTTCTCTCAGCAGTGCTATCAGGTTATTAGCTGTTGTTCCCATTCTATAGATGAGGACACAAGCTTAGAGAGCCTAAGTACAGTAGCATCAGACACAGTAAGAGGTAAACCAGTATTGTAATCTGAGGCTGTCTGACTCCCAACTTGATTTTGTAGCTTATGCTTTTTGCTACAAAACAAATAATTTTTAAGTGAAACAAATAATTACCTCATTTACCCTGTAGACAAAAAAAAAAAAAAAAGAATCAGAAAAGTTCAAATTGTGTGATACAGAATAGAGATCGGAAGCTTTAGGTTAAAATCTTGTAGTATTTACCAATAATTAAAAATTGAGAGGTTTTACACATAAAATAATTTGATTACTAGCTTTTCATAATGGAGCAAGACAGTTGTCTGCCTGGTCAGCCTGTGGATCTGTGGTTTCTGGTTTGTCATAGTCTCCTGCCAGCTTCTTTCTCCTGTTCTTGCCTACTCCTGCAAGAATGGAGGGTATTGTGTGACTCAGACTGTGGATCAAGAGAAGGGAATTTGTAGTCAGAGTCCTGGGTTTAAGTCAGAGTTGCAACATTTCCTATGAGCGTGTGGCAATCTTAAAGGAGTTTATACTGTCTCTCTTTGAATCTGTAACCTTACTTGACAAATAGAATATGATACATTTTCTGTGTGGCTTTTAAGTGAATAGATGCCATGCAGTTTTTACCTTGTTCCCTGGAATACCATCTTTTGGAACTACCAGGAAAGTACCATTTTAGAGGGTCTATTGGGACCTGCTCTGGTCAAAATTCCCAGCTGAGCCCAGCCTTTAGTCATCCCAGCCAAGGTGCTAGACCTATGAACTCTGAACCTGTCCACCTGCTAGGTGAGCATCGCTAAGCGCTCACCATGGTACCTCACCATGGCTCTTACCATGGTACCATGAGGCAGAAGACTCATACTGCTCAACCTTGCAAATATTTCACTACTGAATCGCAAGATAAAATATAGTTTGGGATTAAGCTACTAAGTTATAGGGTAGCTTTATTTATTTATTTACTTACTTATTTATTTATTTATTTACTTATTTATTTACTTTTGGTGGTACTGGGGTTCTGGGAAACCATTCTACCTCCGGGCTACACTCCCAGACCTATTTTATATTTTTACTTTGAAACAGGGTCTCTTAAGCCAGCGAGGCTGGCTTTGAACCAGCGCGATCCTCCTGTCTCCACCTCCCAAGCTCGGGGATTACAAGCGTGCGCCACCACACCTGGCTAGGGTATCTTACTTTAAAATAATTTTTACAATAAACAATACCATAAATCTCTGTGCTTCCGTATACTCATGTATACAATAGAATTGAAAATAGTAAGTATTATGTCCTGATCTCTTGGAAGGTGGAAATGGAAGAGCATATGAAGAAGTGAATTTAAAAACACATCATAAAATATTGGGCCTTATCCAGATACTGCAAGAAACTGGTGGCTTTGAGACATCTTCACAGCAACATTCAAAGGCCATACAGGGCTGCAGCTCAGTAGGGAAGAGTAGACAATTCTTTATCACTTGCTAGTGCAAGGGTTTTAATTAGTTCCATGTCTTAGTAGCATCCTCCTATATCACTGTGGCCTTTTCAGAATGTGGTAACCTCACCAAATGGGCCTTTTATGTCTGCAGTAATGGAGGACTTACGGACACAACTCAGATTGAACTTGCAACTTTCAGCTACATTGGAACATTAAAATAATCAGAATGAAAGTTTGATGGAAAGTCAGGCAAGCAGATTTTGCCAGACAATGGATGAGTGTTGGGAAGTGAAATCAGGTCACTCTATAGGAATGAGTATGGAGAAGAATGGCCAGAAAGCTTTTAACCAATTGGCTGATTGAAGTCCAGAGACAACTTTATTTTATTTATTTTCAGAAAATTTCTTTAGAGCACTTTTGCTGTGACTGGTGGCTTTATGGATGACAAGATTGCATGCAGGCCTTTCCCTTTGCTTCTTCTGCGGTGGCTGCTGCATAGGCTGCTATTTTACCTAAGCTGCTTCTTCTGATTTCAGCTCACATGTCATCTCCTGGGCTTTCCCTGAACCTTCACACTGGTTGAGGTTCCTTTGTAGTAGATCACATGGTTCCCTGTTTGTGTACTTCTCTACATCCATCACAGGGCCTTTATAGGTAGTGAGCTGTATCCTTGTTCTACGTCCAGATATAAAAGAGGATGTTGCTACCTCATTTTCAGTAATGGATCTGACCCTTCTAAGAAATCTGACCCGAAAGTCCTCATTACTACAGACATAAGTGGCCAGCCTGCCAGCTAAACAGGAAAATCCTGTTTTAATCTGGCTAACTGATAGATTCGTGGCTGCCAGTGTGAAATATTCTGTGTTACATAGCCTCTACTGGTTTAAATACCAAATGGTTGCAAATGCCTCCTCACTCCACAGTTGCCGTGGAGTAGATTGGTGTACTTTATCACTTTGCAGGGAAGATGGTCCCTGGCCAGGAGCTTGTTCTTGGCTGTGATCTGGTTGGTTTGGCTCTATATACAGTACGATGCATATTGTATACTTTGAACTACACTATATGAACACATTGGTTTCCAGCTGATTTTTTTTCCTGAATAGAAGAATGGTTAAGAATATTTACTTTGGAGTCAGATTGGTTTTAGTTCAGTCTCAACCCTGTCCCTTATTAATAGCATTCTTAGATTAGACATTTTACTACCCTAAGCTTCAGTCCTATGCTTCAGTTTTTGTAGTGTGTGTGTGTTTGTGTGTGTGTGTGTGTATGTGTGTGTGTGTGACTGAGATGGGACTCATGGGCATTCTATTGCTGCCCTTGAGCCTGTGAACCTTCTATTTTAGCCTCCAAGTGCTGGTATTACAGGAGTGCAACACCACACCAAGCTTAGTTTTTTATCATTATAATGGAGATGTTAAAAGCTATAATTGGCTTTGAATAAAATAATTACCATAGAGCAAACACATGATTAGTTACCTTTCCTTTCTTTCTTTTTTATCTCCTTCTAGTTATTAGGTTTTTTCTTTGTAGGTAGTTCCATCATTGCTTATATTAATCTCCAGGCTCTTCTCCCCTTCTCCCACCAAAATTTAGCAAAACTTGGTTATTTGTTCTTAGGGTCCTGCTAAAAGATATGGTAGGAGTTGGGGAAAGCAGCATGTTTGTTATCTCAGAGCAGCATGTTCCAATGAAATGAGCATGAATCTTGAAACCAATACTTGCAAATATCCTGGATGCTTCTCAGTCCAGGCAACTTCATATCAAGCCAGAATATTCCCATAGTCTTCAAGAAGGGAAATCTATGATGACAATAGAAACGGAACAGTTTTCTGTATGTGGCTCTAAACTGAACAAACTTTTCTAGCTCGGGAGAAGGATACTCCCTTGATCTATTCAATAAATAACTCATTATGTGTATTCCAAAGATATCTGATTCTATGTTTCAGATTTGCTGATTGTGATATGATTATTTTATACACTTTTCTAAGATGCTAGGCAATTTCCCAGATGAAATTTAGTTCATTTACTCTGAAAATAATGTGGAAAAGATAACATGCAGACCTTATCTTCATACCTGACATGCTTGAAGGACCTTCAACTTCCATAATCTGTTGTCAAAAAAGGAAAAAAGAAATCTTTAAATGATGTTAAGGTTGTGATAAACAAAAACATGGGTGTGCATCTTGTCTTTACAGGAGACAGATTTTTTTTTTGATAGGGTGGGATTGTTAAGGGTCTAGGCTTCTTCCACACACTCTCCCAGAGCCTGAGAAGGACAAAGGTTCATAAAGGCTGTCTACAATGATCCGTCCTCTTTGAAAGGGCCAGGGGGTTCTGGACATGGCTTTGCAGTTATACACCTACTACAGAGGTTCATAAGTTATTCTCAATATGTTTTGACTTACATAAGAAAGTATTAGCTACAAAAAGTACTCTATTAGTAATAGTGAATACTTTGGTTTGGATCTGGTTTGTCCCCATGGGGTCCATGTTGGAGGCTTGATCTCTAGGGTGGCAGTGTTAGAGGGTTGTAGGATTTTTGAGATATAAAGCTTAGTGGGAAGTCGTTAGGGCTATAGAAGGTGCACACTCAGAAGGAGTGAAAGTATTTCTTATGGGACCCTTGTTAGTCTTGAAGTGCAGATTGTTGTAAGAACTGGAGACTGGACTCATGCAGGTTTCTGGCCTCCTGTTTGAGATGTGTCCCAGGGCTTATGTGCTCTCACCATCTGCTGTGACATCTTTGCTAGAGCTTGTGACATGTGGTTTGAATTTGTAGCCTCCCAAACTGTGAACTAAATAAACCTCTATACATTTAACTCGTCTTTGGTATTTCATTATAGCAACAAAAGGCTGACTTAAGCAGCTAATATAATTAAAACTTTCTTTTTCTCATTTGGAATGGGAGTCACCATAATCAAATTTACACAAAACCTGCTTAACTCTCAAGCCTGTCTTTCAAGACCTGCTTTTTTCTACTTCTCTGAAAAGTCTTACCTGAACCATCTAAGAAAACCCAGTCACTATCTCTTCATGGTTCTGTCTATCTAATACAGACTCTGACTGTGAGGTGGCCATATAGAATTGTTTATTTATCATTGCTTTTCCATTCTAGCCTGTAAGCTCTTTCTAGATTAAAGCCATGCCTGATTCTTCTATGATATGTACTTCCTGCCATTGGAGCTGATGTAGAGAACATACTTGATAAGCAGTTGGATAAATAATTATTTGCAAAGCTCAAAAACAAACAAAAAAGGAGAATAAGCTTAGATGACTTAAGAGGAGGAAAATGGAATTTATCCAACATTTATTGGAAACCTAATGTATGTAAGTCACTTGATATAGAATAATTTATTTATTCCTTATAGCATCTTTTAGGGAAAATATTTTCTTTATTTGTAAGATTACAAACTGAAACTAAGAATTGTAATAGATGTTTCTAAGTAACTTGAGAGTTGGTGGATTAAGAAATTGATTTTAAACTTCTCTGATTCTAACCTCTTTTTCATTTTTATATACTTCCCTGCTTCTCAGTGAGACTAGACCCAAAGATGTTCAGCTACTTTTGAAATACCGGACCAGTCTCTGATGTGACTTCCAATACAATTCCAAGATTTTGGTTAGCCAAAGAACTGGATTACATTTAGTTTTCTAGCAAGTGGAATGACTGGGATTAAATGGTGCTTAAATGTGCTTTAGGAATGCTTCATTATATGTGATGGAAATAAAATAAACCATGCATAGTGAAATGTATAATTTAATAAGTTTTGATGTGTGTATACACTTGTGAAAAAAAACATTACAATCCAAACAATGCAGTATTTGTTACTCCCAGTAATTTTCTTGTGCTCTTGGCTAGAACTTCTAGCAGAAAGTTGAGTAGAGGTGATGAGAACAAATATTCCTGATTTGCTCCTAATCTTAGAAGAAATTGTTTGATATTTTATTGTTAAGTATAATGTTAACTTAAGACTTTTGTAGATGCCTTTCATATAGTTGAGGATATTCCTTTTATGCCTATTTTTTAAAAATCAGTGTTATATGTTGGGTAGTTTAGATAAATGTTTCGAAACTACTGAGATGATTATACGTTCTTCCTGTTAATCTTTAATATGGTGAATTACTCTCAAAACCTTTTCTGACTTTCATATTCTATGGTTGCATGCTACTTACATACTTAAATTTATCTTAGTAAATTCTAGCATTGCCTGTGACACTATAAATCCAAAGGCTAATAACTAAAGATGGTATAAAACATATAGCATCTTAGGTAGTATGATAAATCTGTAATTATTAAATGTCTAAACAAAATTCTTTTCATTACCATGCAAACTAATCACATGGCCTTTAATACTTATTTACTTATTTTACATAATATTTGCTCTCATTGGTATATAACTCAGTGGGTTTTATTTATTTATTTATTTATTTATTTATTTATTTATTTTTGTGGTACTGGGGTTCCTGGAAGCCCTTCTACCTCCGGGCTACACTCCCAGACACCTATTTTGTATTTTTATTTGGAAACAGGGTCTCTTAAGCCAGCACACGCACCTGGCTTCGAACCTGCGAGATCCTCCTGTCTCTGTCTCCCAAGCGCGGGGATTACAAGCGTGTGCCACCACGCCCGGCAACTCAGTGGGTTTTAATTGGATCTATGCCACCACTCTTAAAAAGATATTGAAGTTTCATATTTCTCTCCCTCCACTAAATTTCCTTTCTAGGCAAGCTCTTTTCTCCTCCTACAAGCCTGGCAAATATCGACCTATTTCTATCCCTACAACAAAAATAAAACATTAATTACTCTGTTCCCCAAATATCATCTAAGTCTAAGTGATATAAGTCTTGTCTGCTTTCATTGTTTTTCAGCTCAGGCCTCTACTGGTCAGATTCTCTGAGAGAGTAGGCATATCAGGCAAGTAGCATGAGACCCAGAAGAGAAGAGCTTAGAAGATGAAAAGAAAAAGGAAAGATAAAATGAATTTGATTTGCTTTGCTATTCCACTCTCTAGGTTTGTACTAATCCTTTAGGGAAGCTGACTAGAACCTGCAAGTCAAATTTGCATTGTATAATATGTACAACTGAATGTACATTATGCTTTTGTTATACATTGCTCAAACTGTGTATTATTAATCTATTAAGTAGGTCCAGCTTCCAAATTATGCTTTGTCTATTTTGATAAGGTCCTGAGTAAAAGAAGCTCCCTCTTTTTCTTTCTGTGTGTGTGTGTTATGTTTATGTGTAATACTGGGGATGGAACCCAGGAGTATTCTACCTCTGAGCCACACCTGGAACTCTATTTTATTCTTTTTAATATTTTGAAACAGAGAGGGTCTAAGTTGTGGTGAGACTCACCAAGTTGCTAAGGCTGGCCTTGAACCTGTGATTTTCCTGTCTCAGCCGCCCAAGTACTGGGATTTCAAGAGTAGGCCAAGACAAGCTTCCCTAAATGTTTCTGAGGACTGACAGGTGCTTCTCAGAAGGAGTCTCTACAAAAACATCACAAGTCAGATGTGATCCTCACAAAACCTTCAGGGTATGGAGAGTTGAGTGGGGCAGAGTGAGTTCTGAGATGGGTTGGGAGACTGAAAAGGGCATCTTGAGAAGTAAAGTTCTCTTCCCTAGACATCATGGAGAAAAGTACTCATCAAAAGCAGCCCAAACTTACAACAAAAGCTGTCAGGCACTCATTCACAGCAAATGTCAGACTCCAGACACCAACTGCTAATGTGTTAGAAAGCGCTGATTAGGGATTACTGAAGCTGCCTATAAACTTTATATTACCATTATTTAAAAAGGTTGGAAGTGAATTGATTCTAATTCCACCAACATTTTATGTTTCTCTTATAAGTTTCAAATCTGTGAAAGTTAGCATTTATGGAATATAGATGAGAGATATATTTATAATGACTGCATTATAAAGGAAAAAACCTGTTAATTGATGAATATAAACATCAATTTTACATCATATTATTGTACTAATTTTTGAATTAATTTACATGATATACATAAGGATTATACTTCTATACTGGGTACGTTCCATAGAAGTAGAATTTTTTTCTGTTTTATTAATTGATGTATACCATGACTCTAGAAAATTTTTGTACACAAAATAAAGTCTCACTAAATATTAGTTGAATTGAAGTAGAAACCAGAAATATAAAAATGTAAACAAGAGGCTTTCTATAATTGTTATGATTGAGCAAGAAATTTGACTTTGAACTTCTCAGGAGCTAAAGTGTAAATGGAATTGTACTTGGTTAAATAGATTATATTGTCAAAGAGGAGAAAAGATATGAGTTTAATAGAGGAAATTAAGCACAGGGCTACTGTAGCCCTACAGATATTCCTAGAGTAGGAATTTATAAGAAAAAGTATAGTAGTAAATTTTTAGAGCTATTTTTTCATAGTACCTGTCAGTGAAAAGTAACAGCATATTGGTAAATAATTAGCATAGCAAAGGTAATCATAGACTGGATTTAGATAATATGCCCTATATTTTGTTTTATTTATTTTAGTTTTCATAATTGAATGGTAGATTGCAATTATAAATCATAGTGAAGTTCCATGTGTTAAAATCACACATGCACATTCCTCGTTGTGTACTAGCTCCACATCCTCCTCCTGCTCCTCCTCCCCTACCTCCCTCCCCAAATGAGCAATAAGGTTGGTAGTAATACATCACGTATTTGAACTGTTTACTTCCCAAGTCCTCCCTCTTCCTAACTCCCACCCCTCGCCCCCTTCAATTACTCTACCAATGTACCTTTGCAGTATTTAAAGTCCCTTATGTTTTTTATTTTCTCCCTAGCTTCTAGAAATGTGAGAAAACATACCACCCTTGACTTTCTGAGACT
Organism: Muscardinus avellanarius; assembly: GCF_963383645.1. Lineage (NCBI taxonomy): Eukaryota > Metazoa > Chordata > Mammalia > Rodentia > Gliridae > Muscardinus > Muscardinus avellanarius. The sequence continues at coordinate 51,742,984 of NC_137788.1, forward strand.
GTCTGATCTCATTTAACATAACATCCTTCAGTTCCACCCATTTTCCTACAAATGAAATAATTTTGTTCTTCTTTATGAACAAATCAAATTTCATTGTGTCTGTAGACCACATTTTCTTTATTAATGTCTTCTGTTGATTGGCACGTAGGTTGGTTCCACAACCTGGCTATTGTGAATTATGCTGCTACAAACATGGAATATAATATTCTATATATTATATATCATATATTATGTATTCTGACTTCAGTTACTTAGAAGTGGGAGGTGGCAGCAGGGAGCAGTACATATAATTGTCTAGGTAGGCAAACTCACACTGTGGCTAAAAAAATGGCTTCTAAAAATATAAATTGTTTCCCACTTGGTTTTATAGCTACTGTATTAATCACTTACTCAGGATCATTCATTAATCATTTTTTACAGCAGGGTGTGGTAGCAGATGCTTGTAATCTCAGTATTTGGGAAGATGAGACAGGAGCATTGTAGGTTCCAGATCAGTCTCGGCAACATAGTGATCAGCCTCAGCAACGTCATGGGAGTCTCAGTTGCCTAGCAAGATCTTCTTTCCAAACAAATAACGGAAAGAAAGAAAGAAAGAACGAACGAAATGGGGTGTAGCTCAGAGGTAGAATGTCACTGGGTTCAAGCCTCAGTACCAAAAAAAAAAAAAAAACCAAAACCAAAACCAAAACAAAAAAGAAGCATGGCTATGAGCAAGGTCCCCATGGTATGTGTAGGTGGACCACAGAGAAGAGGCATCTAAGATGAGCTTAAGATGAGGTGGGCTTTCCAGAGGAAAAACCCTGGATGAAGCTGCTTTTTAAAGGATATTTGAACCACCTAAAGGAACAGAGAGGGAGGAATTTCACACATGCTGGGACACTGCAACTATTGGCCATGATGGGGAAGCCATAGTCCTAGGGATTAAAGAAAAGTATAAAGAAAGTGAGGAAGGACCAGGTAAGCTAAGGTAAGAAGCTTAAACTTTATTCTGAAAGCTTTGAGTAGCCATGATCATTGGAAAAATAAGACCTTTGTGGTTTCAAGTAACTTTTCATTTAGTGCCTCATGGTTTTAATTTTGAGAGCGATTTTAATGCTGCGCCTTCAGTTATGAGAAGTAGTTATTAACAACCTTTACATGCTGGATGGGTAAGGAATTCTCCCTCATTGGTGCATTATGGGATGAGAGTACTCCTCAGGCCATCCTCCTTATTTCAAAGAGAAGGAAAGTGATTTGACCAAGGACACATAGTTATTAGCAGTAGACCTAGGATTCTTATCTCATTCAAAAAACTCTAGAATATGGTAAAAAAGGACAAAGCTTCAGTGTCCTCCTTATAAAATAGATTAATAATGAGTGCTTATAATTATAGACTTTATGTTAAAAGAACATGAGATGGTTCTACTTAACAAATGTCTTCTTAGTGGGAGTTAAGTTAGCATTTGATTCTGAAACTCAAGTGCTCTGGTTTTTAGTTTGGGGTTGTTTTCCAGAATCCCTTTTGGAAGAGTAGTGTTTATATTCTGGCCTTCTCTCTGTCCTTTCTTTTAGTCCATGATATCCTTGTGCTTTCTGGATTCAAGCTTCAGAGATATCCAAGTGGATTCTTTAAGTTGGAGTCATTTAGACCTATATAAAGTTTTTGAAAATTCTCAGTAGAGCAGACCCTGTGAGTTACTGGAGTTAGAGCAAGTCAAAGAAACATGTGTTTCTAATTGAAAACTCTGGGTAAGAACACTTCGAAGCTTAATACAACCAGGATCTGCCAGTGCATCTGCAGATGGAGGCCTGAAACCATCTGGGACCTGAACACTACTCATTAAAGTACTGTGAGAAAAAATGTTGGGGCAGAGAGAGGGAGGCCACAACTGAAATGAGGAGATGGAAGCAGAGCCGTATTTTTTAAATCAATTTTTCTGAAAACCAAACCACTCAAATAAGGTAATTATACAGCTAACCCAGGATAACAGATCTATCAATCAAATCTTTTGCCTTTGCAGTTGAATGAAAGATTTTTTTTTATTCCTTTATGATCCAAATTGAGAGGGCTGTTTCATTTCCAAGTCAGAGGTAAAAGAATCTTTTTCTTTCCCCCTTGTTCTTCATCTTCATTCTCACCCTATTTTAATGTTATGATTTATTATTCAATAACTAATATTGAGAATGTTCATGCAGTGGAGTGGAGTTTGGGAATGTGATGATTATGTATCGGGCTTTCTGTGTGAAGAACAGATTCTAGGAAGATGCACCAATGCATTATAGGGTTTTTGGGAAGGAAACAAAAATGATCTGTTCTCCCCTAGTTGTTAAGGAAGTAAATCTTTAGCAGGCAATGAGTTTCCTGGGATTTAGATGAAGGTTTAGAGAAGGAGGTGGAGGACCCTATTGTGTAGCAGCAGAAGGAATACCAGTCCCCTGATAAGACTATTCTCTTTTGAAAAATTGAAATATCATCCTAATAGCCACAGCATATTCAATCTTTATTCCCATTATTAGAATAAATAAAGTTATTGTGGAAGAGGTCTGCCTCAGAGAGCTCACCTGCTAAGATGGGTTGATTATGGCAAATGAGTAACATGTGACTTATTGTATTTCACAAAGCCCTAAGTACCCAGTAATAGACTCATGAGACCAAGTCAGATTCGACCACATGCTAGGATCTTGTCTATAATGGTCAGAAAACCTGACAGAGACATGAAAGTTTTTCTAGATAATAGTTACTCTAAGTATTTAAGGTGTGTTAAAGTGTGGATGAATTGAGCTGTATGAAACAATAAAGTATATTGAGGACTTCAGGGAATCTAAGAAGCTATTTAATTTGGGGCCCATGCATTATGTGTGAAGAATGGAAGGCTGCTGAAAGTCATGAGAGTGATTATGGCCAGAGAAAGACTGAGAGACCATATCTTCCAAATAGCAGCTTTTGTTTTTTTATATTACATGTTTGAAGAATGTTTTGATTTTGCTAGCTTTATTAATGAGAGCATGATTTTGAGGGATGGTGACAGAAAAGGAGTCTAATATTTGCTTGTGCAGCTAATAGATACTGAGAGTGGTCCTTGAAGGCTTTTAGATTTAGGCTACATTAATCCTATAAAGTTAGCATCAATGGGTACAGAAACTGAGCACCAGAGAAGTTAACTTGGTTAAAATACTAAAGCTAGTACAGTGAAACCCCGGGGTCATTTAGGTTTCCTTGTCATAGACCACTATTTAACTTTTTGGCAGTATGAAGTTATGATATCAGATATTCTTATTGGAACTGAAATGAAAGGTAAACAACTTATTCCTGTGATTAGATGCAAGATAGTTTTTTTTTTTAATTCCTGATAGATGTTAACCAGTTTCTATTACTGTGCCTCTTGTCACTCCTTCACAAGATATTTAACACTTGTGGATATGTTGTATAAAATACTTCCCATATTTAGCTGGGCCTAGGATTGCAGGTTCAAGGCCAGAATGTGGTAACTTAGCAAGACTCCAACAACATGAGACACTGTTTGAAACATTTTAAGACATAATAAAAATACTGAGGGTAGAGATTGGAGGTAAAACACCCCTGGGTTTAATATTCTATTTCTTAATTTATCCTTACAATTCATGTACCCTAGATCTTTAATTCTGTATGCCATTCTCAATCATTTGTTTATTAATTAAAAAGTTGTTGTCTACTACATCAGACACTCTATTCTGAGAGTACAGTGATAAATATAGCAAACATAGTATTACATTACTAGAATTTATAGAGCTTAAGCAACCATTTGGGTGTAATTCATATTTGAATAACTGAAAGAGGGAGAGTTAACAATAGGGAATATAGAATTCAAAATATATAGCTTGGGCTTTAAAATGTGTTTTGCTCAACTCTATAATAAGATGTTTATGTAGAAGTCTACTGCCATGTTTTCGAGGATTACTTGGAAAATGAAATATGGGGAGGTTGCCTTTTCCTCTGAGAAAACAATAAAAAAAATTTGCAGAATCTAAATGACTCTTCAGAGATTTGGCTGAGTTAGGGCTAATAACACAAATGATAGCAAACAGGATTGGGTGTTCTATGGTCACTTTCCAATGTGCAAATATTGGCTTCTAGACTGAAGGGAACAGTCTATGGTCTGGTCTTTTAAAGTAGCAGCTTCTTAGGTTGGTTGTAAGAGGTCTCACTAGGGAAATCATCAATCCTGACAGAAAGCAGGCCTATGGGGAGGTTTCTGAGGATATGTCCTCAACATGGCAAGACTGAATCATCATCAAATGACCATTGCACACCAGGTTTTCTTTCCCTAGTTATCTCAAGTAATTGTCTCAACTGTGCCCTGAAGGAAGACATAGTATTTCTCTATTATAAATAAGTTTACCAAGGCTTTCGGAGTTAAGTCTTCTATTGAATTTCAAAGTTCATAGATAATACACAGAGTAGTAGAAATGGAATTCATACCTAAGTCTATATGATTCCCATTATAGGCTTTTTATATTATACCCCATTGTCTTCTTCTCATTTCTGAAAAGCAATTGACAGATACCTTGCAACTTGAGTTGAGCTTTAAGAGGTAGCACGTTGAAGCTGAAGGAAATATATTAAGAGCCGTATGCATGTATGTTTGTATTGAACCTCATGATGATGTATAATTGCAATGCGCTACTTAAAGTAGTTTAAAAAGAGGAAGCAGGTTGAGCCTAGAAAACGTTAGTTTCAGGGTCCTTCATTTCCATGAGATGCATTCAAAGTTTTGAGAGGGACCTTAGCAATAAGATCATATATTTTTGTAACCTTCCAACAGCCCAAAATTTATATAGCCTTTTAAAAAAGACTTTTAAATTAGGCCAGAGACTTTGAAGTTACAAGAGGAGGGCATAGGACCAACACTTCAACATACAGGCAGTGGTATAAACTTCCTCAATAAGATCCTCAAAGCTCAGGAAATTAAAACAAGAATTAATAGGTGGGATGGCATTGAATCAAAAAGTTTCTGTGTAGCAAAGGAAACTGAAGAATCTAAATAAAGAGCCACAGAATGGGAGAAGATCTTTTTTAGCTACTCCTATGATATCTAGGATTAATACCTAAAATATACAAAGGACTTAGAAGACTTAACACTAAACATACACATACACACAGACACACACAAACACGCACAATCAAAGCAAAAAATGGGCAATTGAACTAAATAGACTTTTCACAAAAGAAGAACTATAGATGGTCAATAAATATATGAAAAATGTTCAACATTATTAGCAATCAGGGATTTGCAAATAAAAATTATGCTGAGATTCCATCTAATCCCAAATTAGAATGGAAATCACCAAGAATACAAACAACAATAAATACTAGCAAATATGTGAGAAAATAGAAACTTTTACACATTGTTATTGGGATTGAAATTTAGTACAGCTGCCATGGATATCTTTGTGGAGATTTCTCAGAAAACTGGGAATGGATCCACCATATGATCTGTGATCATAGATCTATGATCTAGCTATATCACTCCTGGGTATCTTTTCAAAGCATTTGAAATCAGAATATTATATTATGCATATACCATGTTTGTAGCAGCACAATTCACAATAGCCAAATCATGGAACCAAGTGAGGTGTCCATCAATAGATGAATAGATTATACAATTATTGGATATGCATACAAAAGAATTCTACTCAACAATAAAAAAGAACAAAATTATTTCACTTTCAGAAAAATAGATGGATCTGGAAAACATAGTATGTGAGATCAGGGAGTCACAAGAAGTGAAAGGTCATGTTTTCTCTCATATACTCTCATATATGGATATTAGGGAGTAATCAGAATACAGGTGAAACTTTAGATAATGAAGGAGAAACTCTAGCGAAGCAGTGGATAGGGTTTAGTGGGTGATAATGGTGGCTGGGGGAAATGATGAAGGAAATACTTTCCTTGATATTATGTACATATGTGACATTATCAACGGCAATCTCAATATCATGTGGCGAGAGGGAAGGAGCCAAGTGAACATACATGCTGCATGCATGTATGTCCTAATTACTCTGAACTTCATTTTGATGTGAAACTCTAATGCACCAATAAACGGATAACAAAATGGAGAGTTGGGTGACCTAACATGGAAGACGTGTATTTCTGGTCCACTTTGAAAACTAAAAAAGCTCAATTAAAAAAATTATAAAATATTTTTACCCCATGACCTTTGTATTACAGCTTTATATAGAAAATGGTAGTTCACTCGAAACTGTGTTTTAGGCACCTAAAAGATGCTACTCATTGCTCTAGGTGCTTGGAATCCAGCAATGAGCAATTCAGAACAGAAAACTGTCATCATGGAATTAATACCCTAAGACAATGTGTGATAGGATCCTGGTAGAACAGAATCTGTATAATTTGGAGAAAGTTTAATAAAGGGACTATTTTATTTTTAGGAGGGAGGTGTTGGGTACTGGGAATTGAACTCAGGGCCCTTTTAGCACTGAGCTATACCCCTAGCCCTTTATTTTGAAGCAGTGTCTCACTCAGTTGCTGAAGTTGGCCTTGAACCTGCAATCCTTCTGTCTCAGTTTTCCAAGCACTGGAATCATATACCAAACGGCAGACTAAAGGATTATTTTCCAGTATATGGATGGATGTAGTAAGAAAGTTTCCAGGAAACCCAGTACCACCAAAAAAAGAAAAAGAAAACAACAACAACAACCCAAAACAAACAAAACAAAACAAACAAACAAACAAACAAACAAAGAAACTCTAGTTTGATGGTCAAGGGGAAGGAGAAGATATCAACAACTGGAACACAAGTAGTTCTGTGAAGAGAACTGCCTGATAGGAGATATGAAATCTTTGGTAGCAAGTGGCCACCTCCCAACCCTATAAGGAGGGAACAGGGCAATAAACATTTACCTTCTCTTTGCATTTGTTTTCTGATTTCCCACTGGTATTTTTTACTGGTGAAACCGAGTTGGAAGTTAGAGAGGAGATTAGCCCATTATCAGAGTTCCTGTAGTTCAGCCTTCTGGATCACATGGTGCAGAAGGGTGGAAAGTGATCTGGAGTAGAAATGAATGTCATCCACACATCAGTGCAGTAGGTTCATCACTTAGAACTCCAGCGAGGGTATGGTCTGGGGAAAGGGTCGCATAAAGTACAATGAAATCCTGGTATTGATACAACAATAGCAACAGCAAGAGAAAACACTGAAACATACGAACGTAGACATGAGCGGAGAAGTCTCAACAGCTGGTATCACATAAGTTCTCTTTCAAACAATATTCTAAAGGGCTCTAGAAGTTGACCTTTTGCCAACTTTAAAGCACTTTTACCTAATACAGGAAGAGCTAAACTGCCTGAGGGATTCTTTCATGTCTTTGATGTTTCATATATTAGGGTATATAAAAAGGGAGAATAAAAACCCATTGGGTAACCATATATATGAAGAATTCACATTCAGCCAGCCAGAGTGAGGGTAATAAAAGGTCGAAGAGCACTAATTACTGAATTAAAATGTATACTCCTTGGCAAAATGCCTTAGTAACCTCTTGATTCTCTCCCAAATTGGACACTTGCTGAAGGTCCATTGGACCTGGGAGGCAGAATCTGAAAGATACAGGGCTTTGAATATCTCTAATTTCTTTCTTAAAATATTCTTAAACAGAAAGGCTATTCCCAAAGAGGAACAACAGGGAATGACCCATTTATGAGGATAAAGTAATTTATCCACCTGAGAGACACATTTCCAATTGCTCAGGACACTGAGATTGGATATGAAAATGAGTTATTCTAGAGTTCCTTAAAGAGACTAAAGCAAACCTGGGAAAGTTCACAAATTTCAACAAAGTTAATAATTTTCTACAGTTACATATTAACCATACATAATATCCAGAAAGTTTAGTCTTTGTTGAAATCAATGAGATACCTAAAAGTATCCGGGAAATTTAGACCTTAAATTACTCTTTGAATTAAAGGACATATAAGCTTTGAATTGAGCTTATAAATTCTTCATTGAGCTTCTTCTTCTTCATTTGACAGGCGAGAAAACTGACCTAGAGAAGGAAAGTGACTTTCTAAAGGTCACTCCATGAGTCTGCAGCAAATCTGTGATGAATGCCCTTTGTGTCTACTGTCCCTGTAGTTATACTACACTGGTTCTCAAAGATACAGTCTATGTTATCAGCATTCTGAGGATTCATAAAGATTATTCATTTCATGGGAGAAAAAATATTGCTCAATTCTTCAATAATAGAGAAGGGAGTAATTGGCGTCAAAGGATTTATTTGGAGGACAAGTGTGAATGAAAGGAATACTGCTAAAATATTTTGTCTGTTTATGCTAAAAATATAGTTTATTTAGCCTGTGAAATTTTTTATGGCATCCTCAGGTTGGTAGCTTCATAGAACGTGGAAAGGAAAAATGTTTGCTTCTGAGGCTATTTATAATTTGGGTAAATGCTCTTCAAAGATATTTTGAAAAGTTTGGTCAGTACATCAAAATTTGCAACATTTGATTAAATGAGAAAAGAGTAAGTGGAATTTGATAATTGTTGTACAACTCTAAGAGCCATTCAAGGGACCCAAACACTTAATACTTTGCTCCTACTTTTGAGCAGGTATGGACAACTCGACATGCCTACCTTCAGACTGTCAGCTTTCCCAACAATCTTCTAGGTGCACTTAGCTTCATATAAAATAAGAAAATTTGGCTGTGTCCCATTTTAATTGCCATCTTTTTAGGTAAATGGGTGGTCTCACTGTGGTGGACTGAAACTTGATCCTGTACACTTTACTTACCAAGAAGCCATTGGCTCTATGAGCTGATACCTTCCTAACATCACTCCTCACCTAAAGTACCAATATATGGATTGCTTGTCTGATGTCACTGGAGATGAGAAGCTTTTAGTTTTTTTCATTAATAACTATAATTTTGTTTTGCTTCATATCTTTATTTATATTTTTTGGTTATTTTCCATTTCTGTGTAATTGTCTAAAATTTTTTCTGACCACTTAATTCTTCCAAGTATCGATTCTGATAATTTACATTCATTTGGTTTGTATAGACAAAATCAACTTGTGTCAAAATATAAAATCCTGATATAAGATTATACTTTCAATGTTTGACCACATGCATGCCGTTGCTTAATTCCCATTTTGTCCCATGATATAGATAAAGACCCATGAAGACCTTGATGGGTAGCAAAATTCAGGCTTACTTTTCCATGCTATTAACCATGCAAAAAATAATAATAACAATACCTATTATTACTATTGCATGATATAATTATATGTTAATTATATGTGATATATTATAATTCATTATATTATATTATGGGCATATTGCTAATGCAACATTATTATATGTTATTTTGATATTTTATTATTATTGTTGAGTTTGTGCTATTAACCAAAGACTAAATCATATAAAATAGAATAGTGACAAGAAAAAGTGTTGTCATATCAACAGAAAAATTTGGCCCATGGTAAAAAATTTGCTACTTAAAAATGAATCCAGTATCAGGTTTGGATTCATTGGTCAAACAAGCCTACAAAAAGTTGATTTGGTATTTGTCTTTTTATGTTTATAAGGAAAGCTAATCACCTTTTGAAATCTACAAACATTGGCATAATACAACTTTGTGGATCCTTTAGATTAATCTGAATTAGATTCAGTTATGCCCAGCTCATGTACTAAACTATTGGCTTTTCAAAGGCTCATCCTTTAGCCATGGATTTATTAAATTTTTAATGTTTGCACTGAAGAAGAGCAATGAGGAAGATTGGAAAAAACTATGCAAATAACAATAAATGTAATTTATACTTGATATAGTATCAATACTTCAAATGGGGTGAGCCAAGAGAAATTAGAAATAGCATACTGTAAAGTATTCCAGGCTTTTTTATATTCTCTAAATGAATAATCAGCCAAAATATAATTAAATGCTCACCATGTTTAATATAAAGAAGGGAGATATAATTTACCTTCTAGCAGATGTTTGTTTCATTGTGTTTAAGGTGTGTTAGTAGGCTGTTATCCATATAACAAATATTGGAGATAATTAACCTATAAAGAAAAAAGGTTATTTTTGGCTCATGGTTTTAAAGGTTTAAGTCCACAGCTTTGTAGACCAATTGCACTTTAGGTCTCTGATAGGGGTATGAAATGGGAATGGCAGGAAGTACATGGCAGAGCAAATTTGCTGACTTTTTGTCTAGGAAGTGAAAGATAGGAAAAAGACTAGTGTCTTACCATCTCCTTCAAGGACACATCCCAGTGGTCTGAAGGCTTCCCACTAGGCTCCACCTATTAAAGTTTCCTCACCTCCCTACTAATACCACTTCAGGAAACAAGCTTTCAACACATGGACCTTGTGGGACATCTACAATCCAAACAAATATAAATCAGACAAAATATTATTTAAATAAGTAATATTTTATTCTCATGTCATTACTATTTAATGGTCTGGGCTACACTCCCAGACCTATTTTATATTTTTTATTTGGAAACAGGGTCTCTTAAGCCAGCAAGGCTGGCTTCGAACCAGTGAGATCCTACTGTCTCTGCCTCCCAAGCATGGGGATTACAAGCATGCGCTACCACGCCCGGCTATATTCCTGTTTTTATGTTAAGCTTCACCCTTACTTTTTTCTGTTATCTTGTTAATGATAATCACAGTTAGGACTCAGTCAAGACCTGACTGAAATTTATAATTTTAGAGGAAATTTTTGTAGTTTTTCCCCATTCAATATGTGTTGGCTTGACTTTATTGTATATTGCCTAAATGAAGTTGAGATACATTCCTTAAATTCCAATGAATGGGCATTGGATTTTGTCAAATGCTTTTTCAGCATCTATTGCTATGATCATGTTATTTTTGTTATTTTTTATTTTGAAACATGATATCTCTAAGTTTCTCAGGGTCTTTCTAAATTCCTGAGGTTGGCCTTGAATCTGAAATCCTCCTGACTCAGCCTACCATGTACTGGGGTTATAGGCATATGCCACTATTTCTTTGACTTCTTAAATTCCTTTTTGAGCTTTCCAGTTCATCCCTGTGTACTACTAAACAGTACTTTCATTGAATCTAATAATTTATAAATATGTAACCTTGGTCTTAAAGGAGATTTAGAAATAAAATAGCACAATAGAAAAAAATAAATAGAATACATTGACTTGACTAATGGTGAATCACTAGATATCTTATTAAACAATTATTATATGTTAGATGTTGATTCATATAAAAACATACAAAAAATTTCCCAGCTAAAAAAGATAAGTATTGCAGAGGTGACAAGAAAAATATTAATATAAGCTAAAGAGATTCACAATCTCTTATAGAGCTGAGGATAAAGTATTTTGAAAATTTCTAGGGTCTCAAGAAGGGCTACAGAGGGTAATCACTTAAAAAACTCACAGCTATAAATTGTTATTCAATTATCAATTTGAGAGCTAGCAAGAAAATCCTAGGGTGGCCAAATGTCATTGTGAATGTTATAATCCCAGTACCTGAAAGGCTGAGACAGGAGGATCACAGGTTTGAAGCTAGCTTAGGCAACTTAGCATGACCCTTCATAACTTACCATCAGACCATATTTCAAAATAAAAAGGGCTGAGGATATAGCTCAGAGGTAGAGCACACCTGTGTTCAATTCCCAGGAACAAGAAGAAAAAGGAGAAAAAAAGGTAAGAATCCAATAAAATCCCAGAGCGGACAAAAAGTTTATACTGGATACCACATTCCATCAGAACATGGCATTATATTTTGGAGTGTTATAGGATCCTTCTGTTCCTTCAAGCAAGAACACCTGTCTTTTGTATGCTCCCTCAGGGGCAGTTATTGAAATCCAAAGCAGATGTGTGTATAACCAAGTTGTGTGCCATATTGGATAGGGACAGGCTAAGCCCAGCAGCTCTCTCAATAGCACTGGGATTGGTTTCAATTGAAGAGACCTTCATAACCTCAGTTTTAAATCATATTTAGTGCCAATTGCTGGTAGCTATTTCACACTATTTTAGGATTTTGTGTGGGCACCAACACAGGGCTTTTGTCTTTCAGCCTAGAATTTTTTGTAACATTCAATTAGGATACAAAAACTAGGAGGAGATGTGGTACCAAATATACTTTCCAAAATATAAGAAAAATAATTTTAATACTATTTTGGTAAATTATTTTAGTTTCTAGATAGACTTATGAACACATTGAAAAGTTGACTATTATTTCTCCCCTTCATCAATGTTTACATTAGATAATCTTTACTCTTGTCAGTCCTTGCTTAGCTCTGCCAATTCATAGAGAAAATGGAGGAATCTCATTACACTGGAGGAGATAGAAATTATTATAAAAAGATGTAAATTTGTTCCTGGCTGTTTTAAGGTGGGTTGTGGAAAGGTCCCAGGATATTGGTTTCTGCTTTGAGGTCATGTTGCTGCTGGTGCTTTAGCATATCTGTGCTAGGCACACTTGTAAGAATAGTTCTTAGTGATCCTTGTCTTGGTATGATACATGGTTTGAATGGAACCTGTGAATATGATGGACTATATTATATGGCAAAAGGAAGAATACCCAAATGAGTCTAATATAGTCAAACAAACACTTTAAAAGCAGAGTTTTTCTGGCTGGTATGATAGGAGATATCAGAGGATTATAAATATGAGGAAGATTTCATGCACTGTTACTAGATTGAAGCTAGAGGGGAGCATGTGTCAAGAAATGTGAGTGGTTTCTAGAAGCTGAGTAGCCAGCAAGGGAGTGGGGACTGAGTCCTACAACTGAAAGTTGCTAATAACAGGAATGATCTTTGGAGACTCAGCTCCAGATGAAAATATCCCACCGATAGCTTAATTTCAGTTACCTTAGAAATCTATGAGACAGTAAAAGGATGTTACGTTAAATTGCTAAATTTGAGAATTAAAACCAGGGTATTCTATCTTTGAGCTACACCCCCAGCCATATATATATATATATATATATATATATATATATATATATATATTAAACATAGTCTCACTAAGTTGCTGAGGGACTCTCTAAATTGATTGAGGCTGTCCTCAAATCTGTAACCCTCCTGTCTCAGCTTCCCAAGTACTGGGTTGATAGGTATGTGCCACTTTACCCAGCTGGGTGGAAATAATTTTAAATCGTAGAGTTACAATCAAACATGAGAACCTGAGTTCATTCTGAGCTCAACTTTTTGCTAGATGATTTGGGGTCTAATTTCTCCAAATATTTTCACCTTCATCTATAAATGAGAAAGCGTAATATTTACCTGGACTCCTAGAATTGTTACCATAATTAAATGAAATGTTTATGCAATGCCTAGCACAAAATAAATGTTATTTCATGTTTCTCAGTAAGATCAACTGTTGTGAGAAACAGAAGTGAATCATTATTCTTAGCAATGCAGGTGCCCAGCCTAAAATAATTATTTCAATTGATATTTCAATTTTTATTATTAAACTCCCGTAGGGTTTCTGTATAAAAAGTAAACCCTTAAAAATGTTTACTCAAAGTATACAAACTCAAAGATGTTTGTATACTTACTTTATGGAAGTTTAGATGGGGTGAAATTCTTGGACTAGGTGTGTTTATTGTGTACTATAAAAAACGAGTTGGATGAATCTTTGAAAGGTTAGAAAATTCTTGAATTATAAGAGAGCAAAACATTGAAAATATGATCCCTCTTCCTTCAAGAAATCTTTTAAAGACTTTTTACATTTCTTGCCCCGTAGAAAAAGTCTTTCATTGTATTTATTCTTTCATTCACAAAATTATTAATTGAACACTAGTATGCTGTGATTGGTCAAGGTACTAAATTACGATGAATAAAGCAAATGAAATCTTTTGCTCTTCAGGCATTACATGCTAGCAGGGAGGGGCAGACAATAGACAAAACTGAGTGGTAAGTACTCAGATGCTTGGTGGTAAGTGCTCAGGAAAAATCCACAGAGAGTAATAAGAATCATAAGAAAAGAGATTTCTCATCCACTCAGGGTTCCTCAATTTCAAATAGAATTGTTATGTGCATCTCACAGAGGAGGGGTCATAAAAGCAAAGATTTGAGGAGATAAGGGTTGATCCATCTCATATGTGGGAATAGGGCAACCTAAGAATATGTAAGGGTCTTGCCTTAAAAGAATCTGACTCCTGCTGAACCCTGTAGTAATGTGGGGACCACTCATCACAGTACTGTGGACAACCTCTAGCAACCCACTAATGCGGGCATTTAAGATACAGTTTACTTGATTTCTAGAGTTCAAATAGAGCCCAGCAAAGGGTTGTGTCTGATAACATCTCAAAAACCACTTTAGGTGGATATCACCATTGACAGGTGTTTTATTAAATACTCGCCAAGTGGCGGGCAATGTTATTAGCAATGAGAACAACTCAATCTATAATATACATAGGGTCTCCTATTCTTAAGGAGCTGAGACTCCAGTAAAGGAGACAAGGACTTAAATAAAATGAACAATCTTATTACCAGTTGCCATGAATGTGATGAAGGCCCTGATATGGAGACTGACAGGGTAAAGGAAAGGAATTCTGAGAAGATGAGGTGAAAGTCAGCTCAGTCAGGTGGGGCTGAGCTGGCAGCCTGCACACAGGCTTACAGCCTTGGGGCCCACTGACAGATGAGTTGGTTGTTAAAATCATCCTCAAGACCTGACAAAGAGGTTAGGGCAGAATCTCTACGCAGTACACTTGACAAAGCCAAAAGGTTGAAACAACCCAAATGTACATCAGTTGATAAACACACACACCAAATGTGGTCTGTCTATACATTGGGATATTATTCCATCATTAAAAAAACAAAACAAAGTCATGACTCATACTATGACACAGATGAGTCCTGAAAATGTGATGTCAAAGCCAGGCGTGGGGGTGCACACCTGTAATCCCAGTACTTGGAAGGCTGAAACTGGAAGCTAACAAGTTCAAGGCCAGCCTCAGCAACTTAGTGAAATCCTGTTTCAAAATAAAAAATAAAAAGTTCTGGGATAGGGCATAGTTCGGAGGCTCCTGGGCTCAATCCCCAGTACTAGTCTTCCTCTAAAAAAACATGATGTTATGTGAAAGAAGATACCAGTCATGGTAGACCATGTGTATCTTTAATCCATTTATATGAAATGTCCAGAAGAGGCAAAGCCACAGAGAGATTAGTGATTAATAGGCTGGGTGAGGGGTGAAACAGTTTTCACTTAGGATAAAGAGAAGTTCTGGAACTAGCTTATGGTGATAGTTGCACTACATTGGGGACACATTTCTCCAATGTCCTTTCCAGGATCTGTATACTATAAAACAGTAAACTATGTTATGCATATTTTACCACTGTAAAAAAGAGAGTAAAGAAATGGTCTCAAAGGGAGGCCTATAGTAATCAGTTCGTTCTCCCTTTGCCTGTCTTCTTAAATTTCTGGTCTAGTTACACACTGAGAAGGCAAGCCAGTGGGCTGCCCACCTTTCCTTCCCAAACCACTTCCTATTTCTTGTGCCTTTGAAACTGCAAAAATGGCCTAGGTCCTCCCCTCCTGGAAAACATATGTACAGACCAAACCACACCACCCTGGAGCTGCACCATAAACAGTGGAAGCCAGAGGAAATGCATCATTTAGCGGCTGCTTGGGCTTCCCTCTTCCCTTTTTCTGTGGGCACCCAGAAACCTCTCCTTGGCTTTGCTGGCTTTGTTCTTATTGAACTAATTTCTTTTATGGAATGTGTGGTTCTAATTTTTAATTTGAAGGTCAACATCTTTCCTGACTGGTACTGTAAAATTTAACAAGTATAACTAAACCATTCCTGATATCCTACTTTTATATTGCAGCTTGTGGCAAAGTCAGGTGGGCAGAAGATCAAACACCTAGGTTGAGTGCCTTGAGGTGGATGCAATGATGTCATAGCAGTAAAGCCTGGACCTCCTTCTAAGATGCCTGCACAGGAGCAGGCTGGAAGATTAACCCTTTAGAGACTGGACAGTGATGCCTCAATGACTCACCTGATCCAGAGCACCAATTCTACTTTGAAGGCATCAGCTGGGAGTCAGTTATATTCTTATTTTTCTTGTTTTTTGTTCATTTTTTGTTTTTTGGTGTTGAGAATTGAACCTGGGACATCATGATTGCCAAATACATGCTCGACCACCAAGTAATATCCATCACCCCCTATGATTTAAAATCTCAGTTTAGCTATTCAGTTCATCTGCTAGACAACAGACCCCAAACTAAATTTCACTGAACTACAATATTCTCATCTTGAAAATGGAGATGGTTCTTTTATTCAGTGTGTGTGTGTGTGTGTGTGTGTGTGTGTGTGTGTGTGTGTAGTTGGGGGATCTAACCCAGAGCCTCAAGCATTTTAGGCAAGTGCTTGACCACTAAACTACACTCCATCTCTATTAATTGTTTTTTGTTGCTATAATAAAATATCTGATTCGGAGCTGGCTAAATGTGAAGCCCCTAGAAGACATCTCAGCGGGGGAAGTCCAGTAGGAGGTGGATAATTAAGTTAAAATTTAGTAAACCCTAAAAACCATTTGGAGAAAGAGAAGGAAAGGATGAACTATATCAAATGCTGCTGGAAGCGCAATTAAGATTTAGATACAACTTAATCTTTCAGTCTAGTAATTTTAGAATTATGTGTGTTCTTGGCAAGAATAGATTCAATGGAATTGTCGATTCAACTGCAACTTGATTAGAATGGATTCGTGGCAAAGTGAAAGAAAGAAATTGGAGACTGATAACAATGGACTCTTTTGGGAGAGTGTTAGTCTGAGTCCTTTCAGAAACAGACTCCAAGATGGGAATAAATGGGAAGGAATTGTATTAGGGAACATACCTATGTTAGAGCAAATGAAAAGAACTACTTATAAAGACGATGGCAGCATCTGGGTGTACTGTAAGTCTGACCCTGCATAAAAGAAAATGAGATAGAAGGTTGGAGACACATGGTAAACAGGACAGTCTTACTAGGTTGTCAGTCTTGGAGTCAAAGTCAGACATGACGACTTCACATTCCTCAGAATGCAGCTGCTTTGTATCCCTGCTGCAGTTGTTGGCACGGGGTAACCAGTGGGAAGCACGGCCTTGGTACAAAGGTTTCTACATGTTAACTAGATTCTTTGCTCACTATTTCTTTTTGTGTCCCCCCCACACACACTTTCTAAGACTGGTCTCATGGACTTACTTCCTTCCTTCCTTCCTTCCTTCCTTCCTTCCTTCCTTCCTTCCTTCCTTCTTCATTTTTTGTAGTTTTAAGGATTAAACCCAGGGTCATTCTACCTCTAAGCTACAGCCCTAAATAAATAAAATAAAGTCCCTGTTTTAATTTTGAAACAGGTTCTCACTAAATTGCAGAGGCCCTCTCTAAGCTGCTAAGGCTGGCTGCGAACCTGTGATCCTCCTGTCTCAGCCTCCCAAGTACTGGGATTGTAGGTGTGTGGCACTTAGCCCAGCTTTTATAGGTCCTTTAGTGAGGGTATCTTGGCAGTAAACTTAGTTCTAAAACTCAAACCTAAAACCTATTTGTCCCTTCATCTTAAAAAATAGTTTCACTCTGTTTACAGTTCTAATATTTTAGTTATTTTTTAACATCTTAATATATGTTTTACTGTTGCTTTTTAGGTTTTCTCATGGCTGTTGAGAAGCCAAGTATCGTTTCTAATTGTTGTTCTCTGACCACTGTCTAGGTCTTCTCTTTATCAGCTTTTAAGGTATTAAACTGGGCATGGTGGGGCATGCCTGTAATCCCAGGTTTGGGGAGGCTGAGACAGGAGGATTACAGGTTCACAGTCTGCCTCAGCAACTAGGTCCTCTGCAACTTAGTGAGAACCTGTTTCAAAAGAAAGAATTAAAAAAATAGGGCTGGGGGTATAGCTTGGAGGGAGAATGTTCCTGGGTTCGATTCCCAGTTCTAAAAAAAAAAAAAAAAATCAGTCTTTATCCTTGGAATGCTTATATAACCATGATATGTCCAGTGAAAGATGTGATTTATTTATACAGCTTAAGATTCATTGTACTTCTATATCAACATTGAAAACTTCTTCCTGGCTCTCTATTCAAATATCCTTTCTTCTCCAGTGTTCATTTTTTATTAAAAATTTAGAATTTTTTTAGACAGCTTCATTTCATCTCCTAGGCTTCTGAAACTCATATTGGGCATATCTGCTTATAGTACATACTCAGTAATTTCATTAGATGCTTCTCTGAGTCATTCAGTTGGTTATATTATCTGATCTTTAATTCATTGTTAAAATTTCAAACTTAAATTATTGTATATCTAGCATCTCTGATTTCTTTTTTATTGATTTTCAAATTTCCAAGTTCATTTAAAATAATTACTTACATCTCAAAGTTGTTTGTTTCTTCAAATACACTGAAAATACTATAAGGCCGTATAAGCACACTAACAATGCTTACATACAAAGTTTGCAGGGCCTGTTTGGGCAGTAGATGTCTTTTGCTGACCCTCACAGTGGTCTTGCTTTGTGATTTGTGCATTTTTTATCGTGACCTGACATTTGCTGGGACTTTATCATGGGGATTTCTATGGAATCTGGACCAAGGATATTTTATTAAAAAAAAATTGTGTTTGCTTGTCTTAAATGCCTAAAAATGCTATTAAGTCAGAACAAGGTTTCTAGGTTGAAGTCTTACTAGCAACATGCTGTTGATACAGGTAACAGTTTACATGGGAAAGTTTTTCTCTCTTCATTTTGTTCATGGCTGAGAATTAGCTCTTCTTGTAGCCCCTTAGTCCTTCCTTCCTGCCTGCCTCCCTCCCTTAGTCTCTCCTCCTTTTCCTCGTTCACACTATTATTAGTGATTTAATAATTTGCGAGTCTCAGCTATTGTAGGTCCCTCCTTCTTCTTTGCACTGTCCGTCTGTCTTGTAATTTCACCCTGGGCAGAGTGCAGGTTGTAATGGAAATCCTGACACTGTAAAGCATCTAGAAGTAGTGAATACATTTTTTTAAAATAAGTATAAATGTAGACCTGAGCTTATAAAGCATAAGTAAATATACAGAAAGAAGCTTCCTTGTATAGTGTTTACTTATCTTTCTGAATTTATTCCTGTACTTTATATATCATCATTAAAATTTTTACTATAGTTTATAAGTTCAGTTCTATACTTGCACTTATTTAAATAATGTATTCACTGCTTCTAGATGTTTTACGGTGTCAGGTTTTATAGGATTTCCACTATACTATATTTACAGGACAAAATCATGATATTTTCTCTTAAATCCACTTTAATGTTAACATAATTCCGTAGGCTATAGTCAATTTCACTTCAAAATTTCTTAAATTTTTATGACAGTTTCACAAAGTTATTTGAAGTAATTCCCTTGTAATTTTAAGATATTTGTCTTCATTTTATTCCTATTTTTATCCACTGTGTTTTATCCCACTTATTTTTCTTAGGCAAATTAATGGCTGATTAATTTCTCCAAGATAATTCTTCTTGGTTTTATTTAGCAATTACACAATAAAATCAATTTTGTAAGCCTTATTTAAGTATATAATTAATACATTTTAATTTACTTAAATCCTTTGCATTTTTCTTGGTAAATCCTTGTTAACATTAAATAAATTTCAACATTAGTGCTTGCATTTTGTAATCTTCCAGATATTTCCATGTATTCTCTAAGTATGCTTTTTTAGACAAATCAGAGACCATGTCTAAAACTCTGATAATATTTTTACGTCTGCTTTGTTATTAGTTTTTAGTATTATTGCATTTTGTCTGAAAACATTGTATGTGGTATTGTTACTTTCCCAGTTTCATGAAGTTCTCAAGTTTTTAATATATTACTATTATTATTATTATTATTAAAAATCCCATGAGTTCATGGAAAGACACTGTTTTAAACTTACAGATGATAGAAACTTGGCTTTATCATAATTTACATATCTCAATATTTCTTTAGTTTTAGTTACACCTGGCCATCAAGTCAAATTACTTATTGTAGCACTTGTGATCTCTGTACCCTATTTCAAGACTATTTAATCTACTTTTTTTTTTTTTTTTTTTTTTGGTGGTGGTACTGGGATTTCTGGAAACCCTTCTGCCTCTGGGCTACACTCCCAGACCTATTTTATACTTTTTATTTGGAAACAGGGTCTCTTAAGCCAGCAAGGCTGGTTTTGAACCTGCTCAATCCTCCTGTCTCCGCCTCCCAAGCGAGGGGATGGCTTTGAACCTGTGGGAGCCTCCTGTCTCCACCTCCCAAGCGCGGATTACAAGTGTGCATGAGCCACCACGCTCAGCCTAATCTACATTTTTAAATCATTTTGTTTCTTATACTTTGGTTTTCTGTATTTCAAAACTTAAAAATTATTAGGGTTTTAGTTTCAATATGTTATATCCTCAATAAACTCCCTTTTTCTTGAAAAATCTTAACCATTTTACTTTTATTTTATTAATCTAGCTATTTTCTGCACTTTCTTCATATCAGTTTTCTGAGATGTTTTATTTTAGGCATATAAGCTTTATTTATTTATTTTTCAGATATGGGGATGGACCCCAGGGGCATTGGATCTCAGAGCTACACCCCTGCCCTATTTTTTATTCTTTATTTTGAAACAGGGTCTCACTAAGTTGCAGAGAGTCTCACTAAGTAGCTGAGGCTGTCCGCGAACTATGATCCTCTGGTCTCAGCCTGCCGAATGCTGGGATTACAAGCATGCGCCACCACGCCTTGCAATGATTTTTATGTAATATAATTATTTAAAATAATATTTATTCTATTGCAATGAACAGTTATTTTCAGGAAATTATTATAGTTTTGAAGGTTGTTATTTACATTTTTATTATGTTTTGCAATGCTTCTTTGGCTGTTTCCTTTCCTTTAAAAATTTAGCTATCATTTGAGATTTTTGTAAATTTTACATATATTTTTGTTGGGGCATTATACTCTCACATCATAAGGCAGATCATGTTGACAATGGTATATATTCACACAGTACTTGGTGATTCCCCTCCACGTCCCCATTTCCCTCCCTCTCAATAAGAAGTATCTAGGTTAACAATGTTATATTCACATGTATACACATATTCAAATGTAGCTTGTTCATTAATAAACAACAGCCTTACCTACCTCCCCTACCATTCCTCCCCTACCATTCCTTCCTTCATTGATATTTTCCTTCCATTATTTGGAGTTCCTCTGCTATCCCAAATACTCCCTAGCTTGAGCATATTAGAGAAAACATATGTCTCGTCTCTTTCTGTTCTTGGATAATCTCACTTTACATAATGTTCTCCAGCTCTTTTCATATTCTTATGAATGACATAATTTTGTTCTTCTTTGTTTTGAGTATAATTCCATTGTATGTATTTCCCATGATTTTGTAATCCATTCATCTGTTGATGGAGACCTAGGTTGGTTCCATATTTTGGCTATTACAAATTGTGCTGCTATGAACATAGGTATGTGTATGTTACTGTAGTTCTCTGATTTCAACCCCTTTTGAAAGATACCCAGGAGTGATATAGCTGGATTATATGGTGGATCCATTCCAAATTTTACAGAATCTCCACATTCATCTTCATAGTGGCTGAACTAGTTTGCACTCCCACCAACAGTGTAGAAGAGTTGTTATTTCTTCACAGCCTCACCAGCATTTGTTGTTATTTGATTTCTTTATGCATGTCACTCTGATTGGGGTTAGATGGAATCTCAGCATAGTTTTGATTTGAATCTTCCTGAGTACTAATGATGTTGAACATTTTTTCATGTATTTGTTGGCCATTTGCATCTCTTCTTTTGTGAAGCATCTATTCAATTCAGTTGCCTATTTCTTGATTGGATTATTTGTTTTAACTAGTGTAAAATCTTTTGAGCTCATTGTATATTTTGAATATTAGACCTACTACAGAAGTAGCTGGTAAAGATCTTGTCCCATTCTGTAGGTTTTCTCTTTAAACTCTTGATGATTTTATTTTTGATGAGTAGAAACTTTTTAGTTTTATGCCATCCCACTTATTAGTTATTGTTTTAATTTTCTGAGCTTTGAAGGTCTTGAGGAAGTTACTACCTATGCCTCTATGTTGAAGTGTTGAACCTATGCACTACTCTAATAGCTTCACAGTCTCTGGTGTAACTTCCAGGTGTTTAATCCATCTCAAGTTGATTCCTGTGCAGGGTGAGAGATAAGGATTTAGTTTCATTTTTCTACAAATGGATAGCCAGTTCTCCCAGCACCATTTGTTGAAAAGACTGTCTTTTTTCCCAACATATAAATTTGGCCCCTTTGTCGAAGATCAGTTGATTATAAGTGCATGGGTTAGTTTCTATATCTTCTATTCTCTTCCATTGGTCTGTGTGCTTGTTTTTGTGCCAATACCATGCTGTTTTAATTACTATAGCTCTGTCTATAGTATAATTTGAAGTCAGGAATTGTGATGCCTCGTGAATGGTTCTTATTGTTTCTTCATATGAAATTTATGATTGATTTTTCTAGGTCTGTGAGGAATGTTATTGCTATTTTGATAGAGAATGCATTAATTCTGTAGATCACTTTTGGCAGAATGGCCATTTTGATTATATTTATTCTTTTTTTTTTTTGGTGGTACTGGGGTTCCTGGAAGCCCTTCTTCCTCCGGGCTACACTCCCAGACCTATTTTATATTTTTGAAACAGGGTCTCTTACGCCAGCACGGCTGGCTTCGAACCTGCGCGATCCTCCTGTCTCCGCCTCCCAAGCGCGGGGATTACAAGCGTGCGCCACCACGCCCGGCCTTGATTATATTTATTCTGCCTATCCATGACCAAGGAAGATATTTTTATCTACCAAGGTCTTCTTCAATTTCTTCCTTTAATATTTTATATCATTTGAAATTTATCTTTGTTTTTTCTAATATAATATTTAGAAAGGTATACAATTCACTATTAGTTCAATTCATAGTTTTCTTTATAATTTAAAGTAAGGTGCTCACATTTATATTCATAATACAGCATTTGCAGCAACAGAATGCTCTCTTTTGACCCTCTAGGCAAAAAATGAGGACAATCATGTATTTTTTCTTTCATTCATTTCTACTCTATTTTTGGAATTGCTTATATAATATCACAATTTTATATTTACTTACTATAATTAATTTTTTTATTTTCACACTAGATGTATTTTTAAATTTTTGATTTTCAAGTAATTTTAATAGCATAGCAACTTAGAATTGATAGTAATTTATATCAAACTTCTGCATTTTTGAATATCAAATTTTTATTGTTCTCCTTTGAATGAAAATATATTCAAGTAGGTTTTAAAAACATATACAAATATTATACTTCCAGAGACTTTATTAATTAGTATGTTAAATTTCAGTTGACTATGGTAAAAAAAAAAATTACTAGCTTAAATAAAAGTTTCCAGCCGGGCATTGTGGCGCACACTTGTAATCTCAGCATTTGGGAGGATGAGACAGGAGGATCGCGGTTCGCGGACAGTCTCAGCTACTTAGTGAGGCCCTTTGCAACTCAGTCGAGACCCTGTTTCAAAATAAAGAATAAAAATAGGGCTGGGGGTGTAGCGCGGAGGTTGAATGCCCCTGGGTTTCATCCCAAGACCCGCAAAAAAAAAAAAAAAAAAAAGGAAAAAAAAGTTTCCTTTGTCTGTAAATTATAACAGACAGACAGGAGAGTATAGTAAGATAAACTAGCATACCTGTTCTATAACGATTGCCTACAGCCATGTTTTGTATGTACCATCTTATTTAATCTTCACTGAAGCCTTTGAGATAGGATTTAATGTTCCTTATCCCCGATACAGGAAACTAGCTCACAGGGGCTAAGTATCAGCCCAAAGTGCCAGATCTGGGAGTTGAAACCAGCATTATCTACTTCACCATCCTAGGCTAAGAAGACAACGTTGGCACATCTATGCAGGGTTTTATTCCTTAAAGGCATGAATAGCAACTTTCTCTTCTTTTCTGTTTAGACCTCAAATAGGCACTTAATAAAAGCTGATTGACTTATTCTCTTTGTTCTACATAGTTTTGCACATTCTACTTGTCTCTCCATCATTGTCCTATCCTTTCTCTTTACTGACAAATTGTAGTTTTGGAGGAGGTAGCAAAAAACTATTTCCCGGCCTCCCTTGCAGCTTGGAGTTATAAACATAAACCTCTGCAATAAATGGATAAATAGTTTATCTGTCTCATTTTGCTCTTTATCCTTGTGTTCTGATTTCTGCTTAGTATCAGGTATGTCTTGGACCATGGGGCAAGCTTGAAGATGGAAACCATATGAGAGCGACAGTAAAACTGAAAGGCAGAGGGAATCTCGGTCCCCAGTGGCAGCATAAGGTCATCATACTAATCCTAATGCCCTATTTTAATATAAATTTTATGGAACAAAAAATTTCTTTTTCTTAGGCCACTGTTATTTTTTATCCTCTGCTACCAGCAACCAGATGCAATTTTTAACTGATATATCCCACATTTAACATCTGCTCCAGGAATCTGTGTGCAGGTAACTAGGGTCACTTACAAATATCTATAGATAGAAATTACTATATGAGATATGTTTAGAAATACTAAGAATTTCTCAGCCTGGATCCCATTTCTAAGGTGGATCTCAAAGACAGTCTTACACCAACCATATTACCTGGAAGTATTCCAGAAGCCTTTCAGGAAGAGAAAGTGGCTGCTGTTGCTGCTGATACTGCTATAGTTTAGTGGAAACTGAAAGGCTGGAATGATGACCTTTCAAGAAGAACAAATGTTATTAAATAATGGATTTTTGTCCCACCTCCTGCTACAGCAAGAGCAAAAGGATGAAAAGGGAGTCCTATTCTTCTATTAATAACCCCTCGGTCAGCCTCATGCTGACAAAGCAGAAAGCAACTGTAAAATTAGCAATTTTGCTTGCAAATTAGCTCCTTGCAAAGCCATAAAAAGGCAAAAGGAATTAAGAAGAATTCTATTAATGGAGTCAAGGATGGAAAAACGAAGAGTGATAGAGCACAAAGGCCCAGAAAACGGATCCTTATTTTAGGAAAGATATTATCTAGATTTTTAAAGAGAATCTTATAGCTGTGTATGAGGAAAGTGTTCATTTATAGCCCTTGGATCAGTAGCTCCTTAAAAATGGTTTCTTGTACCCAGGCATGGTAGTGCAATGCTTGTAATTCTAGTCTTTGGGAGGCAGAGATAGGAGGATTGCAGGTGCGTGGCCAGCCTCAGCTACTTAGCGAGGCACTCTAAAACTTAGTGAGATTCTGTTTCAAAATAAAAAATTAAAACCAGGGCTGGGGGTGTAACTTGGAGATAGAATGTTCTTGGGTTCAATCCCTGGTACTGCAAAACAAGTAAACAAACAGAAAATGGCTCCATGGAACAAATCTATCAGAACTTGGAAGAGCACAAGGTCTAGGTGATGTTAATAAATGTTAATAAGTACTACCCCGGTTGCCCCTAATAGTAAAGGTCCTGTTTTACTCTATAAAGGCAATGTAGTCAATAGAAAGCAGTTAAACTCTAGAAGTAGACAGATTTGAGTCTTGGTGCTGCTCCTTCAGTAACCCGGAGACACAAAGATACAAAGGGCGATTATCCTTGACCATGTTCATAGCACTGAATTAGTTACAGGAAAAGAACTTGGTCCCTGATAGGTTCACAACAAGTATCAGCCCTTTCTACTCTCTCCTTCTCACCAGAAGGCTGGGAATATCAGTCTTCCTTGCAAACGTATGCAAAATGGCAAATTGAGCTCTGTGAAATTCTCCCCATAAGATCAATCTCTGCAGAGGAGGTGAACACATTTTCATAATTTATGACTAGTGTCTGGCAGCAGGATCCTATTTGCAATTTTATGAAAATGATAAATCTATATCCAATAGTGGGGGATAATCAGAAAAAAAGAGTTTTTTTTAACAATAAAAAGGCAGGGCTTTGCCATTTTCCATAAGGTACATACATAGGGAAAAGGTTTAAATTTTGTGGGATGACTTTGGTGGCTCCCACAGTTATTCCATGTAGTACTTCTTAAGTTTCCAGAAGAAGTAAGGTGTTTGAGGCTTTTTTGGAGGATTTGGTGAATCTCAATCATCCCCCGTTTCTTAGTTTAAGTATTTCATATTCATACTTGAAATACAAATTTTCACTCTCAGGGCTAAAATGTGACAAGATGCAGACAAAGCAATCAATGTATATCCCATCAAGGATGAACAATATTTGAAATTAAATAAATAATTAAGAAAGACCTGGAGAACATTGTATTCTTTTTCCAGAACAGGTTTTAAAAGAACCCCTTTCTAGCTGGGCGTGGTGGCGCACACTTGTAATCCCAGCATTCGGGAGGCTGAGGTCAGAGGATCGTGGTTTGTAGACAGCCTCAGCTACTTAGTGAGGCCCTCTGTAACATAGTGAGACCCTGTTTCAAAATAAAGAGTAAAAAATAGGGCAGGGGGTGTGGCTTAAAGGTCGAATGCTCCTGGGTTCCTTCCCCAGACTCGCAAAAAATAAAGAAACCCTTTTCTAATTGACAGTTGTAGCGTACAAGATTGGACAAATTTATAAAAATCTAGTTATACTGGAAACACTAGTCAGAGTTACCTCCAAATATAGTAATATAGCCCTAGAATTTATTCTCCTTCAGGCTTTTTAGATCTCCAGACCATAGAATCTGGTTTAGATGAGATCCTTAGAAATAATTTAAATTCCTTGATAACATCACCACAAAATGGTCTTTGTACTTGTGTTTGAGCACTTCCAGCAGCAGCAGAGAACATTTTGCCTAGAACAGTCTTCATTTAGTTCAACACATAAGGACCACAATCCTCTAAGGTGTTAGGCAACTGTTTGTGCAATATATATGTATTAAATTCCCAGGGCTATCATAGCAGCATCACAAAATATGTGGCTTAAAACAATGGAAATGTACTATCTCACAGCTCCCAAATCTTGAAGCTTGAAATCGAGGTGTCTGCAGCACAAGGATCCCTCTGAGATCTGTAGGTGAGAATCCTCTCTTGCATCTCTAGCTTCTGTTGCTTCCTGGCCATCTGTGCCACTCCCTGGCTTGTAGATGCATCCCTTCCTGCCTCCCTTATCACATTGGCCATCTTCTCCCTGTGCGTCTCTCTCCTCTTTATATAAGGATGCCCTTCACTGTGAATTAGGACTCCAATATGGCCTCATCTCAACTAATTACATTCGCTATGATCTTATTTCCAAGTAAGGTATTGCCATGCTACTAAGGGTTAGGACTAAGGATTATCAACATATCTTTTTAGGGAGCACAATTAAACTTATAAAGATGATTGAGAATTGGTGCCCACTATCCAAGTGGATAGTCCTAATCTCATGCTTCAAACAGCAGGTTTAGGAAGTGGACAAATTTGGCTTGCAAGCTGAGCCAAACACACCTGGCTATCAAGCTACTTAAGCTACAGTTTCATCGTTTGAAAAATGGGATTAAAATTTGAAAAATAAATTGAGTAAAGCTACAGAATTTATATAAAGTTGATTAGCACAGGCTAGGAAATGAATACATTCTATTTTTTATTTCCTAATACCAATGCTTTATCATTTGATCAAATTATTCATTGTACTCTTATTCCTTTGGCAAAGATTTCTTGAAAAAATACTATATTCCTGGGACCTCTCACACACAAAAAAATACTATATTCCAAGCACTCAGGTGTCGTTAATATAATATAAAAATAAAAAGCCAGAAGTGATCCCATCACTCATGGAGGCTACCATCCAACACTATCCTGGATTCCAGTGAGAGTTTATTTAGCAAAATGCTCAAACACTTCAAGATAAGTTTGCTCCCTGGTCCACATTGACTACTCAGAGTAATAAAGGAAAAAAAGAGCTAACATACATTGTTTACCATGTAGCAGATACTATATCAAGTATGTATTACCTTGCTGTGCCTTAATGAAACCTGAAGAAGTTACCTGGAGCTCAGGGAAGTGAAAGACTCTGCCCAGTCTCTTGGCTAGTGATTTTCATGTGCTGTTGGTCAGGAATTTGGTTATCAGGATGTAATTGACATGGAATACAGAGATGAAGGAGAAAAAAACATCCTTCCTTTGACAAAAACATTTGACCCTGTGCATTGAGTGGCAATTTATCCTAAGGCAAACTTCCAGGCCAATTTTTACTTAGTTCTGAATGCTTTTTATTCCTCGTACATATATGACATAGTTCAAGCAACACTTAAATTGCGGCAAAGCCTGCTTATCTATTCTGAAAGGACTTTGAGAGGTCCACTAGCACCCTTACCCCATGGTCTGTGGAAACCAGAGGGGCAAGAGATGTGGTCAGTAACCACATCTGAGAACACTTTACGAGATTTTGATTCCCTTGGTTCTGTGTTCTAAGCAATGAGACACGGATACATTAGCTAAAAGTGTTTCCTCCAGCTTTACAGTCTTTCCCACTGAGAGACAGAGCCTTCCCAAGGCCCTGCACTACTACCTAAGGTCTCATAAACACAGGTGCCAGGTAGATGAGTTCTCCATCTGGCTTGTCTTTCAGAGAAGTCATTGGAGATTGGAAGCTCAGACGACCATAGAAGCTGTGGATTTGATGTCTGTTTCTGTGTTATTTCCTTGCTTTTTATTGTCTGCATGGGTCATATATTCTCTTGGACATCAGAGTGAGCCCTAAAAACTTTCCAGAATAATATAATTTCTTTTATTCTTTAGGGAAGTTACCTTCAAGGATTTTATAGGTATTTTAGCCTAAATTTGCTGAGGTTTGATGTAAGTTATACTTGTTCCACTTGTCTACATATGATTGTGAATTCTATTTGATATAGAAAAGGGTGAATTCTAGCTGGCATTATTGTCAGGGTAAGTCATTGTTGTGGGGCAATTTTTAAACAGAGGACAATATTGTCATCTCCAGGATGATGCTTACAAATGTCTGAAGATTTGTTTGTATAACTGGTGTGTGTGTGTGTGTGTGTGTGTGTGTGTGTGTGTGTGTGTGTGTATTAGGTAATATTGGCATCTACTGGGTAGCAGGGAGGGTTGTTGCTAAACATCCTGCAATCATTGTATTCTCTCCCACATAAAAAATAATAATTTGGCGCAAATATCAATAGCACCAAGGTTGAGAAACCCTGACCTAAGCAGAATATTTTTTCCTACAGTCTTTGGGCATCATCCTGGAAATTATATCATCTGCATTCCCAACTCAGTTTAGCTACTTATTAATTATTTTAGCATGGTAAAATAACTGAATGCTTTTCTAATTGTAAAATGAAGAAAGTTGCTTTTGGGAAAGAAATTGGAACACACTGTGCCACTAATTGTATTTTAAGGCCAAAAGAAAAAAATGTTTACTATTAAAAGATGTTCCTTAGGAGTTATTCACAATAGTGAATTTTATAAAACAGATAAAGTTCTGCTTAAATAAAGGATATTTTATTCTTTTGATGGAACATTATGAAGATCTTACAAAACTATAGTTCTAACATGGAACATTGCCTTCATTATAATGTTAAAAAAAGAACAATGAGATTCAGATTTGTATATAATAGGTGAAGGGGGACTTATTACTTTGTTTCTTGAGCTCCTTTAATACATATTTCTCATTTTTGCACTTTTCAAAGAATCTAATATGCACTTGTTTAATTGCAGATAGTGATGACCAGATTCTGAACAATGGTCATCTCTGTATGACCAATATTTTGAGAGGCTTGGAGGCTTATTTGTTTTGCTTAAGGCTTGTTTTGCTCTGGGAGCTTGAGTTACCAGATAAAATTCTAATTCTTTTAGTAAAGGCTCAAAAATGTTCTTCTCAAATTTATCATTTGTATGAGTCAGCTTTTCATCACCACAGTGAAATTCCCGAGGCAGGTAGAATTATGAATAGAAAAGGTTTATTTAGCTCACAGTTGGAGGTCCAGAGTCTAAGACTGAATGGCTCCATTGGTTTGGCTTTCAAGGTAAAGATGACAGATGGCAGTACCTCACTACAGTTACATCTCAAAAGAAACAGAGAGAAAGAGAGAGAACAGGCAAAGATGGCTTGCTCTTCTCCTTTTATAACAATCCTCTCTCGAGAACCTAAAGGGTCATGTACCAAGAAGACACAAGTCCTGAACTGCTTCCCAATGAACTAAGAACCTCCCATGAGGCCTCCTCCTCCAGAGATTTTATCACTTCCCAGAGGTACCACCGTGGGGACCAAGCCTTTTATCACAATGGGAAACACTCAGCTCACACTCAGACCATAGCAGCATCTTTAGTACAAGGTGGAAATCCCCTAACTAAAATTCTTTATTCTCTGGGAGACTTTAACAAGGAGAGTAACAAGTTGTGTTTTAGGTAGTAAAGTGCTCTTTTTGTTGGAGGGAGTTTGAACAAGCAACAAAATGCTGAACAAAGAGAGTTTGGGGTCAGGGTTAAAAAAAAGGCTGGGTTAAGTTTTAGATATGCCACCCGTTAACTCACTGCACAGCCTCTGATGAGGGAGTAAGTGTTCCATGCTTTCTTTCTTTTTTTTTTTTTTTCAGAGGAGGTAAAAGGAAGGCCAGTGGTACATACCCCACAGAGTTGTTGAGAACAATAAATAAGACTCTGTTTGTAAAGACCAACTGTAGCACACTACAGCTGACACTGTAGCCATTCGATATAATTAGATATTGCTATTACTTGTGCCCCAGCTTTTTCAGGAACAAGATGTGTAATCAGAAAAAATACATTCAGGGTTTCTATTCTTTCTTTTTTATGTGTTTTTTTCTTCTCTTATTGAAATATTTGAACTAGACTTTCTTGGTTCTCCTTCTCAGATCCTAGGGTTTTATATCCTTAATTCTAAGAACTAATGGCTTTAAGAACTTTTTTAGAGGTCTAATTCTCATGCAGTTATTTTAGAACTAAAACAAGGTCCATGATGGTGCTTCAGTAATGCTTGGAGTTTGGGGAGACTGTCAGGAAGGAGGGTGTCAATGGATAAACAGGAGACAATGAGGTGCAGGAGAGAGCACTGAGTTAGGATTCTTACTGTTGGCATTTTGTGGCTGCATATAGACTTTCTCTATGGAAGTGTACAAAGTTCTCACCAATAACATTAGAATATTAGAATAACATTAGAATATTAGAATAACATTAGTAAATTCCAGGTTTGTCCTAGTTGTTATATGTATGTTTTTTGGTTCCTATCCGGCAGGGCACGCTATTCTGAATTTATTATTTTCTGAAGTGTTTATTCTAACTCCTGACTCCCCTTTTCCTTTTATTTTTCTATGACTTTAGGTTTTGAGTTATGAACTTATCTTTCCATTTAGATGCTAGTTTATTAACCACATTTGTGTGACAAATAGAAGTCGCAGAATAATGCAAGATTTTTGTCTGAAGGTCTTAGGGTCCTTTCTGCATCTACTACTTTCCAAATGATCATAATGAGGCTCAGGGGACTAACTAAAGGTTAAGGAAAAACCATCTGTTACTGAGAACCCAAAGGCAGTGGTAAAATCTTCCACAGGAATCAGAGAAGTTGGATAAATAACAGATCAAAAGCCACATGGCAACAGACTAAAACACTGAATAAATCATTAAATCTTAGACCCATCCACTTTTGCTCCAAAGAATACAACAGGTGAGAATGGAGGCCAGCATAGACTCAGGGTTGCAATCAAATTTATAATAGTTTTTTAAACATAGAAACTAAGGTAACTTTAAGATAGGGAGCCTCTAAAAGTTATATGCTAATGGTGAAACTTCTTACTTCTGATGGGAGAGTGAATTTATTAATCTCCACATTCTTTTCAGCTCCCAAATTGTGGATGTGAGCTCAGCAAGGACCAATATATGCAGATCAGCTTGTATTTTCGGTGCTGATTCTATGTTGGCAGCCTTTACATTCTCATAAGGATGAAGAAAAGAGCCTGGACAATTCCATTTTGCAGATAAATAAATTATAGATCAGGGCAGTAAATTAAGAGAATTTTTCCAGCTTGCAGAAGTTTGAATTTATATCCAGGGAAGAAGTATTAGGAAGCCAGAAATCAGTTGGTTCTCACTATTTTGACTGCACTGATTTGAGCTCTCAAACTCCTCCCTAGGATCCTGAATAACAGGACAGATTGTTAGCTGGTTTGTACATAAAAAGGGGGGAGAGAGGAGAAAAGGACCACTCTTGACAACGTGGAAGGAGGGAAGTCTGTAGGGGGAACTTATCTGGGGACCTGCCACTTATTGCCAGCCATTTAGTCTTTCCTGGGAGCTACACTGCAAGCCTGTCAGTAGGAGTAACTGGCAAGGAGAGAACTTGGTTAGAGGCTCTAGACACCAGAACCTGCCCACAGGACACATTGTAAAAGGGGAGCCTGAGAAGCAGAGAGCAATAGCCAATCTCTGCAGTCAGTAGCAAGGAAGGGAAAAGAAATAGAAACTGAAATGTGTGCTGTGTTTACTTTGTGATAGGCATTGTGGTGTGCTCAGAGCTTTCTAAATATTTCCTCTTTTTATTCCTCTTAATAGCCCTATAATGTACTAGTTTCTTAATTTTTTTCTAGTGAAGAAGCTGAGGCCAAAACAGCTTAAGTAAATGGTCTTACATTATTCAGTAGACCTTGATATTAAACCAATTTTGTCTTATTCTTAATTGCTCATTTTCTATCAATGAACGGTTTTCTAAACTCTATCCACTGGTGTTCTTTCACGTTTTCACTATATCTGCTTAGCCATTGTACTTTTAACATTTATCTGTTAGTCAGTCACCCTCCTTAAATTGTAATTACATGAAATGTATTTTAAAAGGAAGATGTATAAATGTCATCATAAAGGGAAAACAATTTTAATTGCTATAAATAGATAGTAGTAACAAAAATAAATGAAAAAAAAGTTCTATTAAATTCTTACTGTAGAAGTCTTCTTCTGGAGGGCTATGTGCCTGAAACACGTTTCCTCTGTTTAAAATTAATATTATCAAGTGTTTCACAGGTGCTAAAGGTACCAAGCACCAGAGTGCCTTTCTCTTTGGTATAATCAAAAGGTTAGGGAAGACAACTGACATTTTTCTGACACATCTCATAGTTTTTGGGGGTCTTTTTTATCTAGCCCCACCTCCCCACAAATCATCTCCAGGTCAACCCATCTCCAAGTCCACATATGAGGAAACTATTTATATGGCAGTGGTGATGAGGTGTCCTAAAATCTAGCAAGCACTCATATTTGGTGTGTATGTGTGCTGGGGAGAGTGGGGGTTACTGGACATTGAACCCAGGGGCTTTCTAACTCTGAGTTGCACCCCTTTTGATTTTTGGTTTTGAAACAGGATGTTGCCATGTTGTTGAAAGTCTTGCTACTTGCTGAAGCTGCCCTTGAACCTGTGATTCTCCTGTCTCAGCCTCCCAGTACACCTGTGCCACCACACTTGGTTGCAAGCACTCATCTTGTACACCACCTCTTCAACAAAGTTCATTAAGTGGGAAGTGCAAAGGAGGATTCAGAGTATCAATTAATCTGGACTGTTGCAGATAACTGCCTAAGTTGTCTTCCTACCACAAGTTTCTCATCCAGTATATCACAACTGAAGATCATGACAGTTTTCTACTAAGAAATATGAAATAATTTCTTATGAGCATAATTAATTCACAATTCTTTAGCCTGCAATTTAAGGCCATGCAAGATTTTATTATGCCACACCACCAGTATTTAGGTCAAAGTGAATCAAAATAAACCATTTATTATTTCTTTGATAAGTTCTTGAAATGTCCTGCCACTATTCTATTGATAATTTATTTCCTATGTTTTGAGAATCTCTCCCATTCTCCCAGTGTATATAAATGTATAACGATGGTGAGCAGAGACATACCAGCCAGGAAAGATAAGGGTAAGAAAAGTGCAACATGCAAAGGCCTAGATATTTCAGTTGGACTCGGGAATAGGAAAGCTCTGAGGAATGTTTGCTGGAATTGTTTCAGTTCAGTGTTGGGGATACGGGAAGATAGAGGAGTCAGTGAGAGCCGAGTAGCCAGAGATAACAAAAATATATCACTAAGATGAAGTTTGAAAAATTAAGTGCTAGATACAAAACAACATAGGAGTGCTCCAAGCGTGTTTTAGATAATAGAGGCAAAATGTTAATACTCTATCCTAGCATACATAGGAGAGAGAAGACTCAAAAAAAAAAAAAAGTGAAAGGGGTGGCCTTGTACATGGGCAAAGATATTAAAAAATACTCACTTAAAAGTCACTTTTTATAAATGGAATGAAATTAGCAGGATGAGTCTGTAGGACACATTTACCACAATGTAGTTGGCGAGTGAATCTCCTTGGATTTTTGCCATCCAGTTTTTAATATTAGGAAAGTCAGATGGCTGATGCTTACATGGAATCACAAAACATTTGAGGTGGAAGAAAAGCCACCTCATTCACATGCTTGAAAGAATGTCTACTCTCATAACTTTAATGGCAGGATACTAATTTTCATATGAAAAAAAATCCACTTTCAGAAAGCGTTAGCTAGGCATGGTGATGAATGCCTGTAATCTCAGTACTTGAGAGGCTGAGACAGGAGGATTTCGGGTTCAAGGCCAGTCTCAGCAATTTAGTGACACCTTTAGTAATTTAGGGAGAACCGATTTAAAATAGAAAGGGTTGGGGGTATATCTCAGGGGTAGAATGCCATTGGGTTCAGTCTCTAAAATTAAAAAAAAATTAAAAGAAAGAAAAACAAGCTCTTTTTCTAAATAAAAGTAGCCTCTACCTCACTGCCATATGATTCCAGTTTTGCCCTAAAACTCCCCCAGTACTTATATCCCTCTTCAAATAGGTGTATAGTGATGTAATGAGTATTTTTGTCTTAAACCAAAATATTAAGTCACTCAACCATTTTTCATATAATATGATTTCAAAATCTTTCATTTTCTCAGAGATCCTTTCTTGGATATGCCAACATTTGTTTAAATTAAAACGTCCAAAAGTAAAAATATCATTTCAGATGTGTTTCTGTCAGGAAACGGTACTAAGGAGTTCATTCCAGTCACTTAGTTACATTGAGTCCAGCCAAGTTGCTGATTAAGATTTATTGAGTACTTATTAAATACAGGCAACTTCTTAAGAGTTTTAAATACATCATCTTATTTAATCTTTATAATAACTCCCATGAGGCAGGAATTATTAATATTCCATTTCACAGATTAACAATTGGAAGCCAAGGTGGAGTAACTAATTTTCCCAAGGTTACTGAGCTAACAGAGAGCCAAGCTGGGATTTGAACTCAGATTTGCTTGACTTTACAGTTCAAACTTTGATATGCTACATTATGACCTCCTGGACTGGGTCTTGTTTTATTAATTTTTCTTTCAACCTATACTAGTGGAAGTTGTTTATCTGAACCCAGACCTGAGCATGGAATGTTATATAGAGTATCTTGTTAAATGGGGGTTGAATCCTTATGGTGTAGATATTTCTAGCTCCCATTTTGCAGATGTGAAAATTCAGGTTCAGATTAACAATGAATAATTACTAAGAGCCTTCTAAGTACCAGGGCCCAGCACTGTCAACAGCATGATGACAGTAAAGCACATAATTTTATGGAAATATAGAGCCCTATCCCTGGACTCAAATGCCAACCTTATAAAACTATATCTCCAATCTCATAGATTTTTATATTTTATACAGGGAGTTAAATTCAGGAGTATTCTTCTTTTAAGTAAAAACTCTAGACCTTTATTTTGTTTGTTTGTTTGTTTGTTTGTTTGTTTGTTTGTTTTGAACAGGGTCTCATGAGTTTGCTGAGAACCTTGCCACATTGCCAAGGATGTCTTTAAACTTGGGATTCTCCTGTCTCAGTCTTCCAAGTACTGAAATTACAAGTGCACACCTTCAAGGCTGGCACATAGCTTTTTGATCTAGTAAAGTTACTTAGAATTAGTATGGAAGAATGGAGTTTGCTGTCTCTGGCAAACAAACAAACAAAACCTGTTTAGGAAAGTGAAGATGTCCTGTTTCAAAGGCTTTAAAGAGAAATACAGGGGTCTGAGGAAGGAAACATAATATCTAAGAAGGAGGACAGGCTCTCTTCCCTTCCTCAAAAATCTAAGTTTTTTTTTTTAAAATTAATGAATACCTTCCTGCTAAAGTGGCATTATTTTGAATATGCACTAAAAGTATAAATTAGAACAAAGACCATATTTCCCAGCAAGAAGCTTGCATGTCCCTCGGGTGCCCCTGGAGCTGCTGGTGGCCAACTCTCCATCTGGGATGTCGCCAACTATCTTTCATCTGTTCATCTTAGAATAGTCAGAGCCATCCATAGAAAAGGGCGAAGGGCTTATCTTTTGGAGTTGCCTTGGCAGAAGGAGGAATCCAAAGGCTTCACGTGAAGCCTTTTTTTCACATTGTATTTACGCAGTTGTTGGATGTAATAATGTCTTTGGGGGAAACTTGGCCCTACCTCTTAAGATCAGTAGAACACAATTAACTTACTCTCATCCTATTGTCCTGTCTTTCCAATAGGGAGTCATCTATTAAAAGCACAGGCTTGGGTGTATTCATTTTGAGTCACCCCCTCATGCCATTTTGGCATGGGGTTGTATTTCTATTTTCTGTATTTCTATCTTTTAATAAACTTCTTTAAATCTTCAAAAAAAAAAGCACAGGCTTTGCATAACCTATAAATTACAAAGTGATCGCAGATTATCTCTTTTGTTCCCCAAAACTAAAAATTTCAGCTCCAACCATCCCCAGAAGTGCTTTTTATTCTTTCTAAATTGAACATGGAATACCTGTTCTCAACACCAGTTAAACAAAAACTAAAGCAAAACAAACAATCAAAAAACAAAAAGAAAAGCAAAACAAAAGAGAAAAAGACTTCATGGAATCTCTCATTAAATATAATTGAATATTCCTGGAACATCCCATTTAAAATCTCTTCAAGAAAAGGTGAAATCTAAACTCTAAACATGAGCCTTTTTATTTTAATATTATTTTTGAAAGAGATGAATGCATCACCAGGAGAACACAACTTATCTAATCACCACTTTGAACACTGCGATGCTATCTCATTAATCCTCCACAAAATGCCTCATTATTAAAATAATATGTGGGAAGTTTGTAGTCCAAACAACCCAGGATACAAATTCACTGCTAGAATGTTCCAGAATGTGTCAGACAGAATAAAACTACCAGACCTTTCATCTTATTCTAACCATAGACGTGATGTCCATGAGGAACTGTAGTTCTTCACATGACTGCTTTGTATAGGGCCAGGAAATGGTCCCAAACATAGAGACCCATGCCGGAGAGCACTCTGACTGCTCCTGTCCTCAGCCTCGATGCAAAGCCTGCAAGTGTCTCCTATCAATTAGACATTCATCCCAGAGAAGGGCTGACTAAATGCACAAGGCCGAGGAAGCTGCAGGGTTTTATGCCTTATTAATTGGACATTGCTATTTAAACTCTTGAAGACTTCAAATGGCTTTGGCATGCAGTCAGAACCATAAAATAAATGGACTCACAAAGTGAAAAGGAATACTCTGAGCTACACAATTTCCTCTCCCTCCCTAAAACTGCAAACCATGTCTGGTACCAGAATTCCAAATCTCAGTTGAATACACCGAGAGTCCTCAAATGCTGTGCCACTGTGATCCAGACTCTTCTTCCCCTTTTAGTTCTGGCCTCTTCAAGCGGTCATAGCATGAATTAATAGCCTTCCTTATTTTAAGTCGGCCAATGGGTATGCATGTGTTGAAAGAATTTATGCACCAGACTAAAATCTCACTTGATTTTTTCCCACCCCTTTGTTCTGGCTAGTGCTTTATCATATAATAGTGTCTTCTTTTCCAAGCGAGTCTTTCCTATACAGCATGCTAAAAAGAATGTGAGCTAAGCACTAAGCATGGGAGATGGTTTATTTCTGAGAGAAAAAGGTGGTAGGAGAGAGCAGCACAGGCTTCTTTTTGTCTTTCTTTCTTTTTGTTGTGGTACTAGGGATTGAATTCAGGGGCATTCTACCTCCAACTCTATACCCTCATCCTTATTTATTTACTGAAACAAGATCTTGCTACTTTGCTAAGGATCTCACTAAGAAGTTGAGGCAAACCTGTGAGCCTGCTATTGCAGCTTCCCAAGTATTGGGATTACAGGCATATGCCAGTACCCCAGGGCAGGCCTGGGTTTAATTGGGACATCTCTTCTGCTTAGGTGGGTCACCCCGAGGAATTTTCTTAAGTCCACCAGCCTCAGTGTTCTTTCTACAAAGTGGAGCTATGGATGCGTTCCTTCCAGATTTATTTTTAGGATAGTGTCATATAATACAGGAAGGCACTAAACCTGGTGTAGAGTGCTTGGTGAGCACTTCATAAATGGAGTCTTTGATTTAAGTAGATGTTTGAAATTAAATGGTCAAGATATCTATCTTAAAGTTGATAAATGAAGCTAACATCCCAGGAAAGAAATAAGGCAGGACAATGGGACTAGTGATTTACCTTCCCTTAGGATGCTGGGGTCCTTCCTTCCCCACCCCTTGGTGGAAATATTCCTTGCACTGCAATTCCTTATGTCTCGCAAGTTTCAATCAATACAATTGATTTAATGATTAATTCATTGTGTTCCTCAGTAAAAAGCCCAGCATTGACGTCTTAAAATGGAATCTCATTGCGTTTGAGCCAAACAAAACTAATTGGCAGCAATCATTTAAAGGGGAAGCTCACAGCATTATGAACACGCACAAGGAGGATCAAAAATAAAACGAATAAGCAGTGACTAGTTCTATTTTAAGAATGCAGAAATGGAGGGGCGAGGCCCAGTGTTAGTGCCCTCTGGCTGCCTGAGCTGGACTGATCATCCCCCTGTTATATCACATCCCTGGGGAGGAACCTTTACATTTTGTCCTTTCTAGGAGGACATGTGGATCTTTTTGGGGGAGGAAATTATTATTAGGAATAATTGTGTTCTTTTTGGCTTGTGGTTTGTTTTCGTCTCACCGACTATAATCAATAAGACTTTCATTCCTTTATTGGCTTATAGAAGTTGTAGCGACACATCTCTGTCCATATCTTTGTACTGAATTTTCAGTTGTGCATGACGAATATTGTCTAATTTCTGGATATGTATTACCATTTCTGCCATTATTTTCTTTTGTTTCATCTTTTTATTTATTTTATTTTTAGTATTTTGGTACTGGGGATTAAACCCCGGGAAATTCTACTTCCAAGCTATACCCCTAGTCCTTTTTATTAATTTTATTTATTATTATTGTTGTTATGAAATAGGATCCTGCTAGGTGGCTGAGATTCATCTTGACCACCAAATTAATAATATTAAAGTGAATTATCTAATGGAAGTATATTAGCTAACAAATAAACACATATAGAAATTAGAAAAAAATAAAACCTGACTTCCTGGACTCCCATGTCACAAACTAAGTTCGTTGTTGGCTACCTGGAGCAGGGTATGCTTTAAATATAGAGGAAAATGGGCTCTGCCAACCGTTACCCATTCCAGTGACTGGTTCCTTCTTTGCTTTCAGTCTTTCAGCATTTCCTTGAGTCTGAGAGAGAGCTGGTGAGCCTCTAGCTGAGGCTGTGGGAGGTGACTCCTGGAAGGCCTGGGAGGCTGGTGTGGCCACATGGTGTCAGTCTTGCAGCGCTGCTGCTGGTAGGACTCTGGCACTGTCTTTGGCAGCAGGAAATGTTCCTGCTTTCCTCACTCACCTCTTGGGTGAACAGGGATAAAATAGCATCCAGAACAGTTGTTCCTGCCCCAGAGAGGAGGGAGAAGAGCTCTATTTGAGATGTTCTTTTTTTTCTAGCTGTGCAGTATGTGCACAAGTTTAAGTCAATGGAAGAAAAGAGATATAATAATAATAATAATAATAATAATAATTATTATTATTATTATTATTATTATTATTTATCATCATCATTATTTGTGATAATGGAAATTAAACCCTGGGGTATTCTACCAATGAGCTGAACTTCACCCCCAGCCATCTTATTTTTTGTTTTGAAATAGGTATCACTAAGTTACAGTGTGCTGGCCTTGAACCTATGATCCTCTCAGTCTTCCAAGTACCAGTGTGCCCGACTGAAACAATGATTTTTGAAACTTCTTTTCTTCTACAGGGAGCACTGTTGATGGGATCATAAATTCAGCAATGTCCAGCGAGGGGTTCCTGAGAGAGCTGAGTGTCTTGGAGAAGTTCTGGGCCTCAAAGCCTGATGACCTAGATTTTTATCAATTATTGGTTCCTATGCCCCCACACCCTCACTGGCTAGTTTGTGTGGCCTTGAACCATTCTTAAACTTTTTGTGCCTCAGTTTCTTAATCTCCAAGATAAAACTATAAACCCTGTTTCAGATGAATGCTGAGAGAGTTAAGTTGGGTTGGAATGGTTGAACGTAAACTTCGAATAGACATTCAATAAATGAGAGCTGTTATTGATAAAATGTGAGAGTAGCTGCTGTCTGCTTTAAGTTTAAAATAAACCTTGTATCTCTTTCCAGTGTCCAATTAAGCTGAGCAGAAGTATGTGTGTGAGAAAGAAAGAAGGATGGAGAGAGAGAGAGAGAGAGAGAGAGAGAGAGAGAGAGAGAGAGAGAGAGAGAGAGAGAAGTGCTAGAGAGAGGAAGCTAGTATAAAGAGAAGGACAGAGAAAAAAAGAGCTAGTGTGTGTAGTGATCACAGGACATAAGTGCCCCTAGTATATCACATGAGACAGTTACTGAACTTGCATGCTAGCTTCTTGCTCCTACCTGAAGGTGCAGTGACTTCCTTCTCGTTTGAGTCAGCACTGTGTGATGTTTACGAGAGACCAACCTAGAGCACAGAGTATGGAGCAGTCTCTTCCAAGATCAGAGCTCACCGACCCTGTGCTCCAGCATCATTGGCTCCAACACTTTTTAGCCCATGGCTGCAGACAGACCAGCCAAAAAGGCAGGAACTGTGGGATCAAGTGCAGGTGGCATTTTAGCTCCTGGACTTATTAGCTGGATGAACTTGAGTAATCATTTACCCTTGCAGAGTTTTCATCAATTGTAAAAGTGAGAGTAATGACAATTATTCATGGTGTTTTCTAGGGAGCTCAAGTGAAACCACTGAAGTTCAAGGAAGCAGGAAGTCCCAGTGGCTCTTCTCTCTGCTCAGACTGAGGCCATTAAGACTGCCCCCACATGACACTGAAAATGTCTCCCTAGTCTCATGGCATCTTCTGGAACTATAAACAAGGAAAACACAAGTTTTATTTTATTACATACATGTAGCTAGATAGGTAGATAAATGGTTTCTGGGCAATGAGATATATAGATATATGGCTTTGGAAGAAGGCTGTGTGAAAAATTGAAGTCACCTGAATTGGTAGAATTATAGCAAATATATGTTTTTGCTGGTCTTCTTTGATTCACAGACATCTATAAGCTAAGTTTAACATGGGATAACTGTTAGGTCCTGTTTTTATTTATGGATTCTCAGGCAGGCTAGATAGAAATGCCAGTCTTCGACTAGACTCATTCGCTCTTGCTGGGATCTTGTATGTCCAAGTATCACTGAATATGGAATCCATTGGAATCATGAGCTGCTTCTCCTTAAGCTATGGGTTCCTGCATTCCTAAATTGAGGGTTTTGAGACTCAGTAGTCTCTATGTTGACCTGCA
The DNA here is from genome assembly GCF_963383645.1 of Muscardinus avellanarius. Taxonomy (NCBI): domain Eukaryota; kingdom Metazoa; phylum Chordata; class Mammalia; order Rodentia; family Gliridae; genus Muscardinus; species Muscardinus avellanarius. The sequence goes on from NC_137788.1 coordinate 51,784,504, forward strand.
CTATGACATTGTAGTAGACTCTTAGATGGGTGCTGATAGATTATGGATTGCAAACACATCCTTTTTATAGGGAGTGGAAACTGAGGCCCAGGAAAGAATTTAATGATTTTTCCTATCCCCCTGAAGTGCAGAGCTATTTCAATGGGTCATCTTCTTACTTACACGGCAATGGGTTATGATCCAGAGGGTAGTTAAATACTTAAGAGGCAAGGATGAAAGTATAGCTCACTCACAAGCCTATTATTATAATCTGAAGGGAAACTTCTCAAGACCTTAACATCTAGAAACCCTCTTTAATGTGGGCCATTGTGTCACAAACTTAGACTTTCATGGTTTAACAATTCCTTCAAATAGAGTGATGAACAAATGAAACATAATCCCCCTCGAAGTAAAAAACAGAGTGGTTAAGCTGTGTGCAATGGTTCATGCCTGTGATTCTAGTGTTTGGGAAGCTGAGACAGGAAGATTATGGGTTTGAGGCCAGTGTGAGCAATTTAGTGAGACTCTCAGAAACTTAGTGAGACCCTAAGTTTTTGAAAATAAAATAGCTAAAAGGGTTGGGGGGGGGTCTAGCTATAGCTTAGAAGGTAGAATGTCCCTGGGTTCAATACCCAGTACAAAAGTTAAAAAGAAATGAGGAGTTATTATGATACACGAATCTTTCAGAGTAAATGTTTTATAAAATGTACACTTTGAAATTTCTAATTTATGAATGCTATTTTGGGTAATTTATTGGTTTTCATCTTTCATCTCTGTAACAATTGAGTGACATAGACATGTTTACTATCATTTTATGTTGAGGAAATGTATTCATAAAGGTCAAGGAATTTTCCTCCAGTGCCTATAGATAACTGGCAGTGATTTCCACTGTGTATTGTTTATAATTTTGTATACAAACACAATGTATACTTCTCCTATATTTCAGCTCATAATGTTCTCTATGCCTGGAATTTGATTGCCCCAATTCCTGGCTGGGTATCTTCCTCAGGAATTGTCTTGGCTGGGCCTAGTGCTCCTCCTCTGTGGCCCAAACACTTTCTTCATTTCTCTCTTAATACTGCCCACTTCATTTTGAGAGTGTGTATTTATATGTCTCCTCTTCTCAGTAACTTACAAAGTTTTTAAGAGCAGGTGCTATATCTTCACTTGTCTCTGTAGGATTTTGTTAGGATAAATTCAGATTTTCTAAACCTCTTGTAGTGGAGGAGGATCTCTCTGTTGCAATAAACTGCACTGAACTAAGCCAGTTTTATAATGTCAAAGTCCCAAACCTTTCCCATCACACCACCCTGCATCCCATTCCAACCAGAGAAGTTTGATTAACTTTTGGTCCAACTAACTGATGAACCTATTTTTTTTCCTCCTAAGTTAGCTGGTAATTCTGTTGGAAATTATAGGAAGTACATTTTGGAGGAGAATTGGCATCTAAACTCGAATTTATATTACAGCAAAGATTGAATTAATAATCTAAATAGAAACTCCTTAGTATGGTGCTGGGACTAAAGAGAGTTCTAAGTAAACATTAGCTGTTATTTAAGTTCCTACAGTTTCAGAGAATGCATTCAGTCATTATCAATAATATTTTTGTTCTCATAATGCCTTGAGTCTAAGATTATATTACAATATCTAATGGCTAGATTGATATAACCTAAATTTAAGTTTCTTGTGCTTGGAGCAAAAGCCAGACAGAAACCACTCAGGCTTATTCTCTCAGAGTTTACTACCTATTCACACAAGACACTATTGTCTGCAGAGGGGTGTCACTAGAACTCCACTCTGCCTGAGGTCAAGTTAAATCTTCCTTCCCTCTACCCTGACAATTATGCTGGGAACCATCGGGAGAACAGCATGCTAAAGGATGAGATTGCCCATATTTTTTCCAACTTGCCATTATTTTTTAAGAATAGATTCATGGGGCTTTTTTGTTTGTCTTTCTATGTGTTGCTGTCCCTCCTATTGAAGTTTAAAGACATGCTCTTCTCTCCCCACATCCTTTCTTTTCATATCTGATGCGAAACCCTGAAGGTTATTATTCATAAATAGCTCCATGTTCTGTTTATGACTTATTCACAGTTTCATACTCTCTGAAACAGTAGTATAGGTTCTTGACTTGTCTTTCTGCCCTTGATCATGTTAAATTATGTTGGTTCAGTGCCTCAGGATCTCCCACAAACTCAGAAAAATTAGATCTTTTCAATCTGATAAGCAAATTTCTTTATACTCTATCCTGATCACTTCTATGCCTATGGGTCCTATCTCTGACATCTTCCTTGCCCAGATATTGAGGTGCACATTGAAGATGTAAGATGCCAAGCATCCGTGTCCTAATTGATTCTTGCTGGAAATTTTGTGCCTCAATATATTCCTGCTGTCAGGGATTATCTTCTTCCCCATATATTTGGCAATTTCTATAGATCATTCAAGATCCAACAACAACATTCCCTCCTCTGGGAAGCCTCTCTCCCTCCCCCAGCCATGCATGTTGCCATTTGTTTTCTGGGTTCCCACTGCACTTGCCCAGCCCACTGTTCTGTTAGAGGAAGAGTTTTGGATATTTACGAAGGAACTTTTGCTGTAGGACTGAAGGGATCAAAATGACTACTTGCTATGATATACTATTTCCCCCCTCCCCATGACTGAAGTATAAAAATTGAACTGTCTATGGTATTTTTCTAGGGAATTCTCAAGAATGAGAGGGATAAATAGGACCATGTAGGCATCATGAGTGAACAGGATAACATGGAAGAATGAATGCTGGTTATTGGAGACTGATTCTGAGCTCAGATTGACAGTTCTGATCCACATATTCCACCTGGGGCCTATCCAGCTCCCCAGAGTAAGCAGAGGCTTAGAAAAAATTTCCAGCAAGAATCAATTAGGGGTGGGGGCTGACTGGGCGATGTGTGCATGTATGTCTACAAAAGTTTGTAACCCACTATGATGTATGAATACAGTGCACCAATAAAAAATTTAAAATAAATAAATAAATAAATAAATAAATAAATGTAAAAAAAAGAATCAATTAGGACACACGTGCTTGGCATCTTACATCTTGTATTTTCTCAGAAGCCTTAAGTAACAGAGTGAGGATTTAGGATCCTGGTTTCGTCACAGCCACACTTTATAACTATACCCCAATATTATGAATGCTATTTATTTATGTGCGTCTCCTCCCTGCTAGAATGTTAGCTCTGTGTGCCCAGGGTCTTTGTAGTGACAGAAGCAATACTGAGCAGAATTAGCAGGGCTGGTGACAGTGTGGAGGACTTTGGATGTAGTCAGTTTAGGTGTCAAGCTCACCTGTGCCACTTAATGGGGTATGCCTTCAACCAACTTATATGCTCTGTCTGTATATGATCTGTCTGTGCCTCAGTTTCTCTATGCACACAGTGAAGATGATATATTAAGTTGGTCCAATCACCTAATGTGTGTAGAAGATGTGTGCCTGTCATATAGCTGGTTTTGAATAAAAGCTACATATAACTATTCTTATTCCTCCTGGGTATACTATTTTATCACCATATCATAGGCAGCTAATAAATAGAGACACATAGTTAAGCAGTAGATGATGAGCTTTCAAGGCACTGTGTAACTTGGTTTGAGGCCGAGTGTGTTGTATAAAGAGCATGAGGGTGAACTGGAGCTCTGCTACCTCCTACTTTCGTCAACATGGATGCTATTTGACTTGTCTCAGCTTCTCTTCTGGTCAGCATTCCTACATCTAAAACATAAAGGCCTGACCATGTATCTTAGAGGAAGAAAGATTTATCATCTTACAGTTTCAGGTTCAGGCCACGTGAGGCTGAGGACTGAGGATTTCAGAGTACGGTGGTGGGAGGAGGAGAAAGCAAGAGCACTTGGAGACTGGAAGCAAGAGAGCATAGGGGGAGGAGAGAGCATGGGTCCGACCCCTCCAGCCACACCGAACAGCACAGGTGACATCCCAGGTAAATCCACTGCAATGGATTTATCCATTACTGCTGAGATTACAATTTTCATGACTCAATTACATCAGCTCCAAACATTAATAAATGAGGTCTTGAGGGACATTTTATATCTAACTACAATAGCTTTATAGTATCTTATTTAGTCTTAGAGGTTGGTGTCATTGCTATAGGCAACTTTATTAGGGTGTCTATGTAGTGTATAATCTCTCATTTTCTTGACAGCTGATTCCTATGAATGGAAGCCTTGTGGTAGAGAATGCTAGAGCAGGGTTCCTGAGAAATCTCTATTTACCAAGAGCTCTTGGAACTCCTGAATCCTGTCTTCTGAATGGATACACTTTGTGTTATTGTGACCCAGTTTTTGATTTGGTAATTCATTTTATTATATTGTAAGTGGGCAAGGATTATATATTTTATTTACCTGTACAGCTTCAGATATTTGGGGTATCATTTAGCAAAATTCAATAAGTTTAATATATTTTGAAAAAAGACAAGTTCATCTAATTAATATAGCTGAATTTTTATTTTTTGGGGGGTCATAAGCTAATGAATATAATTATTTAAGTTCAACCATATCCAGATATCTCAACAATTCCAAACAAAGGTAACTCCATATCTGTGCTTTTTTATTTTTATTTATTTATTTGGTGGTATTGGGGACAGAATCCAAGATTCATTTTACCTCTGATATATATATATATATATATATATATATATATATATATATATATATATATATATGATTTTTTTTGAAACAGGGTTGCTGAGGGCCTTGTTGTGTTGCTGAGGCTGGCCTTAAACCTTTGGTCCCCCTGTCTCAGCTTCCCAAGTACTGAGATTTAAGATGTCTACCACCATACCTGGCATAAATTGGATCTGTTTAATGAGGAGATGAAATACTTAAGCCTAACTGAGGTCTTGAGGTGGGGATAGGTGGTGGCTGGGTAAGATTTATTGAGGTGTTAATTTTATGTCCAGTCATCTCATTATCTTCTGTCCTAATAGTCACCCTAGTCATTGCAAAGTCTACTTATAGAATAGGAAACTCCCAGAAAAAATAAAAAAAGATTACAGACCTGAAAAAAAGATTACAGAGCAGCAGTTCCAGAATGCAAAATCTGAGCCATTCCCTTTTTAGTAAACACCCAACTTTGCAAAGCAGCAGAAATGATTCCCAGAGAAGGCTCAACACATGGTAGGACCTCAATCTATGTTTATGGTATGGATGAAGGGATACTAGCAAAACATCTAGCAAAATAAAAGGTCCTAAAAAGCCAACAGAGGTAGAAAGGGCTCCAGAATGTTTCCAGAGACAGAAAAGGCTCCTCTTCAAGGGTCATTGGAAAGAGACTAAGAGTCAACAAGTACTGACTGCACCCACAAGGAAAAGGAATAAGCATTTTGAATGCTCCCCCTCCGGCCCCATTTGCCAAGTTGACAAGTTAATTACTCAGCTATCAGGAGATAACTTGGTAGCAGTAACACGTGTAACTGTGTAATTATCAGGGGTTCCAGTAGTCGCTGTGTAATTATCAAGTAGTTTTCATGAAACAACATGTGTTTGCTTGTAAATATACAATTAAGTGGTGTCGCCACCGTTAACTATGAAACAAAACCAGCATCTGGTACTTAAGGTGCCAGCTGTGGGTCCCTACAATTAAACTTTTCTTTAAATAGAACTAAGTTTCCCAAAGGCGCTAAGTCACAAAAACCCTCAGAAGCACATCTGATACTACTGCTAACTCTATCCTCTTGCCTAAAACGATAACTTCCTGGTTCCCTAACAAACTTTAAGAAATCCTGTGTATTCCCCAAGGTAAGGCTCAAATGTCTGCTCTCTCTCTCTCTCTCTCTCTCTCTCTCTCTCTCTCTCTCTCTCTCTATTCTTAGAGATTCCTTCAAGCCAAATGCACACTCTGCATCCTTCAACTCCCTAAACCTCTCTATACCTCTTATGACTTTGCAAAGAGTATACCTTGTTGGGAATTTTAGTTTGTTTTGATCTTCTGGTCATTCCACAAATATTTATTATGTCCCTACTATGTGTCAGACTCTGTGGTAGGCAATGGGAATATAGTCATCAACAAAGTAGATATGATTACAAACTCTACATTAGAGCAGGAAAAACATGTATATAAAAATATGAGTGTGATGTCTTTTAAATTTTTTTCTAGGTACTACGGATTGAACCCAGGGCCTTATGTATATGCTAGGTAAACACTTATCACCAAGCTATATTTCTGGCCCAAGTGTGATGAATCATAAAAAATAAAAAATAAAGTCTAAGGCTATGCTTGTTAATTCTCTTCTTATTCTATCTTATCGGAGGTCTGAATCGTATTTACTCACTTATTCATTATTTATTTAGCATATATTTTGTGTTATTCTCTATGTCACTTGCTAGGGATTTTAGAATAAACAGATAGACATTATCTCTACTTTTATTATCTGTCAAGGACCTGGCATTCATCAAGTAATCTGTGCATATGTGTTCTTGCCAATGACATCAGCTAACAACCCTAATATAGATGTATTAATATGCTTATCATTGCATTGTCCAGGAGAACCCAGTGAATATCATCATAGAGTATAGTTATTACTACTGGTCATGTTAGATATTGGCCAGATGTAAAAATTTAGCTTTGTAACTTATATAATATATATTATTCTACTCATTATTTATAAAAAGTCTTTGGTAAAAATTTGAAAAGTACAAAGGATACAAAGATCAAAATAACCACACCAAATTTTCTCATTTGGAGAAGTCTGTTAGCATTTATTTTCCTTCTATAGAAAAGCAATATCATAAATCTCATACTCTGCTTCACCATGAACATCACAGGCCCAATTTTAGTTTAACTCTGTATCTGTCAGAAGTTTTCAAAACAAGTGATGGACACAATTTTATCTCCACAGAAGGAAACACTCTCTAAACCAAACAAAAATAAAATAGTAAAAAAATTTTCAAAGGAAAATCTTGCAAAAATTGTATAGTCTATAATTAAAAGTACTTGTATATAAAATACTATACTTGGGAAAGTGTTTGTATTAAATACAAAGTTTATTTTATTTTACATAAAGTATTCATTCATACAAATAGGTATGAAAAATAAACGAATATCCTAGCATATATTTATGCAAATTAAATGCATTTTTTTTTGTGTGGGTCTGTGGATGGAACCCAGGGGCATTTAACCTCTGAGCTACACCCTCTGCTCTATTTTTTCTTTATTTTGAGACAGGGTCTCAGTAAGTTGCAGAGGGCCTAACTAAGTAGCAGAGGCTGTCAGTGAACTGCGATCCTCCAGTCTCAGACTCCCAAATGCTGCATTAAAAGGGTGCACCACCATGCCCAGCTGAAATCCTTTTAAAAAAAGGAATTAAAATATGACAATAAAAACTTTAATAATATAAGTAATCAAATAAAAATAAGCCCAAATTCACCATAACATACTTTCCTTTAATAAATCTGAGGGTGATGGGCAGTGGTAAAGAGAAAACACAAATACTACTGGAAGATAAGCAAATTGACTTTAGAAAATTACATTGGAACTACTTTCCTGATGACCCAGCAACTCACTAGTCTTGAAGCTCATCTCAGGATTATATGTAATGAAGAACAATCAGAACCAACGTTGGTTCCAATGTCAACCACATGTCAGAATGTTGACTTTGAGTTGAATCCCATACCTGAGCATTAACTATATTCTGTCTCCTCGTGTTCCTTTATCTACAAAAAGTCTGTCTATCTTGTCACTCTCCTCTCGTTCATATGATGGTAACTTCCCTGAAGCAAGTTGACCACTGAAATCTTGTCTAGATCTGCTAACCTATTTGTAGATTGACCTATTGCTATTGATTTCTTTCCCTGCTCCCCAAATATCACCCAGCCAGCAGGTAATCACTTGTCAGAATTGAAGCAAACAGTTGGTGGTTGACAGGCTTCATCTACATGTGAACACATGTATCTTTATTCTTTATGAATCAATTTACTTTTTTGTAAGATTCAAATTAACACATGTAAACATATGTCAAGTGCTTACTGTAAAAATATCTTAAAAAATTATCGATTTATTTCTCAGTGATATTTGTGTGACCCTAGAAAAATTATTTAATGTCTTTGATTCATACTTTCCCTATCTATCTGCTAAATAAAACTAATATCAAAGTGTACCCATGGGCTTTTATGAAGACTAAATGAGATAATACAGGAGAGAATTCCCTTGCTAACCACAAAGCACATTGCTTCTTACATATTAAACATTTTTCAACATTTATTGTATGAATGATTGAAGGAATTGAGTGAAAGAGTGATTAGTTTCTATGCCACTCTCATATCATATTTATTGATTTAATTCACAGAAATTATTAAGTATCTCTAAGTTCCAGATGCTATATTAGATCCTAGGGGATAGTGCAGTGAACACAATAGCCTCTCATGTAGATTTGCAATTGGTGTGATAGATAGATCTCAGTAAAATAATCAGTCAGTCCATTACTACTGCAGTGTGTGCTACCAAATCAATGTGAAGTGTAAGGCAAAAATGAAAACACAGGCCTAGTGACAAGTAAAATGTGACTTGACAAAGGATCAGATTGGTCTCCCCTTCCTTCCTATTTTCCTTCCTATTATTTATTGAATGTGATCCAAGAGATAAAGGCTGGCCTTGTAGTAACTCAGATCTATATTTGATTCTAGCCCTACCTCTTTAAGATCTGACTGCTGAATGCCAACCTATTTGTGCAATCTACTTCCCTTCCCTGTGCTTCTGTTTTCTCATCTGTAAAATGGGGGTGTAATGGGGTATTAAGAAACTGAGGTGAATTAACATGCATGTAAAATCCCAGCATAGTGCTGTGCCCATCACTCAATAGATGGATTATCTTATTTGTTTCTTTTGGGAAGTTGAACTGTAGCCCTCTTCTAAGTGAAGGTTCTCTGGCTCTTTCTCAAGGATTTTAAGTGTGAGTGATGGACACAATTCTCTCCTTGATACATAGTCTCCCATCCCTCCAGAAGTAGAGGCTCTGCACATAAGATGAGCATGGCCTTCTCAAGAGATCCTTACCAGGAATAATGGTTGTGTTGGGGATTACCTTCAAATATAGTTCTCAGTGTCTACTAATTTGAAGCTGGCTGGAAAAATAAAGGAATTTCAGAAATCAAGACATCTCTTAGAGTCACTTCCAACTTCTATATGATGTATGACGTAGACTGAGCTTACTCTTCCTCTTTCTCTCTCTATGCTTTTTTCCTCCCTTCCCTTTATCCAAAAATGTAAAGTAATCAAGTATTTTTTCACCTGAAAGGACAAAAGTAAATCTTACGGTATATAATAGGTATATATTTAAGAAAACACAGTTCCTATCAACCAGAAATTCAAAAGTTGATCCTAAAACTTAGACTTACAAGATTGCACTAAAAATAAGATCTGACTATAAATTATTCCCAAGTAGAATAGCTTTCTGTGATAGAAAGAGCATGAATTTTATCAAGCAGATGACATTTTATGGCCATATAATCTTGAAGTAAGTTTCTTAAAGTCCCTTTAAGCTTTGGTTTGCAATAATACATATTTACAGGTTGTTGTGAGACTTGAATAAAGTGATGTATATAAGTGCTTGGGATGTGAAAGATAGCTGACTAATTGAAACCATGATTGTTTTTATTAGAGGTTATTTTCCCACCCTTTTATTTGCTATTAAACCTCACATTTTGACCTAAGGAATATAATTTGATTCCGTCCTGTAAGGTACAATAAGTCAATCCCAGCCGATTTTATCCAACATGAAGTTCAATGTCAAAAATTAACATTCAATAAATAATAGGAAGGAAAATAGGAAGGAAGGGGAGACCAATCCGATCCTTTGTCAAGTCACATTTTACTTGTCACTAGGCCTGTGTTTTCATTTTTGCCTTACACTTCACATTGATCAGCTGTTCTACCAACAAACAGATTTAAAATGCTTTTACAACGTTGACTTATTCAGTGACTTCATTATTAAAAGAATACTGAGGAGGAAGTCAAGAAATAGTTTTCCAAGATCCATTACCACGTGAAAACTGCCCTCTTCCCATCTGTCTCTTGAAATATCACCTCACATTCAGTTTTATGCTATTACAGTAGCAATAAAACAACTCTCTGCAAGATACATGGAAAGTCCATCACTCTTTACTAGTGTAAAACACAGGCTACAGGAAGAGGCATCTTACGATAACTTGAAGCTCAGATAAAAACATACATATGTGGTGATAACAGTTGTATACATTTTAACTCATAAACATTAAAGATGATCACACCAGCTTTTAGATAGGAGAATACAGTAAAATTTGGTCTCTCTGTCATATCAACTAGTTAAATGATGGAAAGAAAAAACCCTCAACATTAAGCCCAGAAGCAAAGACCATTTTGTTTTAATTAATGAGAAACACTTAGAATCTGAAAGGACTGCACATATATATGAGAGGAAGATTTAAGTTTAAAATTAAGTAACTAAAAGCTCTTAAAATCATATGCATAATTATTATGCTTTTTGGAAATAAGTCATACTTGGCAAATCATTTACAATAATAAAGCAGTTGCTATTTTGTATAATCTTTCTATCCCAGAATTCCTGGGGTCAGCTGAAGAAAGAAGTCCTAGGAAGAGGGGTCTCCATAAGGAGAGGAGGAAGGTGTTTCTGTCTTCTTGTTGTTTTCGCTCCTATTGTGAGTCGATCCCATGACATTCACTTGTCTCAACAGGTATGGTCTGCTCCACTTGAAGCTGAATCCAGCACTTTTGTGCATGTCCCATATCATTTTTATGGCGAAGCCTGCAGACTCATATGCTCTTGAGATGGAGACACCTGTTTCAGAGGATAGGTGGTCAGGGGTTCACAGTGTTAACGTGCATCAGAATCAGCTGGAAGGCTCATTAGAATACAGGCAGATGAATCTGAACTGCTGACTTTCTGATTCAGTAAGTCCAGGGTCAGGTTCAAGGTTTAATGTTTCTGATAAGTTTCCATATAATACTGATACTGGTGGTCTGGGGACCCCATTTTGAAGATCATCAATGTAGAGGTTAATTACGATCAGAGGCTCCAACATTGGACTGCCTGGATTCCTATCCCAACTCTTTCATTTACAGGACCCTGAGAAAATTGCTTTATCCTTTTCAACCTCAGCATCTTCTGCTATAAAATGTTCCAACTCAAAGCATTATTACATGGATTCAATAATGTAATGCAAATGAATTTTTCATCACTGTGTTCAGGGCTTGATAATTATTTTTTAAAAGATGTTAACTTTTTTAAACAGTATTCTAAAAGTTAGCTAGTTTTTAACAGTGTTTTGTTATCTTCCTCTGCAAAACATTGTCTGTAAGCTGTTTTAAGCAGCTAACAGCTGGAGAGGAAGGACAAAGACTAGCAAGCAGCAAGGTTCAATAACAGATATGATTTATATTTAGGTCACAGCGAGTAATCAGATTTTATTGCACTTTGGTGCCATGCAGCTGTGTAAGAATCATCTGAGAGGATGCTGAATAAATAAATATAACATATATAATATAGAATACATATAATGTATAACATATATATCATATGTAGTAAATATGTATGTTACCAGATATTTGGATTTACTAAGTCTGAGACAAGCTCTGGAATTTGAAATTTTAAAAATAAAGTAAAATAAAATAAAATAGGGCTGGGAGTGTAGTTCAGAGGTAGAAAGTCCCTGGTTTCAATCCCCAGTACCCAAACAAACAAATAAACAAAAAACACCTCCCAGACTCTTCTGATGTACTTTCACATGTAAAAGCCACTGGTGTTGGTCATACAATTGCATTTCCAACATTCAGATTTTAAGGAACTGTTCTCAACTTTATTTGAATAATAGAACCATCTGGGGAATTTTCAAAAAATGTTATTAGTGAGGCTGCACCCCAGACTGATTACATCAGTAACTCTGTGGGCTGGGTTCTGGAATCAGATTCTTTTTATCAGTTTATTTATTTATTTTTTAAAGATCCAATTGTTTACCATGCACAGCCAAATTTGAAAATTAGTGGTCTAAGACAAGGAAAGCTTTATTGAATGAAGGTGAATTGGCAAAAAAATTTAAGTACTGAGCACTATTGTATTAAGCACACCTGATCTTCTTATGCATTAAGTGTTCAGAGGTGGGAGAAGGACACAGAAAGGTTTGCCCCTAAATCATGTTTCTTCAAATTTCCATTGGGGCAGCCTTTGCATCTTCTGTATCTTGAATGAGATACTGTTTCATGTTTGTTAATCCCACTTCCTTCATTAAAATATTGAAGTAAACTTGTTTTGTTTTGCCTGCAAAATGTATATTCCAAGATCCTCAGTCCACAATAATACAGGCCCCTATATATACCATGTTACATATATATATATATATATACACACACATACACATACACACACATATATATGCATATTATAACATGTATGTGTATATATTAATTTATGATAAAACTTTATATTGGGCCTAGAAATAAAAACAACCACTAGCAATGAAATAAAGAAATTAAAGTAATATATCATAACAAAAGTTGTGTGAATCTGTCTCTCAAGGTATCTTATTTTGGTGTACTAATCCTGTTTGACTGGGGGTAAATGAAACTGCAGGAGATGAAACTATGGAGCATAAGGGGCAACTATTTTACTGTGATGAGTATTTTCATATGTAATCTAATTAGAACCATAAAGATCATGAGTATGAAGTAAATATTACCTTCCCCACTTTGCAGATGAAACGTGAACTCCAGCACGATGTCACTTAATTGCCCACAGGTCACCACTAGTGAGATGTGTGATGACAGCCAGACTTCACATTTTCAACCTCACAGCAATACCTTCTTTAAAATGGCCTCCATGCCCGGTACTTGAGAGGCTGATAAAAAAGGATAGCAGGTTTGGGGCCAGCCTCAGCATCCTGTTCCACAATAAAAAATAAATTTTAAAAAAGGCCTGGAGGTATATCTGGAGGTAGAATACCCTGGGTTCAATCCTTAATATCACAAAAAAATCTTAATTTTTTTCTAGAATTCCAAAATATTCATAAAATGTTACTCAATAAGATGGGATTGAAACTGAATGTTAATAGATGAGATAAAAAAGAGTCATTCTTGACCAGAGGCAGTAAGCTTCTCCTCTGTCCCCAGGAAGAGATTAAGAAGCTTCAGCTCCAATGTCCTTCGGTAGCTCTGCCTAATATGTGTCTGAGAAAGAAATAGCTCTGAAAGAATACAGCTTTTATTAAATTGATTTGCTTACTTTCTTAGATATTTGATTGCCCTCAAAGTTTTTCATCATCTCCTCACCATTTACAATATTGGACATAAAAATAAAAAGTTTTATTGAACAATAAAAATGCTCTAATAAAAATGAAAGTGGTAAATCCTTCCAAGTGGCAGCACTGAAGGTGTTCTATGCAAGCCAAGAACTCGGGCCTGAGTTGGGAAATGCAGTCCTAGCCATAGGATAATATTAAGCCTTATTTTTAACCAAAAAAAATAGAAAATTTCAGCATATATAGATCTATGGAAGAGACCGAGAATGCTGTCTATGAGGGATGATTCAAGGCTTTGGCCTATACAAAAGACATAATATTTCCATTTTTTTGTGTCCTGAATGAACACTGCACATCCAGTGCTATCTCAAGTCACTTTGGTGGAGGGATTTATGAGGTATTGGATAGCAAGCTGATTAAATGAGCCTCTGCAAATAGATGAGGTATAAACTTACCTGTCACAGACAATGGAACTGTTTTAAGGGGGGGTTCAAGATTCATCCCAGTCTCTATGACATTTTCCTTTAATAATGCATCTTGAAAAATAAGATGTTTAGCTAAGGCTGCTAATTCTTTGAAACTCTAATCATTTAAGCTGTCTAGCCTTGTTCAGGGTAATTATTTCTATCCATTATCCATCATGCTAAGAAATGACAGCTCAGGGACACAGAGACTTTTCAAGCAAATGCTTTAAGACAGTGTTTTAGTTTGCAGGCACTAGCCAATGTTAATTAAATTATATAAACAATGACTCATGGCATAAATACAGCACAGAGAAGCCTGAAAGAAAAAAAAAATAGTTCAATAACTTTAAAACTATTCTTCCAAAAGAAAATAAAAGGGACCTTTTTGCTTTTTGGCTTTGTGTCTATATTCCTAAAAAGTCAGTTGTTAAAATATGATGTTTTTGAGGGTCTAACTTTTTAGATTTGTGGGGAATAAAATGGCCATTCCTTTATTTGGGATTGGATATACATTTACTTTAAAGGGAGAGAATTGAACATTTTTAGGGTCACAGAACCATGAGTCAATCCTCTAGCCACTATCCAAGAGAAAACCCAATTCTAATGAATGAGATTTTTATTATTATTAATGTAACTGCCAATATTTATTTATGTAACTGGCAATATTTATCTATTATACATGATTTTGAGTGAAATTATCAATATTTCTTTCACACATATCATTATTTTCTGATGAGTATACGAAAAGTTTTAGGTTACCTTGTTTTTTTTTTTGTTGGTTTGAAATTTTTATTCTCTTAGGTGAATGATGTCAGAACCAGTGGCATATATTAAAACATGGAGAAGCCATTGTATCTCACCCATTTACTTCCTTTTCTATACTAAGAGAAATAAAGTATCTGATAGGTCACTTCTTTTCTTTATGATAAAGCCAACAGCTCATCAGCCTCCTAGAAACTGAGAATTTTGGAATGCTTAATTAATACCTACATAAATGAAAGGAATTTCTATGTTACTCTTACCTTCTTTTGACTTCCCTTTAACCATGCATGATAGAGTCATAGGAAGAACTGGTCAGGAAACAAACTTTGACTATGTGAGCATATCCTGTTAACTTAGGAGATTTAGGCCAATACCTTATAAGCTCATTCATCTCTATATGGCCCAGGAGGCCTGAAAGGGTGCTTCATATGGCCTCAGTAATAGTGCTGTGTAGCAGCTGCTCCAGCTTGAGCTACCATGAGATCACCATAGGATCCAAGCACATTTATGAGAGTGAGGGAAATGGCCACAAGAGGGTATTGTTTATGGATCCACAAAACCTAAAGAATACCACACACATTCTAAAAGAAGAGAAAGCCAGTATTGTATTAGTCAGAGTTTGAGAGCAAATTCAATCTACCTTTGACTTTTTTTTTTTCTATTCAGACTCTCAACAGATTGAATGACGCCCACCCACAGTGGGGAGGGCCATTTGCTTTACTTAGTTCATAAACTCAAATGCTAATCTCTTCTGGGAATTCACTCACAGACATACCAGAAATCTAGCCAGATATCTGGGCATCCTGCACGCTGTGGCCTAGTAAAGTTGACATGAAATTAACATCAGATATCAAGTTCACACTTGGTATTGGAGAGGAGGACTAATGAGGTTTAATTGTGCAGCTCTCTTTCTGATTTCCCACTGACCAAACCCCATCAATTCACAAGTGAATCTTAACTTTCTAGAACTCTAGTAAAACAATGATTAAGCAATAATAAACACAGGCAAATCAATAAACAAATTGCTATCTGGTCCAATATGAACAGCAACTTCTGTAGGGAGCAGCCATACTAGTGGCTGCAGCAATTATGGAAAGCAGAGTTTTTGATGCAAAACCAGCATTCTCAATAGTCAGCAACCTTAGCACACATGTCAGGGGACAGAGGCAACAGTGAGGCCACTTCTATATACAGCAGCAGATTGTATGCTGGTATGATCAATGTCAAACACCAAACTTGGGCAATGCTCTTGATAAGACACAGTGTTGGACAGCTCACTTAAGGACATCACATATTGAAACCAGAGCCTTACTCACTCTATTAGCTACTCCCCTGCTTTAAGGAGAACAGTATCTGAAGAGTTGGCCATATTAGTTTTTGTGTCTATGATAGCATTATTAAATGAAAGACATGCCATGGACTGGCATATATGAATGTTAGCTGAATTAGCTGAATATGCCTTAGTGATTCTAAAGTATTTGAACTATTTATTTAAATAAATAAAAGGTCTCCATTGTTAGAACTATTTTTACAATGCGCTGAGTAGACTCATGGGAAATCAATTATCCCAAGGAAAGAGGGTCATATTATACAAACTTGTTTTAATGATGAAAAAGCAGTATTATGTATGCAAGATATACAAAAGATGTTTATAAAATGGAGAGGTGATCCAAAGCAGAAGATTATAGCCACTTTGATAATCAATTAGAGTATAAAAAGTTCCCACAGCTTGGACCATTTGGGCTGAATATAACATCATGCATGAGGTACAAGGTAATGGGTTTTTTTTTTTTAATATAAGATGGGGTAGTGAGAATTATATGATATGTCAGAACAGAATAAAGTAGGTTGCATGGATATTTTTGTTATATTCTTTCACATTAAAATTGAAATTATTTCTCATATAATGTAAGTTATATTAAGTTGCCTCTAAGTTCTTGGAATACTAATATTTTCTGGGACAATAATGGCATGAGTGAAGTTTTCAAATATTTCCACATGGGAATCAATTGTTTCATGGTGATTGGTGGCAAAGAAAAGAGAGATCTCTTAGTTGGGAAGTATTAGGCTCCTGAATATGAAATTACCATTAACTGTTTCCTATCTTGGACTTACCTCATAGACATTTGCTTTAGACAAATTTCCAAATATTTGAGGACTTCCTAGATATCATTCTGTTATTAATTTCTAATTTAATTATGCTATGATCAGAGGCAATAGTATAATTTCAATATGTTGAAATGTAATTAGACTTGCTTTGTGGCCTAACATATGATATGTTATGGTGAATGTTTCATGAACCCTTGGAAAAATGTGTTAATT
Organism: Muscardinus avellanarius; assembly: GCF_963383645.1. Classification (NCBI taxonomy): domain Eukaryota; kingdom Metazoa; phylum Chordata; class Mammalia; order Rodentia; family Gliridae; genus Muscardinus; species Muscardinus avellanarius. The sequence continues at coordinate 51,801,300 of NC_137788.1, forward strand.
ATGCAATATTTGGTTTAGCTTTCTATAAATGTCAATTAGGTGAAGTTGATTATAATGTTGTGCAAGACTTCTATATTATTATTTTCTATCTATTTAAAGAAAGATTGTTTAAATCTCCATATATTATTGTTGGATATGCTCATTCATCTTTTGGTATTTCCATTTTTACTACATTCACCCTGAAGCTCTATTAGGTTCTTAAGCACACATAAACACTAAGACTGTCCTTTGTATATCTATGAGACATCCCTCTTTATATCTGGAAATATCATATTTCCTAAAGTCTAATTCTTTTATAGCAATATAACTAGTTTAGCTTTCATATAATGCTTGCATGATATTTTTTATTTTCCTCTTAATTCTTTTTTTTTTTTTTGGTACTGGGGGTAGAACCCAGGAGCATTCTACCTCTGAGCTACAGACCCAGCCCTATTTTTTATTCTTTATTTTGGAACAGGGTCTCACTGAGTTGCAAAGGTCTCACTAAAGTAGCTTAGTGTGCCCAGAAACCATGATCCTCCTATCCTAGCCTCCCAAATGCTGGGATTACAAGCATGTACCACCATGTCTGGCTCTCCTCTTACTTCTAACCTGTGTCTTTATATTTAATATCAGCTTCATGTCAATCACATAAAATAGAATCTTTTAAGTATTCTGACTATTCCTAACTTTTAATTGGAGTTTTATACAATTTTAATATAACATATATATTGGTATAGCTTGATTTATGGCTACTATTTTACTGCTTGCCTTTTCTCCTATCTTTATTTCCTTTTTCTTCTTTTCTGAAGAAGTATTATAAGATATTCTTATGTTTGATCTTATGTATGTAAGTGCCCCATCTTGGCCACTCTTAAGATATTTATACATCTCTGATGTTAAGTAATTTCATTGTAGTATGACTTGGTGTGACTTCTGTTGTCGATTCTCCTACTTTTGAACAAGCTTCATGGACATGTGGGTTTATAAAGTTAGTTTAAAGACAAAACCACTATTTCTTCTAACTATTTTTAACCATCTGCCTTACTTCTTTAGGACTTCAATTAAATGCATATTAGCATGCTTAATATTACCTCAGGTCACTGTGAATTTAGTTATTTTTCAGTCTTTTTTTTTGGTTAATGCTTCAATTTGGATAAGTTTCATTACTATGTCTCTAAGTTTCCTGCTTTTCTCTTACAGTATCTATTGATAATCCAATCCAGTATTTTTTATTCCAAATCTGCAACTTTTAATATTTAATATATTCCATTTCCCTCTATACTTTGTTCAAGTTTTCTTTTAAATCTTTGGTCATATTCATAATGGCTAAATTTCCTATCTGCCAATTTACTCAGTTATTACATTTCTGAGTCTGTTTCTGTTGACTTTTTTATTTTTTTTATTTGTTATGGGTCAACCTCTTCTTTGCATGTACCATGGCTTTTTATTGGATGCTGAATTTGTATATATAATATTTGAGAATGTGTGGATTTTTGTCATGCATAAGAGGTTGTAAAATTTGGTTTTTCATTAATTTCCTTGTAGATATCTTGATTCTTCTGTTTCTTGTTTTTAAGGATTATTAGAGGTGATCTAAGATGGCCTTTATTCTAGATCTAGTTTAGATTTACTGTGTAGGCATAACCCATCTGAGATTAACACTGAATGCACTAGGTATTCAACAAGCTTCTCCACTTTGGTTAGAACCTGAAATCTCCAGCCTTGTAAGAGCTCTGGAAATTGTTTACCTTATAGCTTTGAAAATTGTTATTTCTATGGTCATTCTCTTTCTTTGGTCTTGTGCATTCTCATGCTATACATACAAAACTTTATTTTCTGGCAGACTAAAGGGGATATCATGCAGATTTCTTAAACTTTTCTTCTGCATAGCTTCTTCTCTTCTGTTATTTCACCTTGAAAATTATGTTCATTCAGTCTAACAAATTTTCTTTTCTGTCTCCTTTCAGAGAAGCCATTGTTCTTGTGCTCCCTCTTCCTGTGTAGTGATTCAGAAACAGGACAAATGCAGCACGTCCTTCTTTATTTTACTGCTCTACTTTAAAAGCAACACTCCTGTACTACCTGTTGCTCCATGTCAGGTAACAGGCATTCATGTAGATTGTCTAATTTTCTAGTCCTGTGCTACAAACAGGCAAATTTGATACTAGACATCCTTATGGAATTCTTTCTTTTTACTTTTATGGTACGGGGGATGGAACCCAGGGGCATTCTACCTCCAATTTATACTTCCAGCCTTATTTTTTATTATTTACTTTGAAACAAGTTCTCACTAAATTGCGAAGGGCCTCACTATGTAGCTGAGGCTGGCCATAAATCTGCAATCCTCCTGTCTCAATCTCCCAAGTACTAGGATTACAAGCATGTACCACAATGCCCAGCTCACAAAAGGCATTTTTATTATTTCCTGGGGGCATTCTACCTCCAACCTATATCTCCAGCCCTATTTTTTTATTCTTTATTTTGAAACAGGGTCTCACTAAGTTTCAGAGTGCCTCACTAAGTAGCTGAGGCTGGCCTCAAACCTGTGATCCTCCTGTTTCAACAAAAGGTATTTTTAAATGAAATAAAAATATATGAAGAAGAACGAGATAAAGGAAATATTTGGAATATTTAAATATAATGGAAATGTAGTTAGACATGTGTTACATAATGAATATTTGGTCAATGATGTTCTGCATATATGACAGTGTTCCCATGAAGATTTTAAGGGAGTTGAAATATCTGTGATACCTAGTACTCTCCTTAGACTGCAACACAATGCATTACTTGCATATTTATGGTGATGCTGCCTTAAGCAAACCTACTGTGCTACCAGCCATGTAAAAGTATATGTACTGCATATACAATTACATATAGTATGTAATATTTAATAATAGTAGTAATGAGTATATGTTACTTATGTATTTATTCATTATGCTATTATTTTTATTACTTTAGAGTGTACTCCTTCTGCTTATAAAAAATTCACTGTAAAACACTCTGCCATGTTTCACCTGCAGTCACCGCTTGTGCCTCATGCTTACATTGCCTCAGCCGAATAAGAGGTCAGAAGTAATTGACCTATGCTATATATATTTATAAAAACACACTCTATACTGTTTCCACAACAACAAAATTTCCTGATAATATATTTCTCAAAACAGTCCTCATTAAATGATATGTCTGTATTTGAAATAATAATTACTGAAAATTTCTTTAAATTAATGTCAGACACCAAATTATATGTCAAGGAAGGTCAGAGGATACGAAGCAAGATAAATGTACTCAAATTTATATTTAAGCATATTGTTTTCAAATTAAAATGACTCTATAAGATATAGTCTATTAAAATATTTTCGATAATATATTTCACGTGTTTCTGACAGTTCTTATATAGACCACATTTATAAGCAACACAAGCTACAGTAAGTTCTCAAATATCTTTAAGACTCAGTTTCCTTACTTATTATACCAGCACGATAGTACCAATCTCAAGAGGCTAGTAATACTAATATATTTTATTTAATTAAAACTAATCAGGTATATAAAGTTTGGCCCTTAGAGGAAGACTGGTTCTGTCATTTAATTAACAGTCATAGAAATTGTAGTTTAAAAAGAGGTACAATTCTATAGCTACTTACATGTCTCCTGTTGATTATAAAATAATCTTCTCTTATAAATCAAACAACCAGTGAAAGGCAAGTTAACATCAACGATCTCATATTATTGCACTTTAATTATCCTACCATATCACTGAAGAATACAACGGTATTCCCTCTGTGCCAATATTTAATTGGCTACTGGTTTAAATAATAAATTTATTTAGCACTTTTCACAAACCACAAGGAATTAAAAACTACACATATAGGATCATTTAAATTTCTTCTATATCTGGCTTTTAGCCACCACAATATGATTTAATCCAACACAGAATTCTAAAATGCTATTCCAACTTCAAAGCCAAGACATACATGCCATTTTTTCTTTATTAATAAGATAGAATAGAGATATCTGTAAACGCAGCAAGAAATATTTTCAAGTTGAAGCAAAGCTTATTGACTTCTAGAATAACCTGACTTCCATATTCTGTTAGGTTTTAAAAATAAAATTTATGCAGAGCACAGATGTGCACCCGGGCCTGGGATAAGTGAACGGCAGCAAGAAAGAAGCCAGTTCAATTCACTGCATAAACAGCTGGAGAGTGTTTGGGCCTTTTGGAGCCTCATGGATCCTAATCCTGCTATTTCCAAACTGCTTCCAGCATGGAGAGGGCAGGAGCTAGACAAAGGGAGAAGGGAGGTGACATTGTCAGGGCTCTAGTTAGCCCCCTTGTTTCATTAGAATAGCTTCTGTGTTTTATTTGGGCAACTGTATTGTTTCACTGAGAAAAGAAAATATTGTTGTTTACTGAAAATTGTCAAATCATGATCTAGTTGAATGATCTCATTTTCCAGATGAGAATGACAACCAAAGAGTTACTTCATGCAAATGTACACGACTAATTAGTGACATTGTTATGAGTAGAATGCAAAGTCATGGTCTCCTGGGCTGCAGTCCCCCCTTCCCTTTCCTTCCCTTCCCTCCCCTTCCCTTCCCTTTTATTCCTCCTCCTCCTCCTCCTCCTCCTCCTCCTCCTCCTCCTCCTCCTCCTCCTCCTCCTTCTTTTCTTATTCTTCTTCTTTCTTCTTCTTTTCTCTCTCTCTCTACCCCCTCAGGTACTTGGGATTGAATTCATGATAGCCTATCTCCAAACTACATTTCTAGTGCCTTTTATTTTTTACGGTTTTGAAACAATGTCTTGCTAAATTGCTGAGAGCCCCATCAAGTTGCTGAGGCTGAACTTGAACCTTCCATCCTTCTGTCTCAGCATCCCAAGTACTTGTCTTACAGATATGCACCTGACTGCTGTTTCTTAAAACAAACCAACATATATATCTCAAATGAGTGCTTCTCGAATTTTGCTTCTTTGTTCTTTATTTCAAGTTATGTACTAGGTGAGAGGAAGACAAAATAAAGTTAACATCTATTGGAAAGAACAGGCTGCTAAGCCAGTAATTTCAATGTAGCCTTGTAAGTGCGCCTTGGAGGTAAGCAGAGGTGCTATTGGGATGCATATGAGGAATACATCAGTCCTACAGGGAATGAGGAGGCAGGGGAGAGCAGAGAAGGATTGTAAAGGATATTAATATATTTGACAAAAAAGTAAACAAAATTACTTCTCCATACAGGAAACAGGGCACTGAGGTGAGAATTGTGTTCCAGGAGAACAGATTGATGTAATAGGAAAGGGGGATGTGGGCTATAAGCTACTCTAACTTGCATCTGGGATGACCCCCAAGGTTCATGCATTAAAGCTTAGTTCCCAGATTAGTACTATTTGGAGGTAGTAAAGCTTTTAAGTGGTGTGGCTAACTGGATGTGGTGGTGTGCACTGAGACAGGATCAAAATTCAAGTATTGGTTCAGAAACTTAATGAGACCCTGTTTCAAATTTTTAAAAATGGGGATGAGGATGTAGCTCACAGTGAGAAAGTCCTTGGGTTCAATCCTCAGGACTAAAACAAAACAAAACAAATGTTGTATGGGCTAGAAGGAGGTGTCATTAGGGGTGCCCTCTAAGGAGATATGGGAGTCTGGTCTATTTTTCTTTTGGATTCCTGGATGCGATAAGACAAACAGCTTCCTCTGCCACGTGCCCTGTCATGGTGTGCTGCTGTTTGGCCATGAGACAAAATCAAGGTGGGTCAACTGATCATAGACTGAAACCTCCAGAACTGTGAGCCCAAGAAACCTCTTGTGGATTTAAGCTGATTATCTTAGATATACCATTAGAGCAGTGCCATGCTGACTGACAGAGACATATGAGGAATGAGAGAGGAGGGGAGGTCACAGAGGCCCAGTAGATTTTAGCCCAAAGAATCTGAGGAAGGAGCTGAAGACCTTCCCAATGGTTCATTCTGTCCCTCTGGTCCCTGCATCAATGGGCAGCTGTGCACCCCTTACAGGAGCTGACCATTGGCTGCCTAAGGAGAGCAACCTAATCCAACCCAGTTCTAACTAACTACCTGCAGCATCATCTCCACTCTGTCATTCTTCAGAGGTGTTTCCAGATGACATTTTATGACAAGTAACTAGTTAACCAACAAAGGGGAATAAAAATATATGAATCAGATATCGGCTTCCATTGGCTTTCTCTTTGCTCAATCTGTAAAAAATACTCTAAAATGGAATAAACACAGGATGTCCTAGAGATGGTTTGTCAGCTGAGCATGGGGTGAGACCCCTATTTAATAGGAATAATATCAGTGGAAGAAATGTTCTGAACCAGAGCTCTGGTTTTGCACTGCTTTTGAAGTGCACAAAATGAAAATAAAAGCAAAATGAAAAATCAGGTGATAGAAGAGGTAATACGAAGTATCAGAAATAGAGACTTCTTAAAATAAAATGTATGCCATCAAATTGAGTGTGGGGGCACATACCTGCAATCCCAGCACTTGGGATGCTGAGACAGGAGGACTGCAGGTTCAAGCAAAATCTCAGCAACATAGCAAGACTCTCAACAACCTAGGGATACTCTGTTTCAAAATAAAAAGGGAATGGGGTATAGCTCAGAGGCAGAATGCCTCTGTGTTCAATTTCTACTAGCCAACGTGAAATAAATAAATGAATAAAATGTATGCTATAGCAGCAACATTTTTGCTATAAAATATAGCTTTTTTAACAATTATTTTTATTTATTTATTTATTTATTTATTTATTTATTTATTTATTTGGTACTGGGGTTCTTGGAAGCCCTTCTACCTCTGGGCTACACTCCCAGACCTATTTTTATATTTTTTTAATTTGGAAACAGGGTCTCCTAAGCCAGCGTGTGTGGCTGGCTTCGAACCTGCGCGATCCTCCTGTCTCTGCCTCCCAAGCACGGGGATTACAAGTGTGCGCCACCACGCCCGGCTAAAATATAGCTTAAGGAAATGTTTTAAAAACTAAATATAGTTTTCCAGGTTGGAAAAATAAATATTGTTAATATCCTAATTTTCATCAAACTAATATGTATGTTTAATGCAATATTAAAGCACAATCTCAAAGGGATTTTGGCAGAAAACCGGCAAAATGATTTTAAAAGGTATTAAGAAAGTCTATAGCCCAGAATAATCATAATGATTCTGAAAATTAACTAAATTGGAACATTTTCATTACCTATTTCAAGGCATACTATAATAATATATTAATCTGACAGTATATATCTTTGTCAACATTCTGTTATAATTCAAACAATTGACCACAAAAATTAGAAAAAGGGAGATATTATAGTTAAATATAGACTGGCCCCTTGAAGAGCCCATAAATTGGGGTTTGGAGTTTATGTAATTGAGTCATGAGGGTTGTAATCCCTGCAGTGGATAAATCCATTGGATTTACCTGTGTGGTAGCCTAAGCCTGTAGGATGTGCTTGGAGAAGGTGGGTCCTTGGGGATGTTCCCTTGGAGATTACATATGGTTCCTCCTTCCCCTGATCTCTCATTTGCTTCTGGTTTCCATAATGTGAGGAGCACAGCTCATGTGCTCTCCTTGTCTCTATTTTCTGCTGCCATGGTGACCTGAGATCCATGGTCTCTGCTCTCACATGGACTGAACCCCTGTATCTCCAAGAAAAGCTGAGAGCAAATAAACCTTTCCTTTTTTGAATGACATGTCAAGGCTTTAGAATATAACTGTGAGATTACTAAGCAATATAGGAGATATATTTGTTTCTAGTTTTGGGAGATTTGGGGGTTCAGGCCATGAGATGATAGAGCTCAGAACATGGAGGTGGGAAGCAGAAAGTGGGAGAACAAGGACTCTGCTCTCACAACATGGAGGCCAGAAACGAGAGGGCATGCAACCAAGGAGATTCGAAGACAAAAGCACAATCTCTATATCTCTAATGGATAAATATCTATTACAATGGATTTATCCACAAGTGAGATTACATATCGAATACCTCCTGGAGTGCTCATCTATTAATGATCAGAGTCAGGCAGTTATAATTTCATCAGTAGATAAATCCATAGTGCGTTTGTCTGCCTGGTAACATAGGCAGGTGGGGTATGGCTGGAAGGAGTGACCTTAGAGATTATGCTTGCATCGTTGAATCTCCTTGGTTGCTGGTGTTTTCTCTTTTTACTGGCCTCCATGATGTGAGAGGAGAGCCCTTGTTTTCTCTTTTTCTCTATTTCCTTCCCTGATATCTGGAGATGCTGACTTCACATGGAATAAACCCTGGAATTTCCAAAAATCTGTGAGCAGATAAATCTATCTTCCTCTATATTGTGTGGTCAGTTGGATTATAGTACTAAGAATGTTGACTGAAACACTAACCATAACAGTATAGTACTGGCAAATAAATATGTCAATCAGTGGAATAAAAAAAGAGTCCAGAAATAGACCAACACACACACACACACACACACACACACACACACACACACACACACGATTGCTCAGTGTGAATGACATATGTGATTCGTTTACTTTAACAAGGCTATTTGATGGAAATGTGTTCAATAAACATTGTTGAAACAATTGGCTATCTCTATGATAAACAATTGAGCCATGGTCTTTGTCTCACATTCCATTCATACATTAACTCAAAATGGGCAATCTTTGAGTTAATGTATGAATGTACATTAACTCTGTTAATGTTATGCTTTGAACATTTTAAAAGACACAAAGAAGAAAATATTTGTGATTCTGGGGTGGACACACTTCACAGATAGGATACAAAGTAGAGAATTTATGCTCTTTTGGATACAGTGGAGAGAGCTATCGTCAAATGTGTGTGTGTGTGTGTGTGTGTGTGTGTGTGTGTGTGTGTGTGAGAGAGAGAGAGAGAGAGAGAGAGAGAGAGAGAGAGAGAGAGAGAACTTGCTATCACCAAGAATAGATTGAATCAACTTCATAAACTGAGAGAGTCCTTAATTAAGTTATATTAAAATAAATATTTTCTGCAGGTTAAGGTCTGACTTAAAGATTGACCATCAGAAAAACTAGGGGAATAAAATCTAAGTCATATATTAACTCCATGGAACAGTTTTAATTTGTGCAATATAGAAAATATAATTTTCTATATTGTGGAGTATATGTGGCTCAGATATAAAAATACTTATATGATCATGCAAATACTGATTATTCACTTAGTATTGTTTAAAACTTACATCCAGCCAGGCGCAGTGACACATACTTGTAATCCTAGCATTTGGGAGGCTGAGACAGGAGGATCAAGGTTTATTGCCAGCCTCAGCTATTTAGTGAGGCCCTTTGCAACTCATTGAGACCCTATTTTAAATAAAAAATATTATTCAAATTATTCTGTAATAAAGAATAAAAATAGGGCTAAGAATGTAGCTTGGAGGTAGAACGCCCCTGGGTTATATCCCAGTACCGCTAAAAACAAAACAAAACAAAACAAAACAAAAAAACCCATACATCCTAGGAGAATACAAAAAGAGAAAACATAAGATACGTGAAACACTTAAAAGTGTGATCTTGAGTGGGAGGAAGAGAGTGAGTAATAACTGAAGTTGAAAAAGAAGAAAAGCAATATAAGCATGCTATTAGAAGTAATAATCCAGATAACATAGTGGAGAGAAAAGCTGTTAGATGAGTTATAAGTCAGGACGAGAGTTAGGATTGAGAGTGTATGTGGGATGGGGGATGTGAAATATCAAAGGGAAATGAAGCGTGTGATTTCTGCTTTGAAGAAGTCTTTTAGTTAAACTGCTAAATACTTTTAGCTACAATGAACAGGTCTTCCTCTGATGAAAAGAAGAATTGCATATTTTAAAAAATGAAAAGGGCTGGGTCTGGTGGTGCATGCTTGTAATTCCAGTGCTTAGGAGGCTGAGACAGGAGCATCACTGGTTTGTGGCTAGCCTCAGCTACTTAGTGAGGCCCTCTGCAATGTAGTGAGACCTTATTTCAAAATAAAGAATAAAATAGGGTTAGGGGTATAGCTTGGAGGTAGAATACCCCAAGTTTCATCCCTAGTGCCACAATAAATAAATAAATAAATAAATAAATAAATAAATAAAATGAGGTCAACAAATAGGAAAGAAGAGGATAGAAAGAATACTGTAGTAAACTGCTTCATAGAGAAGATAATAAATATAACCTTGCAGAATAAATGAACTAAAACTAGCTCAATGTTATACAAATGAGTATTTATTGCTTGAAATAAAATTTTGTAGTGATGATATTTTAGAGATGTAAAAGAATCTCAAATGATTTCAGCAAAAAATTACGATATTTGTCAGATGATTTCTTTTGTATCACTACTTATAATAAAGACATTAGAGTTTAAGATGCAAATACAAAAAGCAATCCCAAGAGCCAGTGCTTATTTGGCACTTACTATATGTCAGCCAATTGTCCTAAAGACTTAATTTTAAAAAATTAAATCCCCACTCAGTCTTATGAGATAGTAACTAGCACTGTCACCATTTACCAGTCAGGAAACTTGTCCAAGGTCACAATAATTAAGAGACAGAGCTAAGATTCAATCTCAGGCAGTCTGACATTCCAATCAAGTGGAACAAAGCCATATTTTTGATACAATTTATTACTGTGCATAATACATTAGGATTTGTATAAGTACATAAATGAATACAAAGTGCATGAAGGACTTTGAGTTCATAGCTGAAAAACTTTCAGTACTTTATGTACTAAAAGTAAATTCATGATTATTTCTTCTCCATCATTAGAAGTTCATATATACAAGTCAGTTAAAAGCGTTTTATTTGGTGGAGGAGAGGGAATCTTATTAGTTGGAAGATCAGAGACAATTTATATTCAACATTGCTATATTTTGTACCAAGTTTATTATCTTAGGAAACCTTTTCTGACCAACAAGCTAGGAGATAGATTTCCTATTATATGCTTTCATAGCATTCTATACTTTTTAATGACAAAAAATAATTACAACATTTTCTAAATTATAAGGTTTTCAATGGCAGGTGCCATATAGGCTTTTGGTAATAAGTTCTGAACATAGATACACATGCATTATTTTGGTAGTTTGGTTTCCATTCTTTAGGGTAGATATCCAGAAGTGGAATTGCTGGATCAAATGGTAAGTTTGTTCCCATTCTTCTGAGGACCCTCCATACTGTTTTCCAAAGTGGTTGTATTAACTTGCAATCCCACCAGCAATGTTTTAGAGTTCCCACTTTTCACATCCTGGTCAGCATTTATTGTTGTTTGTGTTTTGAATGATTGTGATTCTAGTTGGAATTAGGTAAAATTCATGCATTTATTGGCCATTTGAATTTCTTCTTTCATGAAGTGTCTATTTAATTCACTTGCCCATTTTTAATTGGGTTATTTGTTTTCTTAGTGCTGAGTTTTCTGAGTTTTCAGTATATTTTAGGTATTAGTCCTCTATCAGAGGCATAGGTGGCAAAAATCTTCTCCCATTCTGTTGGCTCTTGATTGAGGGTCTTGACAGTTTCCTTTGCTGTATAAAAGCTCTTCAGTTTCATGCAATCTTGCATATTGATTTGCTTTTTAGGTTCTTATGTGTTTGGGATCTTGTTAAGAAAGTTTTTATCTATGCCTATGTGTTGCAGTGCTAGACCTATGCCCTCTTCAAAGATCCTCAAAGTCTCTGCTCTAATATCCAAGTCTTTGATTCAGCTTGAACTGACTCTTCTGCAGGGCAAGAAAGTGGGATTTATTTCCATTTTTCTGCATCTTGTTAACCAGTTTTGCCAAAATCATCTGTTGAACAGCCTATCATTTTTCCAGTGTATGTTTTTAGCCCTTTTATAAAAAATCAATTGGCTGTAAGTGTATGGATTTGTTTCTGAGTCTTCTATTCTGCTCCATTGGTCTATGTATCTGTTTTTGTGCCAGTATCATGCTATTTTTATTACAATGGCTTTGTATTATAGTTTAAAGTCAGGTATTGTGAATCTTCCTGCATGGTTTTTGTTGCTGAGAACTACTTTGGCTATTCTGAGGAGTTTTTTGTTGTTCCAAATGAACTTAGGGACTGATTTTTTCATGTCTGTGAGGAATAACTGTGTAATTTGATAGGCATTACTTTGAATCTTTAGATCACTTTTGGAAGTATGGCCATTTTAATGGTATTTATCTCCTATCCATGAACATGGAAGATCTTTCCATCTTCTAAGATCTTCTTTGATTTCTTTTTTCAATGTTTTATAATTTTCTTCATAGAGGTCTTTTACCTCCTTGGTTAAGTTTATTCCTAAATATTTTATTTTTTTTGTGTGTAGAAAATACTGAGTGGAAGTGTTTTCTGAGTTTCTTTTTCAGTGGATTTATGGTTGGTGTACAGAAAAGCTTCTGATTTTTTAAGATTGGTTATGTATACAGACTACTGAATTTGTTGATCAGTTCTATAAGCCTTTTGGTTGAATTTGTTGGGTCCTCTAAGGATTGTATTATGTCATCTGAAAATAGTGAAAATATGAGTTCTTCTTTTCCTATTTGTACTCCTTTGATTTCCTTTTCTTGCCTTATTGCTCTGGCTAGAGTCTCTAGTACTATATTGAAGAAAAGTGGTGATAATGGATATCCTTGTCTTGTTTCTGTTTTTAGGGGAAATTCTCAAAGTTTTTTCCCATTTAATATGATGTTGGCTATGGGCTTATTGTAGATTTCCTTTATGATGTTGAGGTAGGTTCCTTATATTCTGATTATCTGCAGTGCTTTTTATCATAAATGAATGTTGGGTTTTATCAATGCTTTTTCAGCTTCTATTGAAATGATCATGTGATTTTTGTCTTTGGTTCTGTTTATATGATGAATTACATGAATTGATTTTTGTTGAACCAGCTCTGCATCCCTGGGATGAACTCTACCTGGTCATGGTGTATGATTTTCTTGATGTTATTTTGAATGTGTGTTGCTAGTATTTTGTTTAGCAGTTTTGCATCTAAGCTCATCAAAGATACAGTCATGTAGTTTTCCTTCCTTCACATGTTTATGTGGTTTCTTTAGGTCTTCTAGTTTCATTCCATTATGGTCTAAAAAGACACAGGGAAGCATGGCACATTTTTTGAATTTGCTAGTGCTCACTTTGTGGCCCAGGATATGATCTGTTTTGGAGAAGATTTAATCATGAGCAGCTGAGAAAAATGTACACTCTGCTGTAGTTGGGTGAAATATTCTATATGTGTCTAACAGGTCTATTTGATGTGTTCTTGAGGTCTGAGGCATATTTCCTGACCTTTTGTTTAGAAGATCAGTCTAATAGTTTGAGAGGGGTGTTGAAGTCTCCCAGTATTATTGTATTGGGATTTATGTGTTATTTAATGTCACAAAAAGTTTATTTAATGAAAGTAGCTGCACCTATGTTGGGGCATAGATGTTGATTATTATTTTCTATTTCTGTATTGTTCTTTTTACCAGTAAAATGACTTTCTTTGTCTCTTCTAATAAGCTTGAGCTTGAAGTCTAACTTGTCTGATATCATAGTTGCTAATTCTGCTTATCTTCAAGTTCCATTGGTATGGATTACCTTGCTCAGAGATATTTGCAAATTGACATCCTTTCAATCATTTAGCTTACAATTTAACAAATATTAAATTAATTTTAATTATTTTATCTTTTATTTCTTAGAATTTTAGTTTTGATTTTGTTAAATATGCTTTTATTGGTACATTGTACTCTTACATCATTATGAAATTCAGAAAGATAGGAACATACATGCACACATTACTTGGTGATCTTTCTCTGGATCCCTTGCCATTCCCTTCCCTTTATTATACTTGATGTTGATATTGGCATTAGTAATTTCCCATATATACATAACTTCAATGGCAGTTTTTACTTCATTGATTTTCCCTGTGTCCCAACATCATCCTCCCCTAAGCCCTGTATATTGCTTCAACTGAAGTTTCTCCTCCATTATTTGAAGTCTTTGTTTTTGATTACTCCCTAGTTTCTTCATATGGGAGAAAACAATGATGCTTCAATTTTGTTTTTGTTTTATAATACTTATTTTTTTCAAAATATATTCCTGTTTTTATTTTCTTCAATTCTTATGACTGGCTAATCTCACATAACACAGTACTCTCTAGTTCCATCCATTTTCCTGCAAATTACATAATTTTGTTCTTCATTAGTGCTGAGTAGAATTCCATTGTGTGTATATCCCAGAATTTTTTTTTTTTACTGGTACTGGGATTCCTGGAAACCCTTCTACCTCTGGGCTATACTTCCAGACTTATTTTATACTTTTTTATTTGGAAAGAGGGTCCCTTAAGCCAGTGCAGCTGGCTTCGAACCTGCATGATCCTCCTGTCTCTGCCTCCCAAGTGTGGGGATACAAGCATGCGCCACCATGCCGGGCAATAATTTTTTAATACATCATCTTTTGATGGACATCTAGGTTGGTTCCATTATTTGGCTATTCTAAATTGCACTGCTATAAAGATGGATATGCATGCATTGCTGTAATATTCTAATTTCAGTCTTTTTGAAAGATACTCAGAACTGGTATAGCTAGATCATATGGAGAATTCATTCCCACTCTTTGGATATACCTCTTACTTACATAGTGGCTATGCTAATTTGTAATCCCACCAGTAGTGTTTAAGAGTTCTAATTTTTCTATATCCTTGCCAGAATTCCCTTTACAATCAGGAACAAGACAAGGATGCCCACTATCACTACTCCTTTTCAATATAGTGTGTGAAACTCTAGCTAGAGCCAGAAGGCAAGAGAAGGAAATCAAAGGAATATAAGTAGGAAAAGAAGAACTGAAATATCTATTGGCAGATGACATGAACCTATACTTAGAAGACCCAAAAAATGCAACTAGAAGATTTCTGGAGCTGATTAATAAATTCATCCTATTCAGCCAAATTGTGGGATACAAAGATTCAAACTATAAGTGGCTTTTTTATATGCCAACTATAAATTCACTAATTTTTAAATTTTTTTGTATATTTGTAATTTTCTTTCATTATTTTATCCTTATCTTGCCACATTCCTCGTTAAGATAATTTTAATTGTGAAATAGTTTTAGATTATAGAACAGTTACCAAGATATACTCTTAAGCCAGTTTCCCATAACAAAAAATATTTACTCCTAACATGTTTCAATATGATTAAATTATTTAATGTACAGTACTTTCAATGTGTTTTGTTATTTCTAGACTCTTGGGTTAAAATGTTTCCCACTTCCAGGATCTATTGTTTCTCTTCTGTACTAGATATATTCATGGATTTTTACCAATTTTAGAAAACTTAAACTATTTTGTAATGGGAATTGTCTTATTTAGCTTTTTAAATTGTGCTTTGGGCTATAGAAATATGAGTATAGGGTAGATTTTCACCTGTTTCTGTCTGGTCAAGTGAGTTTTCTAAGTCTTACATTTCTTCCCATTATTTCTCAAATGGAATTTCTGCCTAGTATGACGTATACAAATTCAGACTTTTTATTCTACATATTACATAGACTTGGAGTTTTGAAAATCAACAGATCATTCTTTTTCCACTCACAAAGCTAAGCAGGTGATAAGTTTGCAGAATACCTGGACAAGTAATTGGGCATTTTCTAGAAAACCATTCATGTAAACTGTCTATTACCTGCCCATTGCAGGGAGCTTCCTTTAACTTCACACTTTGTACGTGGCCCTATAAGCTCCTCAAGAAGACATGTAAATCCCAACTCCTAATTTGATAAACTAAACTCCTTTGTATATTTTACATTTATTATTTGTAGTTTATTCTTTCTACTTTTTATGTTGGGGAGTTGGAAGATAGTTAAAATGGGTTGGCCTACCTCTGCCTGCTCAATGCATCACTTTTAACTGGATTTTAGATCTGCTTATTGGTTTAGAGATTACTCTCATCAGTAAAGGAGTGTATCTGGGACAATAGGATGAAAGAGAGAAAACCAGGGCTCTTCTAGATCTCCATGTATTGAAGATATAAATGATGACAAATGAGTGTGCTCAAGATTGCAAATTCAAGCTATAGAAATAATGGAGTTGTTGATTAGCATGTATCTAAAAAGATCCTGATAGCTTAGTGACTAAGTTCACCTTTGTATCAAAGATGTATTTTGCTAGAAAGTTAAAGAACAATGATGAAATTTTTATTTCTTACTATACTACATATGTTGCTCACTAGGCACTTAGTAAACTATTTTTTTTACATTTCTAAACAATTACCTTAAATCATTCTTTATATCTCATCTCATTTAGGACTTAAATATCTCATCACATCTACCAGCTTCCCTTCTCCAATTTTCTATCTGCATATGAACTTTAAAGATTATTTCCAAGCTATTATCTTCCTGGCTATAGCTTTAGCTTCCCTAAAAATCACTCCTGATTTTTTCCACCAGCAAAACTGCTAAAACTCACCATTCCAATAGTACTAGTCTAAGACACAGCCTCCAGGATAACTTTTCCCTATATTCACCCCCGTTGTTAAATCTTCTAAACAGCCGGCCATGGTGGTGTACATTTGTAATCTCAGTACTTGGGAGGCTGAGACAGGAAGGTCATATGGGTTCTAAGGTAGCCTTAGCTACTTAGTGAGGCTTTCAGCACCTTAGTGAGACTCTGTTTCCAAATAAAAACATAAAATAGGTCTGGGAGTGTAGCCCAGAGGTAGAAGGCCCCTGGTTTCCATCTCCAGTACCATAAACACACAAACACACACACACACACACACACACACACACACACACACACACACACACCTTCTAGCCATCCACTTTGTATTCATGATTGATATTCAAACACCTAAATTCAATTCAAAACTGCAGAAACTGGATGTCTTCCTTTCATAGTCAAACTAAATGAGACCCATAGCACAAAGAAATATTCTAAGTTCACTAATATGGGATGATTAGAGCTTTTTGGAGGCCTTGCTTAGGTATGTATACAAATGAAAACAAGATAGATTTGTTAACACCTAGGGTCCAGTTCCAAGTGACAGAGATCATCCTACTCTCAATAGAAGTAATTGCAAATTGAAAGTAGGGGACTAGGAAATTGATAAATAGGCAGGCCTCCTGGAAGGATACTTTTATACCATCCATGGTCTTCCAAGTGAACTATTACTGCTATTTTGAGAAAAGGTAAAGCCTAAGGAATCCACTAGACCAACTGCAGAAGGGAAGATCCTAATATCTGAGTGTGCCACGACCACTGTTGACTCCAAAAACACATTACTTAAACTCTGATCTCAAAATGAGAAAGCTGCTGTCAGAACTATTAGTTCTTGTCATTTTGTGCCTACTGGTCCTATTACCTTGGAGTCCAACTTAGGTTTGAATGCTGGTTCTTATACGTATCAGCTATGTAACCGTGGAAATACTATTTTTTATCTTTCAGTCTTGGTCTTTTTACATATGGAATGTGAGTAAACATAATTCATAGGTTTGCTACAAAAGTGAATAAGCTCCTGGGCAATGTCTGATGCATAAGTAATACACCCAAATATTATTTACCTTTCTAAATCTGGCAAGCCTTTAGCTCACTTTGAGACCGTGAATGAGCTAGTCTGCATGCAGTGATATTAAAATGCAATTGATGATATGTTTCTTGATCTTCCCACAGGATGGTGGTAAGAATCTGGTGAAATGGAATGTGTAAAAAATGCTAAACTCACTGGGCATGGTGGCAAACACTTGTAATCCCCGTTCGTGGGAGGCGGAGACAGGAGGTTCGCGCAGATTCGAAGCCAGCCACACTGGCTTAACAGACCGTGTTTCCAAATAAAAATATAAAAAATAGGTCTGGGAGTGTAGCTCGGAGGTAGAAGGGTTTCCAGGAATCCCACTACCACCAAAAAAAAAAAAGGTAAACTCTGTGAATTGTTAGGTAGTATTATTTCTTTTATACGCCAAATGGGCTGTTGTAATAGATTTGAACAACCACCTCTGTCTGAGGATATAGTTGAATCTTTTTTTTTAGTTGAATCTTTTACAAAATAATTTTCTATTTGATTTTCTTTCACTGACAATATGTCAGGTGAGTCAAACTTAATGAATGAATATGCGTGTAGGTTTGCATCTAGGAAAACAAATGATAAAATAGTAAGAAGATGCTATCAATGAGGAAGGCTTCAAGGTACACAGATCATTATGCCTGTAAAGATGATTTATGATGGCTTTTCAAGCATGGAGACAGGCCTTGCTTCAAGAAAACTCAATATCTGAATCCCAATGCTTACAAAACCCAAATGAGGGGGTAATCAATCACTTCACAAGAGGATTCCTCACCCTGCAAACACATTTTCTTTTACATAGGGAATATCCCAAATAGAAATCAATTAAGTTTATAAGATTTAATTTGCTCAAAATGTTTCAGGAAAAGAAGATCCATCTGTCTAAATGTCTCCTACACTAAGGATGGTCACCATCTGTTTTCTAATCCCCACAGGGAGGCAAATAAAAGATTTAATTCTAAAACGTGAGATTTAAGTTGATCTGAGGGAGAATTTCATATCCACGTAGGCTTGTTAATCATAAGCTCTGATTAGGGATGGATAGCTATGAACTTTAACACATGTTTAGAAATGAGATGGCCTTCTCTGTTTTCTCCCAAAAGGTGGATGAAGATTATACCTATCTAAGGACTGAAGTGGTTGCAGTAACCTTTGAGGCCATGTAGGACTTGAGAAGTAAGGCTTATTGAAGTGCAGATAGCATTCAGAGCTATTTGTGAAAAGCATTAGGAGAGATCTTGCCATATGGAATAAATTTCTCAATTTAAGATTGCGTGCAGAAGAGAGAGTAAATATAGAGGCAGTGAAGGGCTGGAAGACATCTCTACAGCAATATGCTCTCTGAAATCCGGGACACTTGTTTTGCCAAATTGGGCAGGAAATTTTGAGAGAATATACTTTCTTGTGAAGATTTTCCTGGAGATTTCTACAACTTCCCCTCTTCGTGTTTAGCACAGCTCAACAAGTGTATACAGAGGTACAGAGACAAAAAGAATGGAAGAGAAATGAAGTTTAAAGAACATCTTTTAAGTGTCTAATATCTCAGTTCAATTTGGCTTTGTTCATTTGTTTACTTGGTGACTTGAATTAGTTTGAGGAGATGATAAGTTTAAGATAGTTGATCTTTCTCTCCTGAAAAACATATTCTTAGCACTGTATTTATATTTCTAGTAGTATGCTAGTAAATATTTTACAAATGATACTCTGAGGGGGAAAATTTCTAAAGCTCTGATTTGTAGCATTTGCCAATTTCTGTGGTATAATTTCCCCTACTTTGGACGATTTCAATCATCAGGAAGGCAGAAAAGGCAAAGCCACAAAGACTTGCCTACAATCATTTCTCATGAACCTGCTCCAGCAAACATGCACATTTTCTTCCTGACATTTGCCATTCTCATTGGATTGAGACTGGTACCCTCCTTATATCTCCATCTCACTCTAAACCTGTGTCTCTGGTTCTTCAACCTGGGTGCTTGGTTGCTTAGGGACTCATTTCTATCCTCTGCTTCCCCTGTCACACACCTGTGCCTGTCCAGTGCTTGACTAATTTATGTAGAGGACATCACTGGATCAGTGAATGATGGGTTTTAAATTCTGAATTACACTGAAGTCTGACGATGAAGAGTAAAATCTTACTTTATTTTCTTATTTTTGTAATTTAAGATTGTGTTAAAATATTACTGATACCAATTAGTCAGTTTTCCTCATCTTTCTTCGTATCTAAACTTAGAATTTAGCCAGATATTGGGTAGCAGCTTTCTTAAGGAATGTGATCTCTCCTTAGGCCATTATGCCAAAGCCTTGCCAGATTTCTGAGCGCATTTGAAGACAGAGAGAATGGGAACCAATTCTATCAACAATATGCATGTAGGGGCCTGTTGCAAAAGTTCGCCACAGAGAAAAGTGGCAATAAAGGTAAAACTCTTTTTTCTGTTCTTGGCAACCTGTCGGAGGGGAAGGTTTAGATGTGAGCAGATTGAGGCCTTGAATCTGTGATCCTCCTGTCTCAACCTCCCAAGTACTGAGATTATAGGCCTGTGCCACCATGCCCAGCTGTGAAATCATTTTGATAAAGTATATAGAGAAAATGAAGAGTTAGGAATTTTCTGAGTGGGAAAACGGTAAGTGGAGACTCCTGGAATTTCATAATAAAATATAAGAGATTCATAGAGAAAGGGATTCAATACTGATGACCAGCTGAAATGAATCACTAATTCCGAGCTACCTCCTAATTCTTATTATTAAATAATAAGCCTATGTTGCTTAAGCCACAATTAATTATTCCACTATATGCAATCTGAAGACCTCCTTACCTGCTGTATTGTCAATTCTGAAGACACTTCTGATGAATTCCTCCATCGCCTGGTTTCTATTCACCTTTGCTTCCCTCCATTTTGTCACATCTCAAGCCACCTAAGTCCTCTAAATATATCATGTGGTTCCTTACCTTTGCTCAATCATTTCGTTCTTTTTGGAAGATACACTCTAAATTATCTCAAACTCCATAATTTTTTAAAATTTTTCCAGGTTTGGGGTTGGAACCCGGGGGCATTCGACTTCCAAGCTACACCCCCTGCTCTATTTTTTATTTTTTATTTTGAAACAGGGTCTCACTAAGTTGTGGAGGGTCTCACTAAATTGCTGAGGCTGTCCACGAACCGTGATCCTCCAGCCTCAGCCTCCCGAATGCTGGGATTACAAGTGTGCGCCACCACGCCCGGCTCCAAAGTCGATAATTCTTCATCTTCTCTATCTGCTTTATCATATCTGGGCATGGTGGCACACACCTATAATCCCAGTACTTGGTACCCCGAGAGAGGGTGACAGGTTCAAGACCAGCTTAAGCAACTTAGGGAGACTCTTAGCAACCTAGGTAGATCCTATCTCAAAAGAAAAAAAATATAAAAGACTGAGGGAATAGCTCAAAGGTAAAATGCCCCTGGGTTCAGTCCTCAATACCAAAAAAGAAAGAGAAAGGGAGGAGAGGAAGAGTGAAAGTGAGAGCGAGAGAAAGCTAGAGGGAGAAGAGAGAAGAGAGAAGAGAGAAGAGAGAGGAAAAAGGACTGGACTCTTGTGAACCACATTCAGTGAAGACTCCCATGACCAACTTTGAGATAACAGCAACAGAGATCCATGCATGCAAAGGATCATGTGTTCTCTAAGAATGGGTATTTCTAGATGAATCTTGGAATTTTGTAGACTGAACATATTGACATGGCCTAGGTATCACCTGGTATAGGAAGAGAGTCTCAATAATGACTGATATTAAGGAAGAATGAAGGCTCAGAATAGACTAAATTATAAAGAAACTTGATATTTTTAAAAAATATACCTTCAGTTGTTTGGTTGTCAGCAATAAAGGCTGGTGGGGATCATGTAGATTGCAAACATATAAGCTCTTGTCTTACTTCAAGTTAGCCTCAACTTACTGTTTTAACTGTAAGCCTGAGAGTATATAACTACCAGGGTTGAGATTTTCACTTTTAAGAGGCAAAGGATGAGTTTGATTTCTTTTAAAAGTTTTGGAATTTTTCTGAATTTTCTTATCTGTAAAGGAAAGAAAACACAGGAACAGAATTGTGTAAATGCATTAGTAAAACGAGAGGATAATGCCGGGCGTGGTGGCGCATGCTTGTAATCCCCGCGCTTGGGAGGCAGAGACAGGAGGATTACACAGGTTCGAAGCCAGCTGTGCTGGCTTATGAGACTCTGTTTCCAAATAAAAATATAAAATAGGTCTGGGAGTGTAGCCCAGAGGTAGAAGGGTTTCCAAAAACCCCAGTACCACCAAAATAAATAAATAAATAAATAAATAAATAAATAAATAAATAAATAAATAAATATATATAGAGAGAGGATAAGGATGAAGAAAATTTTTACTTATGGCACACCAACTATATACCTGACATTTGAAATGCATTGTATTGTTTATTTCTCAAATGAGTCTGAAATGTGGCTGTTTGTTATTCTACCCACAGATGAAAAACCTGAGGCACAGGATGAGAAAGGAGCTTGCTGGAGTCATTCACCTAGGAGGTGGTAGTGATAAATTCCTATCAGAGGCTGGTAATAGATTCTTTTGTTCAATACAAAAAGAAAAAGAGAAGCACAACAGAAGATACCTCCTTTGTGCAATTGAGAATTTAAAATTCAGAGTAAAGGCTTAGAGGGATAGCCTCTGAAGGAAGGGAGGCAAGTCTTCAGTTTGCTGAATTTGACTCAGCATTCTAGCATCTGACATCATCCCCAGGAGGCCATTTCTGACTGATTCTCCATGCATGAATCAAATAGTTCTCCATATCTATTGTGCATTGACTCTTCAGTAAACCAGCTATTAATTTTTTTTCTGAAAAGATGTTAGTGCATGCACTTATATGTAGTGTTAACAATTAAAATTCCGTTTGCCTCAGATATTGAATCCCAACCAATTTGGCCTGGTTGTAAACCAATTCCAGTATAGTCACAATCAATCTAAAAGATGCCCTGAATACAGAATGCAATAACCTCCTTAAAAACAAGTGAAAAATTAAGAAAACCTACATGGAGGATAGGAATAACCTTCTTTGTCAAACCATGTCAATAATTCTAAAAGAGCAGACAGCTCTCAACGCAATAGGCCCATATATAAAATGGTGAACCCTTCCCAAGCGAGTAAGAAATATGCATGTTAAAGGACTTTATGCAATTATGTTCAAGGAATATTAAACCTTAATTAATGTACTGGTGATTTCAATAATAAAATACCCAGTGTTGTCTAAGAACAAATGGAAAGCATTAAACCAATGGCTAGATTTATAGCAGAATAAATCAAGCACGTTGTCAAGTTCGTCAGGGAAATCTCTCCACCTATATATGTCCTTGGTTCCAGAGAGCTCCCTCCCAGAACACCAGACATTCTGTCAATGACGCTCCACACTCATGAATTGTGACTATTGCAATACATTTAAATTATAGATGGGGTGCTTTCTGGGGAGCCATGTGTCTGTAAAGTGACCGAAGGTGCATAATTCCCTGATTTGCTTAATCTAGTCACTCTATACATCTGTGCATGTGTTTAGGGGTATAAGCCTGGAGATGGGGTGGGAATATGAAGGCTGTGGATGCTGAGCTGAGTGGAGGGAGAAGCAGCTGCATTGAAACATAGGAAAAACAAAGAGCCAAAAAAAAGATTTTTTTTCCTTATGAATATATTTAACGTGTTAAACAGATTCTGGCAATTTCCTGATGGCTCCAAAAGAAGCCTGAGCTGAGATTTTCACAGAGAGTGTTCCAGGCTCTGAATACTGTACCTCGTGTATTGAATCACATCTGCTACAGAGAGGAAGCAATGAATAATTAACTCGGCCTCCACATCACTGCCATAGATTACAGTCGTCTTGACTGCTGGGATGCCTTGCACAACATAAACCATTTAGAAAACTCAGTTATTCTCTTTCCTTTTAAATTTGTCTTGCCATCACTTACCACTTAAAGGGGTAAATCTTTCTCTAGTTTTAATTAAAGCATTTAAAATAATTTACATTGAAATCATATGTGCTCGGGTCTGTCAGAATTGATGCTTTAATAACATGCCATCCCTTTCTCCATTGCCCTGAAATCTGTTAAAATTACCACTAATCTAATTGGGAACAAAGTTGTCAAATGCATGCAGCTCTGACAGTTTGTCTTTCTGCAAACTGCCAACAGATTGCAAGTTACGCATGTGTTGAGCAGATGGGTAAGTTAAAAGGAACACCCCCCCAAAAAAAAGCAATTTATTAAATCACCTGGAACCAGCAGCTCCGGTCCAAAAATAGTGAGAATGAAATATAGCAGGAGCTGGGAGTGCTGGCACTAGAATATACCAGAAGGTACCGGTTACAAAACAAGATAAACATTTGGAGATGCCTCAGCTGTGTTACAGAATAATGAGGAGTTATTTAACCCGATATAGATTACCAGCCAAAATTAATTTAGGGTGCAGCTTTTTTGGAAAATGGTTTGCAAAGTGATTGCTTTAACCCTTTGCTGTCTTTCTGTTATCAAAGGAGAACAGGCAGGGTTTTTTTCCCTTTTCTTGTTCTCATAGAAAAAAGTGCACATCATGTACATTGATGCATCTATGCCTTTGCACACACAACACACTGGCATACGTTTACACATACATCCATACTTATATATGTATGAACAACAGGCACAGCTGTGTACTGATATACTAACATATGTTCACACACATGAATAAATATGACCTTGTGCATATGTACACACAACCACAAAACATATATGTATATGTATGTTGGCATCTATTATCTATCTATCTATCTATCTATCTATCTATCTATCTATCTATCATCTATCATCTTCTAACTATCCACCCATGACTATACTCATAAGAAATTGCTTAATTTTTATCATCTGAAGCAAGGTTCTGAGCAAGGCATGCACACATGCATGAATCACTCAGTCTATCACTGCTGTTATCATAAGTTTTTCTTTGTGTTCTAGGGAAAGACCATCAGGCAGATGCTGAGGAAGGACACAGGCCGGTGTGGGGTAGGAGAGTAGGGAGTAGGGGAAGTAAAGCCTAGTGGCCTCTTCTCGCTCTATACATCTACTGTGCAAACTTTTTGTGTGTTTGGCACTGGAAATTGAACCCAGGGGCATTGACCTTTGAGCTAAACCTCAGCCCCCATTTTATTATTTTATTTTGAAACAGGGTCTCACTGAATTGCAGAGGGCCTCACTAAATGCCTGAGGCTGTCAGCGAACTTGCGATCCTTCTGTCTCAGCTTCCTAAGGACTGGGATTACAGGTGTGTGCCACCATACCCACTTGATTAGAACTTTTGAGAAGACTTATGAGGCTTTCATAAACCTTAAGATCCAACAAATAAAGAGGACATATTTTAGCTAGTATTTGTCTAATTTAAGCAACTTGGATCTGCATAAAATCGATTCAGTTTTTAAAGAGTAATAAATCAAAATTAAAGATGTATTCTTTTCCTGCAAGGAGATCTTGACAGGCCCAGAGAATCAGAAAATTAACTCTCTTTCTGTTCCTGAAATAAGCCAATACAATTATTTCAAGGAGAATCTTTTGCTAGAAGTATAGGTAATCAGCCATAAAGAGACAGGAAACAAGCCTGTGGTCAAGAGCCCGAGGGGAAAGTAGTAGATTCAAGAAAACAGACATTGGTTCTTGGCTCACCTCCCCATTCCCACTGGCGCCTGGGGATATCATCCACTTCCATAGTTCTGGCCACCATATACCTTCCGGCTTGAAAATCTGTCTTTCTAATCGTGGTTGTTCTCATTTGGAGCCAGTGTCCTGTATCCAAAAACCTGTGTCAAATCCCTACTTGAACATGGGTTTAGAATGAACTCCCTCATCAATTCTCTACTAACTTTCTTTTTTTTTTAATCTATTGCTATGTTAGTTATTCACATCTGTTGACACTGTATCATCTAAGTGTTAAAAATGGGAATAATCGCCAGGCATGGTGGCACATGCTTGTAATCCCAGCGCTTGGGAGGCTGAGACAGGAGGATCGTACAGGTTCGAATCCAGCCTCAGCTACTTAGTGAGGCTCTCAGCAACTTAATGAGACCCTGTTTCCAAATAAAATATAAAATAGATCTGGGAGTATAGCCCAGAGGTAGAAAGCCCCTGGGTTCCACTCCCAGTACAACTTAAAAAAAAAAAAGGGAGTAATCTTTGTCACCTACTCTATCAAACAGACATAGCTGTAAGATGATTGGTGCAACCTAAGGACAAGAGACTCCAGAGGTCGGGCCATTTAAGGAAAGTTTATTGCAGGTGAGGCTAGCTGCTGGGCTGTCTTTGGCAGGAGAACAGCAGCATTAGGAGGAGGCCAGACACTTTTTCTATGAGAGAGAGAAAGGGAGGGGGTAGTGCCTGGTCCCAGGAACAGCCAGACTCAGTTGTTCACAGGTGGTAAGGGCTGAACTTTGTGGTCAGGGCTAGAATATTACCCTCTTGTGACTTATTTCTTATTTTTGCTAACTGCTCCTTAGACTGGATCAGACTGCCCCTTTGTTATCTGGTGCAACCATGTGCAACCATGAGACCCACGTAGCTATAGTGTGAAACCCACCAGGTCCCCATGTACCTCCGACCTAACATTCAGCCTTTTAATCATGGTAATAGGTGTCCAGTTTTTGATCCAGCTTTTTCCTGCTGAGTGTTTGTGGGGAGATCCCATAGGCTCTATCAGAGTAGTGGTCGTTGCAGTCCCAGGTGAGACAGCCTCCAGAGGGAGAGCAGGAGAATAAATGCCCTCACGGCCTTTGAAGGAAGAAAGAGGATATGAATAGCCACTGTTGGTGTGATCAGGATCACTAGATGAGGTCCTGTCCACCATGGACCAAGGGTCTGTGAATGAGAGGCTTTTATAAAGATCAGGTTTTAGGGGGAGGGAGCCAGCAAAAGAACCAGGGTCAGGCTGTGGGAGGACACAGTCTGGATGTTACTGGAGCAATTCTCTAAAGAAGTGTGAGGGTGGGCAGATATCTAATTAGTGGAGATTGGCTCTGATGGGAGAGGTTTCCCAGAAGAAAGGGATGCCCATAAATGAGTTTGAAGGGGCTTAGAAAGGAGGGACTTAAAGGTACATAACTGTTAAAATTAAGATCATCGTAAATAGCACTAATACAGTTAGTCTTAAAGCACTTCATTGTACCCCATTATATCAGCTTCTGGATGTGACTGGAGCAGGGCAAGTTCTCCTCCTCAGGATCAGCTTGCTTGAGTTTTCAGATTTCTCGTTAGCAGTCTGGTGGGTTGTCTCTGTGACAGTTGGCTCTGAGGCTGCTGACTTCAGGCAGCTGTGATGAACTGGGATAGCTAGACTGGTGTTTTGTCTAATACCCATTTATACATTTTTAACATTTGGGAAGCACAAATATATATAGCATTACAGTTACAGAGGAGTTAACTTTCACTTTAGATGTGAAATTTAGATAATCATAGCAAACAGACTATAGAAAATACAGGAAATTATCTTACTAGAACTTCACTGTAAACCTTTTGACTACTTTTTAAATATAACCATCTTTATCACATGCAATATTCCTTTCATAAACTTTAGCCTACACAATCATTCTTCAACATGCTCAAACCTTCTGCAACTTGTTTTTAGCCACTTTCACCTCATTTATTCTCTCTGGTTCATACTCCTTCTCCCTTAACTAAAGATATAACTCAGCCAGCATTTTCTCCTAAAAAAGTCTTCTCTGAGCCTTTCCTATCTCTACCTCCTGCCATGGTCAGAAGGTTTTGTAAACTCAGAATGAGCATCACCTATTAAAGGCACCGAGAAATTGTTTGGTAATTTAGGGTAATTCTAAATTAAATTGTAATTTAATTCCTTTGTGTTTCCTTTCTTCCTTCTTGCCATCATTTTCCCCCTGATCCTAAGGATTGAATCCATGTTAGGACAGCAATCTACCACTGAGCTATCTCTGCAGCTTCTTCCTTCCTTCCTTCCTTCCTTCCTTCCTTCCTTCCTTCCTTCCTTCCTTCCTTCTTTCTTCCCTCCCTCCCTCCCTCCCTCTTCCTCTCTTTCTTGATTTTTTTTTTTTTCAGTACTGGGAATTGAACCCAGCTACCCTCCCAGCCCTAATTTTTTTTTTTGAAACAGGTTCTCACTAAACTGCAGAGGTCTCATTAAGAATTTGAGGCTGTCTGCAAACTGTGATCCTCTATCTCAACCTCCCAAGTACCAGGATTACAAGCGTGTGCCACCACACCTGGCTTCTTCCTTCCTTCCTCCCTCCCTCCCTCCCTCCCTTCCTTCCTTCCTTCCTTCCTTCGTTCCTTCCTTCCTTCCTTCCTTCCTTCCTTCTTCCTTCCTTCCTTTTTTCTTGTTATTAATTACTTCATTTAGTCCTGACAAAAATTTTATAAAGTAAATCCTATTATTATGCCCATTTTTAAATGGACGGGAGACTTAGGAATTTGAATGTCCTATTCAGTGGCAACATATTTAACAAGTGAAGGAGCCAAAGAGTTCAAAGCAGAGTTTCTTTCTAGAGTCTGTATCTTCAATGATTGTATTAAAGGCAAAGTTCTGTTATGTAGTGATGTTTCTTATACTTGTACATGTGTGAAAATAGCCTTCACAAATAAAGAGTAATTATAAAAGATTATAAAAGATAAATTCCAAACAGCATATTTTCATTCAATAGGTTAAATGTAGCATTCTGCTTGCAAGCCAAGATTATTTTCAGGAGACTTTAGTGTGATATTTAAGATATCACAAATTAATAATATTTGGTCAGTTGTTCAGTTTTCAAAATGAAAATTCCTCATGTACTTTGAAAATCAATAAATATTAAGGACTTAAAAGGAGCGTTAAGGAAATAAATAATAATATTATATTTTTCAACAAAATTCAAAATAGTTTAAATAGCATTTTTCTAGCCAGGAACCTTTTGTTGTTCTAGAAGACAAAGAAATTCACGGAAAAGAAAATGAAACTATTCCAAGACCCTGTAGGACAAAGATCTACCATTTCTGCAAAGATCACATTATCAACTAATCAAATAAATTTTGAAGGAATTCAGAATAGGTATTGAGGAAGGAAGGGGAGCAACTCAATAAGTGGGATTGGTAGTTCAAATTCTCAATTCATTGAGAGAGGTTATGGCCACAAATTATTATAATTTACTAATATTTTGTATGTGTGTGAGAGAGAGAACTTAAATAGAATATGCAATATGAAATTTCTCTTATTTTTATCCTTTAGGGTAGTATGCAGTAAAAATTCTTTATCACTGGGCATGGAGGTGGTGCATTGCTGTAATCCAACTATTTAGGAGGCTAAGACAGGAGGATCACAGGTTTGAGGCTAGTCTTGGTAATTTACTGAGACCTTTAGGACCTTAGCAAGACCTTGTTTGAAAATTAAAATAAAAAGTAAAAAAGGTGGTCATGTACCTCAGAGATAGAATGCTTCTGAGTTCAATCCCCATTACCAAAAACAAAACAAAAATGGCCAATATCAAAGCTATTATATTATTCAGATGTCCATGTATGCATGGAGTCTTCAGTGGTTTCTAAGCAAGGTATACATTAAGTTCAGCTGAAAAGTTTTTCAAGAACACACAAATCTGATACCAGAAGACTCTTATTTAGGAGTTCTAGATAAGCATTAGCTTCCACACATTGAAAATCTTTCTAGATGACTTTGATTTCCATCCATGTTTTATAGAGGAAGAACTAGGTTATGCTGCAGGAACAAAAATAAGCACACAACAAAATAAGCACACAACAAAATCTCAGTGGTGTAGCAGAACTAAAGTATGTTTCTTGCTTATGTTACGTGGGACATATGGGTTAGCAGAGAGACTGTGTTGGCCACACAGAATTTGCATTGACTAAGACTTCATTTAGTCATCCTACTATGACTAAGAGCAATAGCAAGGATACCTGGAAAATCTCTCTCTCTCTCTCTCTCTCTCTCTCTCTCTCTCTCTCTCTCTCTCTCTCTCTCACACACACACACACACACACACACACACACTATATATATATATATATATATATATATATATATATATATATATATATATCTTTTTTTTTTTTGTGGTGTTGGGGATTGAACCCATGGGTATTCTACCTCCAAGTTAAACCACAAGCCCTATTTTTTTCTTTTTTGGAGAACTGGGGATTGAGCTCAAGAGCATTATACCTCTGACCTATTTTTTTGCATGTTTTTTGTCTATTTTATTTCCACTCTGTATATAACTGTTTATTTCTTGTAATATACTTCTCTTATTGGTGTATTGTTTCAAACAGTCTTCATCTTGATGAGGTTCAGAGTGATAAAAACATACATGCACACAGGACTCCTTGAAGGTCTCAAAAAGTTGCGGAGGCCCCAGCCCTATTTTATTCTTTATTTTGAAATAGGGTTTCACTAAGTTGCAGAGAGCCTCTTTAAGTTGCTGAGGCTGGCTGCGAATTTATGATCCTCTGGTCTCAGCTTCCCAAGTACTGGGATAACCATACCCAGCTTCACACTAGGTATTAAAACTTCTGCCTAGAGTACTGCTTCTCACAGTCCATTGGCTGAACCAAGTCACATGACCACATATTACTTCACAGTGGAAGGGGATTTTGAATTTTACCATCTTCCCAGGAATGAGGAAACCTGGAAATATTAGTGAACAACGAAAATAGGCTAGAAAAATCTTTGATTAAGAAGCATGAGTTCAATCTCTTCAGTTTATAAAGAAGGAAGTCACAGAGAAATTAAGTGAACTTCTGAAATTGCACAGCTAATTAGTAGAACTTGGATTAGCATTATGGTTTCCTGACTGTACATCTAATTTCTCAAAGTATTCAAACTAATTATGTTTTTGTTTTTGTTTTTGTTTGTGTGTGTTACTGGAAGTTAAACCCAGGGTCTATTGCCTCTGAACTACACTCTCAGCCTGTTCATTTTTTATTTTGAAGCAGGGTCTCACTAAGTTGTAGAGGGTCTCACTAAGTTTACTGAGTTTGCTCTTGAACCTGCAATCCTTCTGTCTCAGCATTCCATGTACTGGGATTACAATCGTAAGCCATCACACCCAGCTCTATTACAACTAATTTAACCTACTTTTGTTGCCACATATTCTTCTTTTCCTTTTAACCTGTTGACAGAAAATTTCAGAATCAGAAAAATTTTCTTTTTTAACAATTTATTCAGGGCTTGTGATTTATTTGATAGTAGATTTAAATAAGATATTTTTAACCCCACTTAGAAACAATCCACTTTCATGATTTATTACAACTTTCTTCCCATGTTAATTACACTCATTTCTTAGGAAATGACTCATGGCTAATCACACTAAGAATAAAATTAGTTATATTTCCCTTTTTGTTATAAAATGAGTGTAAATAACTTTAAAGGCAAATTTTCTAAAATCAAAAAAGCATGTAATAGTTCCTAATTCAGCAACATTATGCAAAATAGCAGACTTGGGGAGTAGTAAATCCAGATGCTGTCATATTATTTTATGAAACAGAGCAGCAATTTATGTTTCTTTATTATTAAAACAAGCTCTATCAATTGAATTTCTTTGTGGAAATGCTCTGTTTTTGAGGGCAAAAGTACCATTAAAAAATTCCTAGACTAAAACCTGTTGTACAGTTTCTTTGCCCACTGGAGAGATAAAAAACCATTACATTTAAGTATCATAATAGCTAGCATATGCTATTTCTTAGAAATGACACCACCATCTGGATTAGGGTCTACTGATGATTTCATACAATACTCTAGCTTTCTTTGAGTATAAAGAGGCCAAATTGTTCTGACTTTAACTACCCTGTTGTACTAATGAAAAATAATAAAAGGTTACGCTTATGTTTGACCTGCTTGCTGGAGATCACATTTTGCTCTATTAATAAATTATATAATTACCATAGTAGTTGGGAATGCAGAAGGCAAACCAGATGCCTGTGTTAAGAATGTGAGCTGGGGTCCAGAGCCACCTCCCAATATTATCCATTTCTAGCCAAGCAGATGATGAGATTTTCCTGGTTGCAAAAAAGCACAATTCTGTAGTGCAAAGCCCACCCACCTTGTGATCAAATCTGTGCTCTACTGTTTACTAATAATGGGACCTTGGGCATGTGACTCAATTTCTCTGAGCCTCAACATCAACTATAAAATGAGGATAATACTATCTATGATGAGTTTATTAAGAAACTTAAGGACTGTGTCTGTAAAATCTCTTTTTCACAAAGTAATAAGCTAGCACATCAAAATAATAATTATTTTTCCTCCCTTTAGTAATTGTCATTGACTTCAACCCGCACATGAAGAAGCAAAACACTAAATTGAAATAAGGATGGGTGGTCATGATGTGGAAGAAATCAAATTGCAAATATAAGCAAGAGTGCATTACACATCATGTTAATCCACTGGACAAATGTGGCAAAAACCACTGGACATTAAAAATATACTCCTGTGTAGAACCTGATCACAGTATTAGTTTATTTTCATGTAAGCTTCCCTCATGGCTGATTGTCTTTAAAGGTCATTTGGTGATAAAATCCAGTTTAATCCCCTTGATGAACCAAAGTCATTAAATATATGAGTGAGTGAGGGTGGGGGTTGGGGTGGGAAATGCAGAAGGGTGGAGGAAGGGGACCCTCTCACCTGGCTGATTCCTCCCCAGCCCCTTGGCTATTGTCATGCACACAGTGAACCCTCTGGGCCAATCCATCTGACTGGCTGTGCAGGGATGGGGCAGCCGGTATAATTGATGGGCTCAATCTGACCAGGCACAGGTGGCACGGAGACTGCATACAGCAGCTTCTCGGGTTTGCCAGTGCCATCTGTTGCCATAAGAACATCTGTCGTCAAGGTCACCCTGTCACCCTCTGTTAAAGTTACAGGTTTGGTGAGCAGGATAATGTCACCTAAGAAGAAGGGGTTGTATGTTGGGGGATGGGAAGAAAGAGAAAGAGAGACCGAGACACAAAAAGATAATAGGAAATCTTTTTGTTTTTAATTATGAAAGATGAATAATAAGAACTGAGTAAAAAATGAAAAAAAAAACCACATGTGATTTTAAAGGGAAGCATCCTTGGAAAAAGGTTTGCCAAAGTTTATTGTCATTGTTCTCTCTAGCTAAAACATGAGCTCCTTTTAGAGAGTAAGAACATTTTTACCAGAAGCATGCTACACATTTGTAAAAGAGATGTGATATGTAATTATAGTAGTATTTACTTGTAAAGACAAGGACTTTTCTTCCTGCTTGCTAACCACAAAAAACAATTTTTATTGTGATTCTTTTGTATATTTGATTAAGCATTTGGTGTGTGTGTGTGTGTGTGTGTGTGTGTGTGTGTGTGTGTAGTAGTAGTAGTAGTAGTCGTCGTCGTCGTCGTCATAGAGTAGTAGTAGAATCTACTTGTAAAAACAAGCACTTTTCTCCCTGCTTGGCTTGCTAACTGTAAAAACCAATTTCTGGTGTGATGCTTTTGTATAAGTATATCTGATTAAGCGTGTGTGTGTGTGTGTGTGTGTGTGTGTGTGTGTGTGTGTGTGTATGTGTATGTTCAGAGAGGAAGCAGAATGGAAGGAGATATTGCATATATCAAAGTATTTAACTGGCATTTAGGCTTTGCTCTTCTGCCAGAGAGAATGACCCATTTGTTAATAAAAAACAATTAAGTTAATAGACTCAAATGAGCTGATGAGCAACGTACTGTAATGAAGCAAACGTAATATTGGATTTTGAAGCAGTGAGCAGTACATGCAGCCAGACTTCCTCCAGTGATGGCTCATCATTCTCCCTCCCCCACCCACCCCATGTTTGTTGCTGACACTTTTTAAAGCAGTTTCACCCAGTGGTAAAGAAACATCATTCCCATCTGTTTAGGAAGTATGACTTTACTTATTGGACCAATATTGCTGGCACTGTGGGTTTTCAGGGACTTAATGATTATTATTGGATGGTGAAATGAAAAGAGGGAGACAATCTGCTGGATTTCATAAAACATACTCACATTTGCCCCATCAAACGTATAAGGTAGCAGATGAGGACAGTATGGTTTCTCAGCAGATGAGAGGGCCAGAAAAAAAATAGACAGAAAGGAAAATAGATGTTCTTTATTTTATCTGTACCTGTAACCTGGCCACCCAAAACCAGGAAGAACATTAAAATAGGGTTCTTGGAAAGAAAGAAAATGCCTATGAACAACTGCAATTACAGTATTATTGAATATGTGGAGTTTGATCCTTGATTCCATTGATTTCATTTTTGGAGAGTAGAAACATGATGATTGACAATAATTAAAGATAGGTTTAAAGCCAGTTTCAGCAACTTGGAGGCTCTCAGCAATGCTGCAAGACCCTGTTTCCAAATAAAAATAAAAAAATAGGGCTAGAGGTATAGCTCAGTGGTAGACTGCCCCTGGGTTCAATCCCCAGCACCACAAAAATAGAAAGAAAGAAAGAAAGAAAGAAAGAAAGAAAGAAAGAAAGAAAGAAAGAAAGAAAGAAAGAGAGAAAGAGACACCGTCCTACTCTGTCTTCTACTTGGAGATGTCTCTCCCATCCTCTCTTCTGAATCCTCTTTTCCCCATCCAAGACAAGTAATGAAAGTATGGTGAAAAAAAGATTAATTCAAGGAAGGGGATCATAAACATTGACTTTGATACTCTGGACTTCAAAATTATGTAGGCACATCCACTTGAATCTATAGTCCAAATAGAACAAAGGAAAATTTTAATTATTTGGCTTCATGGGGTTTACAACAATTAATTTCTCTTATAAGCCAATTCTTGTTAAATTATGATGCAGTTGGTAAACAATTGGATGTGTACTGCTGACTATGCAACCCTAAGAAAATCACTTAACATCTGGAATTTCTGCCATGAACCATTCATCCAAATCTGAGTTCTTTAAAGGGAATTGGTTTCCATGTGTGTCTTCCCCCCTCTAGTTTCTAAAGAAGATCTCTTTCCCAGCGTTCTCACTTGATCCCACTTCTTGTCTTGCCATTTTTATGCTTTTAGTTATATGCCTTAAGTTTGACAGCCAGATCCTGTCTTTTCAGATCTATCAATTTTCTCGTTTACTTTTTAAAATAAAATTTATTGGTGCATTGTAGTTGTACATTTTAATGGAGTACAAGATGGTAGAGGCATATAGGCACACATTTAGTCCTTACCCAGTCCCCGCCCCTTCCCTTCCCCCTCCCTCCTTCTCATGTTTAGCTTAGTGATTGACTTTGCTGTTTGTTAATGTACCTCATGTACATTAGGGAATTTCTCTATTCCTCCCCTCCTTCCTATCAGTTTGGTCTTCTTATTTGCTCATCTATAGTATCTCCTTCTTCATCTAAAGTTCTTACTATGACCCATTTTCTCCCTATCTTTTGAATATTAAGGAGAACATCTGATTTCTTATTTTTTGTGAATGACCAATCTCCCTTAGTATAATGTTCTCCAGTTCCATCCATTTCCCTGTAAATGATGTAATTTTGTTCTTTATGGTGGAGCAAAATTCCATTGTGTACATATACCACAGTTTGTAATCCATTCATATGTTGATAAACATCTTCTCTGGTTCCATAGTTTGGCAATGATGAATTGTGCAGCTATGAACATAGATGCACATGCATTTAGTTTTGTAGTTTGGTTTCCTTTCTTTTGGGTAGATACCCAGAAGTAGTATTGCTGGATCATATGGTAGGTTAGTTCCCATTTTTCTGAGGATCCTCCATGCTGTTTTCCAAAGTGGTTGCACTAATTTGCAATCCCACCAACAATGTATTAGAGTTTTTCCACTTCTCTAGTAGGAGTTACGTGAAATCTCAGGATAGTTTTGATTGGCCTCTCTCTGATTGCTAATGATATTGAGTATTTTTTCATGTGTTTATTGGCCATTTGGATTTTCTCTTTTGTGAAATGTCTATTTAGTTCACATTTCCTTTTAAGACTGCCTTAATAATATAGTTTACCAGGGAAACAACTGAACGTTTTGTTTTGGAGCATGGGCTTCAAAGTCACTTTGAGAAGTTGGCCATTTACTAGCTCAGTGCCCGTGTGTGTGTGTGTGTGTGTGGTGTTTCCTATCAGTGGTTTTCAGTTTGAATTATCCAAAGACAAAGCACAGAAGTACCATATTTGACCTTCAAGAGGTGAGATAGTAACACGTTCTCTGATCAGAAGTAGCTTTCTTAAATGCTTAGGGTCTGTGTAATAAACAGACCAGCTGAAGTACTGTCCTATAGTTAACACATTTGAAATCCACTGTATTTTATGGTCCCCAAGAGTCCATTGTGCATTACTAGTCTGAGATCTATACTATGACTATATATATTCACACTAACCTTTCAGAGGAAGCTGTAGAAGTCAAACATAGTTTATTTTATTTCTTGATGGTTCAAGAAGTTCTTTATGGACACAGGAGTTTTGAACTGTTGTGAGGTAAGAACTTTATCCTGAGTTCTTATTTTTTCAATCTGGCAAACAACCTCAGACTGTGTTATGTCTTTGGATGTTCATGTGAATCAGATGTTCACTTTTTTTTCTTTTGCCAACTTTCTTAACTCCGAATTTACTGCTTCTGGTATGCTTGTAAATAAGAAACTAAATAATGGATCTTGTTAGTTTTAAGTGTAAACTGCAAGTAATAAAGATATGGGTGAAGACATCAAGATCTAATCTGAACGAGATGCCTGAATAGATTCTGTCAATTGACTTTTGTTCTCTACTTGGAGGATGAGCTCATAAATGTTTAATGTCAGTTGGGGATGGATGAATCTCAAATTCATAGCATTTGCTGATTTATAGGGTGTAAATAATCCCACCATGGATGATTTCAAGCTACCGCTGAGTTATCACTGAACACAAACTTTGTTGAACTTGAAATTGTGAAGAGATGAGAATACCTACTTTATGGGATTTACTGTCCTATTAGAGACTTGTATAAAGTAATCTGCTGCATTGTTAACATTAGTATACACCAAAATATTTGATAGAAATGGGAGACCTCAGAAGAACTGGACCCATGGTAGCATTTATAACTGCTGATTTTTTCTTCTATAAACATGGTTTCTTTTAAAATCTAACATTTTAGCTTATATATCTTAGACAATCTAAACAGTTATAGAATTCAGCTCTTTCAATCCCTGTGTGGCCATCTGAAATAGGGTTAGCCACATCTTTTTTTTTTTTTGTCCTAGAGACAAAAAAATTTATTTATTTATTTATTTATTTATTTATTTATTTATTTATTTTTAGGAAACTGGAGGATACATGTTCAAGGGAGAACACAGACTATCCCAAAAGGGAGAGAGCCTAGCCATATCTTAAAAGTAAGAAAACTAAGGCTTCGAGTGGCAAAAATTACTCCAAGTCTCACAGATAGTCATATATGTAATGGGAATTTGAATCCAGGAAGTCTGGCTCAAAATCCAACATTTTAAGCCACTATAAATCAACTTTGTAAACAACATAGCACATTTGACTTATGTGTTTTTTTTAACAAGTTAACATATGTATGCAACACTGTAGTTAACCTAAAGAAGCTATATGCAAATTTGTTTTTTACCAAAGGAAAAAAATGAGAGATGTTAAGACTCAAACATCTATAAACTGTATTTTTTTATTCTTATTAACTTGCTTGGGAATGAACAGAACACAATTTATTTATTAAACCAAATAATATATTTATACAGACAGATTCCTCAAAATTGAAGGTTGATGTTTAGGATGAATCTTTTAGAACTACCCAAATTAACCACTTGTCTTTCTGTCTTTCTCAGAAATAAATCTTTCAACTGCTTCCTCCACCAAACAGCTGCAAAACTCCACACTGTTCTTTGAAGGAGCAACAGAGAAAACCAGCTTACTTTCTGGGGCATGTGGGAGAGAGATCTAGAATCCCAGCTATTGAGGTGATATTAGACTGACTAGGGTATCTCTTTGTTAAAAGCGTAGGAGATAACTTACCTTCACTTGTAAAAATACTCATCAGTGTTATCTACATACTACCCCTTTGTGGCAAAGCATCAGGGATTATTCATATCATTAAATATATCGAATTAAATTATTTGATTACAACACCACCTCGTGTTCATAGTCTCTCAGTCTTCATACTTTGGGGTATCTCCTCCCAGGTTTTAATATAAGGTGAAGGAAGGGCATTGGCCTAGGAATCAGAGAATTTTTTTCTGCAATTAGGAGCAAACATAATGGTAGTGAATGTGACCACCTGCTTCACTCTCTATTAGGCCAGCTTATAAAATCTTGGGGAAGAAAGGTGGCAGCAGAGCTATCTCCCAAAGCATTATAGAGAAGTCTCTGTAACAGTCTCTTTAGACACCTCTTTATAGTTTAGTTTCTGACCCTTCTTGTATTGAGAACCTATGGCTTTGTTACATGTTTACCTAAATATGTGTACAAATGTATTGAATATGTGAATATTAAATTCGTTTATGTTGTAATGAGTAGTTCTCTTTCTAGAAAATTTTCAGCCGGGCATGGTGGCACACGCTTATTATCCCAGTATTTGGGAGGCTGAGACAGGAGGATCACAGTTTTGCGCCCAGCCTCAGCCACTTAGGCCCTCCACAACTTGGTGAGACCCTGTTTCAAAATAAACAACAAAAATAGGGCTCAGAGGTAGAATACACCTGGGTTCAATACCCAGTATCACAAAAAATAAAGAAAAATTTTCTCCCCATCATTAAGAACATTCTATGATAGTAGAGTCCCAGTGTTTCACCCAGGTCCATTCCTTTTCTTCTCCTGTACACAACCTACCAGCTTTGCTGTTCAATGAATGTCCACTGAGGGCCTGCCATTTTGGGTTGGTACTCATGATCTGCTCCATCCATGTCTCAAGTGTATCATGTTCATGAGACCAGGCTTCTTATCAGCACTCTCAATTTTATGTTTTCTACTTACTTTAACATAAGAATAAAATACAATAAAATATTCAAATATTGCACAAACAGTGATGTGAGTGCAAAGATGCTAAGACCATTGGCCGGTACAGTTTTGCCAATGTATTCATGCTTATTCGTCGGAGAATATATGAAAATAAATTTGGCACCCAAAATGAGGTTTAGGTATATTGAATCTAAAAAATATCACTTTTATCAAAACCAAATATCCTTAAGATGGAGACTGTCTATAACAGAAAGAACAAACGTGCCAGGTGCTGTAATTTCTTGTTCTTTTATCTCACCCCCTCCTATTTCTCCCTAGTAAGTGATAAGGATAGTAAAGGGGCCACTATGTGCCAGGTCCTGTACAAGATCATTTGTGCAAATGTTCTCAGATGATGGATGTGGCCAATAGTGTATTTTATAGCAAAAACCCAAACAAAACAAACCCTAAGTCTCCTTCAGAAACTGCTATTTTCAATAGAGTTCTCATCACTGAACTGAAGAATGGAATTAAGAAAGAACTTTTAATTATTAGAAAATGACCCAATAAAACTGAACTTAAATAGATCATTACTGATAAGGCTTCTGTGTGGGATTGGAGAATGGTTCCACGGGAAACAACCAGATTCCTGATACTTTTAAAGAAATAGTTCTGATGCTCAGTGTGTGTGTGTGTGTGTGTGTGTGTGTGTGTGTTGATAAATTTCTACCTCTAGGCATTTCTTGAGGAAAAGAGGGATGGGCTTCTTGGAGATGGAAGGACTGGTGACCTAGAATCAGCAGGCCCACATTCTAGACTTACTTCTTTTTCTTGACCTACTGAGTTCTCTTGGCTCCATGCTTCTCAGGGGCCTCAGATTAGCCTTCTATACAAGGGGAGTTAGAACTAATTCCTCTCTGAAGTCTTTTTCAATTTGTTGTATGTGACCAGACCTAGCTCTTAAACATACTCCCAAAAACATACAGAAAAGTAGAAGGATTATTTGAAAATTAAGCCTCTTATCTTCTCACTTGAACACTCTAAGTCTTATATAATAATCACTTCTAGAAATCAGGCTGGCCTGGCAAATACATGAGGACTAAAAATATAAGTGCACAACAGTATAATCACTTGTAAAGTACATTTCTGATCAATCTTGTTAGGCTTCTGATATGGAAAACCAAAGGCAAGTATCCCGATTAAGTCTTCATCCCTTTGGCAAACAAGAACGTAGATCGATACGCTGGCAATGGTGAATAAAGTCTTTAGTTTTCACTTCTTCATCCTTTAATAATGTCTTTTCAAGGATGGCCCAAACCAGCAGGGCTGCCACAACATCAGCAACGAGAGTGGATCCGTGGATCTTAAGGTCAGCAGTTACGCCAGAAAACTCAACGTGAAGACATCTGCCTGGGAAAGTGGAGTTTGGAGTCTCTGAGAGCGGCCCCAGGAAAAGCGTCTTGCCCCCAAGGACAGAGCTGAGACGTGGAGAGTGGAAGACGGACAGTACCTCCAGCACAGCAAGCAGCGCAAGCACCGGTCCAGGACGAGGAGCCTCCTTAGCGTGAGCAGCGGGATGGAGGGGGACAATGAGGATAATGAAGTCCCTGAGGTTACCAGAAGTCGTAGTCCAGGCCCCCTGCAAGTGGACGGAATGCCCTCCATGCACCTGGAGAGGCCGCCCAGGGTGCCTCCTCGCGCCGCCTCACAGAGGCCTCCAACCAGGGAGACTTTCCATCCTCCTCCGCCAGTCCCACCCCGAGGTCGCTGATTCCACCTCCTAGAGCCTGCTTATCTCAGGACTTTAAGACTAACTCACCAACTTCAGCCTATAAACTGTATTTTAATCTTTTCAACTATCTCCTTTTTCCACATTCTATCTTCAAATTTTTATTTAATTTAAAATTTAAAATTATTGTTATATAAGTTACATAGCATAGCCAGACAGTCAATTGTTATGAAAACGATAAAAATAAAAACAAAGGAGCAAATACAAGTCTGATTTCTTTAATCAATATCCATTAATTCAAAGTACCATTCTAGAATATTGGTTTGCAAATAATATGTCACTGACCATCACAAAGACACATAATTTAAGCAACCATAAATGCAATGTCACATTATAAAAGACTTCTAATTTAATTGAGTTTAAAGTAGGTCAAAGTATGTCATTTATACCTCTCTGAGTAGTATATGCTTAAAATTACTTCCCAGAAAAGAAAAACAAAACTTAACACACAGAAGGATGACCAGTTCTTTCCAAAGATGAAACTATTTCCTCCAGTGATTTATTTCTATATGAATCCACTTGGCTGGGAAAACAATGGGCCTGAACACTAATCAGCAGATAGAGATGAATCCAAGTTGATAGTAAGTTAATCAATTCCCTGCAAAGGTAGTCCAGCAAAAGGTTCAGCTTTTGCTTGATGCAATTCATTTTCCTGACTATGATTCTCAGTAATCTATTCTGAGCTTACTATTGTGAGAAACTATTTCTGGATATCAAGGAAAGAACAACTGGGCTAGATCAAATTGTTTTCTTGCTTACCATTTTCAAGTAAAATCAACTGTGTGTTTATGTGTGTGCTGGTGTCTTCCTTGCTAAAATGGTAGCACTCCAGCCTCAGAAACACATACTAGTTAGCAGGGTCTGAAAAACTTCGGGTGGTGAGGGAACATACCTTTTTTCTCTTATTCCACCTCCTCCTAGCTTCAATTTAAAACAGGTAACCTTATTATCTACTTCTGGTAGTCCTGACCTAATTAGTTTTGCCAAGAGCCTAGCAATGTTTGACTGCGGAAAATTAACATACAAGTTTCTCATAGGTACTTGGGGGAAAGGAGAGAAATAAAACCACCAGCAAAATATTTCCCCAAATCCAGCCAGACTTCCTTAGTACCACATACTTTATGCCATGTTAATTTACCCAGCCAGAAGCCCAGAGCTACACCCTCCAGATGACTGGCAAGGTTAGGCTTTAGCTTTTTTAATAACCTTCTTATACACATATACTTATATATCCAGGATCTATGAAGTACACAGATGATTATTTAGGATTAATGGATCATCCGGAGTGCCAGTTGGCACATTTTGAGTAAAAAGTATAACAAATGCAGCTGTTTACTAATAAATAAAGCCTCAGCTGTAAGGGAAATAAATTAGATGCATTTAATTGGTAGGCTTCAAAGCCCCCTTTATTACAATGCGACTTCTTGTTATTTTATGATGTCAGAGTAGATGGCGGATTGACAGAGTGTTTATGAATCACAGTTTGCAGATGGCACTCTTGGTTGTCGGCAGCTAGGAGGACACAGAGCATGAGGTCTCTGTAGCAGGTTTTGCCAAAGACGACCCCTTGAGAATTAGCTGTCTCCATTTCTCTCATGCCAATCTCTCCTTGGCAGAACCCCACTTCAAAAGCCCACCTTCAATAAATTGCAGCTTTCTGGCTGGGAATCAAAGAGAGCTCACACCCAGAGAGTACCCTCAAACCCAGGTGATCTCTGTTGTTGCTGAGGAGGCCTGTGTGATAGTTATGGAAGAGGCATCCTGCAATATTTTTTTGCAGAAACGAACCCGGCATTAGGCAGGGCAAAAACCCTCTACCTTCCCACTCACTTGGCTCCCTACAGCCCACCTCCTTGCAGTTGACAGGAGTGATTTCCCTTCTCTCAGAACAGAATAAGGTCCTTGCACTTGGGCTTCAGAGCTTCCCTAACTAATGACAGCTTTGTCATCATACAGCTGAAAATAGAGGTGGGGGAGGTCTTCCCAGCCCCTGGAGCTGAGGCTTTGCCACTTCTGTACTCCTTGTGTAGCCCTGGTCACTTGTCACTTTTATGAATGGGAACAACACACAGAAGATATGCAGTTTCAGTTGTAAACAAATTTATGAACTGTTGTCACCAGTTGCATTCACAACGGATGGTTTTCTAATGGGATATCTAACATATAGCAAGATGAAAGCCCTTTGCACAGAACAAAGTATAGTTTGAACACATAGTAATAATGAGGTTAACAGTAATAGCAGTAATAATATCAGTAGCTACCGTTTGAGTAATTACCTTAGGATAGGCTAAAACCCCTTCCCAAAGGATTACTAAAGCTATGATAGTTTAAGACACATTTAATACCATCCCCTATCTCTTGTTTCTTTTTCTTATCTTGTCATGTTTAGTCACATAAGCCCTGGCCACATGTCCAGGAGAACCCCAAGAGAAATTCCAAGACTACTGCTTTTTCTATTGCCTCTATGTCCCCAGTGCAGAGCATCTGGTTTCTCCAGCTATCTAACGAAGCTTGAACTAGAATGGCTTCTGATGGTCAGGCTTTAACGAATATGAATATTGCTTATTGGCAAGGAGCAAAATCAATCCTAAAAGCTTCAGGTGGGAAAGGAATGAAGCTCAGAGTTTTCACTGTGGAGAAGGCCTCCTATTTCATGATAATATAGGAAAGATTTATTTCAAATGAGGAATAATAGGGCTAGGGGTAAAAGTCATTGTAGGGTCCTTGCCTAGTATGTACCAGGCCCTAGGTTTGATTCACACTGTTTCCATCCCTACCACAACACAAAACAGAACAACGAAGAACAAATTAAATGAGGGGTTAGATATTTGTGTTAAAGAAATTATGGGTGCATATATACAAAGACCAAGTTAAGGAGTCTGCTCTTACTACTTTGACATTGTACTAGAATTTCTAATCATCACAAAAGGCAATATATGAATATACATGTATATATATATGTATATATATATATATATATATATATATATATAATGGTTAAATATAAAATTGAAGCTATCTAGATCAGAAGGAAAGTAATACACCATCTTTATTCACAGATGACATGATCTTATAGATAGGAAATCACAAGGAATCTACAAAAACAAAAACCAAACCTAAATAAATGAGTTCACACCACCACAGGATATAAGAGCAATATACAAAAATATGTTTCTATATAATCACAATAAACAATCTGAAAGTGAAATAAAGAAAAGTTTCACTCACAATGGTATCACAAAGAACAAGATACTTAAGACTACTTTTAACAAAGAATATATCAAGTATATATACTGCAAACTACAAATCATTTTTGAGAAAAATTAAAGAGATGTACATAAAAGATATCATGTTCATAGATTCACAGTCAATATTGTTAACACAGAAATTCTCCTCCAATTTATCTATAGTTGCAATGCAATCCCTAGCAAAATCTCAATTGGCTTGTTGTTGTTGCAGAAATTTGAAAGATAATTCTGTAATTTGTGTAGAAATATGAAGAACCATTGCACCCTTGAACAAGAATAAAAAGTTTGAGGATATACACTCTCCAATTACATTTTTTATAAAGCTATAGTAATCAAGATAGGCTAGCACTTAGTATTGTTTGACATAAAAATCAATAGAACAGAGTAAATATATTGTGTTTCCATCTATATAAAATAAACAAAACTAAATTATAAGGGCAAAAGGCATAAATAGTTGCTTAGGGCTACAGATGGGAAAATTGACTGGAAAGTGTCTTGAGAGCTCTTTTTTGGAATAATGTAAGTGTCCTGTGTCTTGATAGGCAAGTGATTACTTGATTCTTTTCGTTTATCAAATGTCATTAACCTGCATAATTAAATAATTATATAGCCGGGCGTGGTGGCGCACGCTTGTAATCCCTGTGCTTGGAAGGCAGAGACAGGAGGATTGCAGAGGTTCAAAGCCAGCCTTGCTGGTTTAAGAGACCCTGTTCCCCCACCCCCCAAAAAA
This sequence comes from Muscardinus avellanarius, assembly GCF_963383645.1. Classification (NCBI taxonomy): domain Eukaryota; kingdom Metazoa; phylum Chordata; class Mammalia; order Rodentia; family Gliridae; genus Muscardinus; species Muscardinus avellanarius. Next base: position 51,845,400 of record NC_137788.1, read on the forward strand.
ATATATATATAAAAGGTCTGGGAGTGTAGCCTGGAGGTAGAAGGATTTCCAGGAACCCTAGTACCACACACACACACACACATACAATTATTATTATTATAATGTATTGTTTTTAAATTATACTTTAATAAAATGAATTCTAAACTAAAATTAAAAATTATTAGCACTGAACACAGGAAAGAGATAAACCTGGAATTACGACAAATATTAAAATAAACCTACTTAAAAAATAGACATTGTCTTAGTCCTTTTGAGCTGTAATCACAAAATACTATAAAGTGGTGCTACAGGTTAAATGTATACTCCAAAGTCTGTGATTAGAAACTTAACCCCTAAGGTAATAGAGTTAAAAGGTGAGACTTTTAAGAAGTGCTAAGGCCAAGAGGATTCTGCCTTTATCAGTACATTGATGCTGTTATCACAGGAGTGGGTCCATGATAAAAGGGGACATTTGCTTCCCTCTTGATTCTTTTGTCCTCTGTCTTCTGCATGATATGACTCACCATGAAGGCTCTCATCATATGCCACCCCTTGATCATGGAACTGAAATTATGTTCAAATTAATAAAGGAGATCAGTAAGTTAGCTGATAGGCAATGATTAATAAACAAAAACAAAGCTTTACTTTATCCAGTAAAGCAATTAAAAACAATTTAGAAAAAATGCTTTAAAATATGAAAAATAAATGAAATTTAAAATACCTAGGAATTAACCTGGCCAAGAAAAAAATGAGAACCATATGGAGAAAATTAGAAATTTTTAATAGTTCTGCTAATCAGGTAGAACTAAGTAGAGAGGTATTTATTCATTTTAAAGCTACTAATTAATAATTAATTAGTCTATATTTCTTCAAATTTCCCTTGAAAAATATTGCAGATAATGCCAGAAAAATATTTGAAATAAATACATAATATTTTTTACCAGATATACATATTGACGTACACAGGCATATGCGGTATATGCAGATTTAATTAGTTGCCTAATTAAAATCAAATGTTCTCTCAGTTTTATTAATCCTATCCTCTGTTTTACTCAAAGCAATGTGCTTAAACAATAAACCACATTTCCTAATTACTCCTGTAGCTAGGAGTAGTCATATATCACTTTTCATACTAAGATCAGTTCTTGGGGCTTCTGAGAAAGCACAATAAAGGTATACCTACTTCATGAAATACCTGTATCTCTTTTCCCTCCATTTTTTTTTGGCAGGTCTGGGGGTGGAACCCAGGGGAATTCAACCTCTGAGCTACACCCTCTGCCCTATTGTTTATTCTTTATTTTGAAACCGGGTCTCACTGAGTTCCAGAGGGCCTCACTAAGTAGCTGAGGCTGTCCGTGAACCACAATCCTCAGGTCTCAGCCACCTGAATGCTGGGATTACAAGCATACACCATCACACTCAGCTTTTTCCCTCTTTCTTATTGTTTCCCAGAACATAAATGTGCTGCTGAAAGTAAAGCAATCATTTTGCAAACATGAAGAAAATGCCCTCTGGGTGAAAATTACACTCATGCTTTTGTTGGGGAGAACTTGAGAAGCCTCTGTTTCTAATGTCAACAGAGCCATATTAGCCCTGGACTGAGTTTCAGCTTCCTGTTATGTGAGAATGATAAATACCTTATTTCATTAAGCTAATGTAGTTATTTTTCTTTATTCTATTACTTAAAAATTAATGAAATTCCTGATAAAATTCTTCAAACTACCATAACTAAAAAAATTATGCATGGTGCTATTAATGCTAGAGTAGATAAAAACATTAACGGATGTTCCAGATTTATATTTATAAATATCTCATCTATCTAGTAGTTTTCAATAAAGGAGGCATATAAAGTAAATTCCAGTTCCAGGAAAATGGCAACCAAGAGAAGCAGCACATACCAGTCCTGCTGACACCTGATCTCCATTGCCTCAAAAACAGTGTTCTACAAGGCCAGAAAATACTATCAGTAGAGGAATAAAACCAACAGATACAAGGGACAGGTTAAAAGAAATTTAGAAGACCAAGCAGAGAGCAAAAAGAAACTTGCCTGCCTTGCAGCAGCAGGCTCCACAGTGTCGCTATCTTGCCTCAGAGTACCAGCCTCCAGAGATGAAAAGGAAAAGAAAAACAACCAAAGACCTTACGTGAGCAGTTGCAGACCTTTGGGGTTGTAAGCCATCAGGTCTTCCTGCATGAACACCGGATACAACTTCCAGCAGTGGCAGCCAAAATTACCACACTCTCCAGGGATCCAGAGTGGAGCTCAACACCAGAAATGAAACCTGCCAGACTCATAGCTAAGAGTGCCCAGTCAGCACCATTATGCCTCACTGCACCAGAATCTAGGAATGATCAGGAAAACATCCAAAGACCTGAAGTAAGCAGATGCAGATCATAGAAATTTTAAGTCATCAGTTCCTCCTGCACAAACACCTGCTACAACTTGCAGCACTGGTGGCCAAGCCCACCACACCCTCCAGAGATCCAGACCAGTGCACACAAAAACCGTAAGTGAAGCTGAGGTCCCTGCAGGACAACACCCAGTATGGTGCCCCCAGGGACTTGCACAGCCACCATAAACATCCTGAGTCTAATACTTTACAGTTCAATTCAGAGAAGGAGGGGGTGGAGTCTACAACTTGCAACAGTGGTAGATGAGCTTACCGCACCCTTCAGAAATCCAGAATAGAATCTCACTTCTAGAAGATGATCACTCCAAAAAAATGAACACATAGCATATAACTTAGAAAAAACAATTAGACAGCATTAATTGGACATTGAAGAAGTATAGGCCCATTTTAAAAGAGCTAACATACGAATAATTGGCATAGAGGAGAGAAAAAAAGATGAAACCAAGGGGATCAACCATCTCTTCAAAGAAGGAATATCAGAAAGTTTTCCAAACATAGAGCAAGATATCAATGCACAGGTATAAAAAACCTTATAGAATCCCCTTTAGACAAAATCAGAGAAAATGTTCCCCAAGCCACATAACAGTCAAACTGACCAATGTAGAAGCCAAGGAGAGAATCTTAGCAGCAACAAAAACAAATGACCAAGTGACATTCAGAGGCAAACCAATTAGAATCACTCCAGACTTTCCAAACCAAGTCATGAAAGCCAGAAGGGCCTGGAGTTGTATATTCCGAACTCTGAAAGAAAACAATTTGGAACCAAAAATTTCCTACCCAGCAAAACTATCATTCCAATTAGACAGGGAAATAAAAGTCTTCCATGATAAACAGAAGCTGAAGAAATTTGTGTCTTCCAAACCCGAACTAGAGAAAACACTCAATGAGATTAACTGCAAAGAAATACGTAATACACGCCAGAACCAGAGAAACAAGAATTTCCATTCAAAAAACAATTTAGCAAAGAAGAATAAACACTAAAACAGAAGTTAAATTGCAACATGTTAGGAATTTTAAAAAAATCTCTCAATAATCACAGTGAACATAAATGGCCTTAACTCCCTAATAAAAAGACATAAAGTGGCAAAATGGGTTACAAAGCAGAATTGATCTATCTGCTTCCTGCAAGAAACACACCTTACAAGTAAAGAGAGTAACATACTTTAGGTAAAGGGCTGGATCAATGTAATCCAAGCCAGTGGAACTCAAAGACAAACATGGATAGCAACTATGATATCAGACAAGTTAGACTTCAAACTCAAGGTTATTACAATAGACAAAGACGGTCATTTTTTACTGGCAAAAGGAACAATCTAAAAAGAGAAAATAACAATAGTCAACATTTATGCTCCAAACATAGGTGCAGCTACCTTCGTAAAACAAACTCTTTGTGACATTAAGTAACGTAAATCTCAATACAGTAATACTTGGAGAGTTCAACACCCCTCTCACACCATTAGACCAATCTTCTAGACAAAGGTCAGTAAAGATGCCTCAGACCTAAAGAATACCTATTAGACACATATAGAATATTCCACCCAACTACATCAGGGTTCACATTTTTCTCAGCTACTCACAGAACCTTCTCCAAAATAGATCAATTCCTGGGACACAAGTGAGCACTAGCAGATTTAAAAAATGTGACATTTCAAAACACAATGTCTTTTTGGAACACAATAAAATGAAACTAGATATCAACTATAAGAAGACCCAGAGAAGCCAAATAAACATGTGAAGACTGAACACCATAGTGCTGAATGAAAAATTGGTCATAGAAGAAGTAAGGGGTGAAATCAAGAAATTTCTTGATTTCAAACAAAGAAAAATAGAGATACAACATATCAAAACCTCTGGGACTCTTTGAAGGCAGGATTAAAAGGAAAATTCATAGCCCTAAGTGCTCACATAAGAAAACAGAAAATCATCAAATAAATAACCTAATGACATACTTCAAAGCCTTTGAAAAACAAGAAAAATCTAACCCCAAAGCCAGTATAAGGCAGGAAATTGTCAAAATTAGAGCAGAAATCAATAAGGTAGAGAATAAAAAATAATACAGAAAATCAACAAAACCAAGAAACTTAGCACTAAGAAAGCAAATAACCCAGTAAAAAATGGGCAAGTGAACTAAATAGATACTTCATGAAGAAAGAAATTCAAATGACTGATAAATGCATGAAAAAATGCTCAACATCATTAGCAATCAGAGAGATGCAAATCAGAACTACCCTGAGATTTCACCTAACTTCAACTAGAATGGAAATTATTCAAAACACAAACAACAACAAATGCTGGTGAGGATATGCAGAAGTGGGACCTCTAATACATTGTTGGTGGTACTGCAAATTAGTGCAACCACTTTTGAAAACAGTATCAAGGATCCACAGAGGAATGAGGACAAACTTGCCATATGATACAGCAATACCACTTCTGGGTATCTACCCAAAAGAAAGGAAACCAAACTAATGCATGTGTATCTATGTTAATAGCTGCCTAATTCACCATAGCCAAACTATAGAACCAGCCAAGATGTCCATCAACAAATGAATGGATTACAAAACTGTGGGATATGTACACAATAGAATTTTTCTCAGCCATAAAGAAAAAATTATATCATTTACAGGGAAATTAATGGAACTAGAGGACATTATGATAAGTAAGGTTAGTCAGTCACAAAAAATGAGTTATCAGATGCTCTCCCTAATATGTGAGAGGGAGAAATAAGTCATAGGAGGAACTCTAGATGAAGAAGATTTTATAGATGGAACAAATAAGGTGACCTGAGGGGATGGAAGAGGGAAAGAGGGAAAGTCTCTAATGTACATGATGTACTTTAACAAACCTATCAAAGTCAATCACTAAGCCAAGCATAAGAAGGAGGGAGGGGGAGGGAATGGAGTGGGAATTGGGGAAGGGCTAAATGAGTGATGTGTGCATGTGTGCCTCTACTATTTTGTATCCCATTAAGATGTATGACTATAATGCACCAATAAAATATTAAAAGAAAAAAAAATTAAAGTACCATAACTCATTTAAAGAAGCTAAAAGATGAAGATTTTTAGTAGGGCAGATTTGATCATCTTTTGAAGTATACCTGTATTCTGGTAGCCAGTCCCTTTCTGTCTCTATAACCCCGCAGTAGTCCCTTATTTCTCTGCAGCCCCTGTATCTTATATTACAGAATGTCCTCCATCACTGAAACTGCTCATCCTTGGTGAGTCTCTGTCCTGCTCTGCTTCAAGCTGTTCCTCAGGATTCCTAACATTGGACCTTTCACAATGGGTAAGTTCTCGCAGATTGACTCCTTAATTCAAAAGTCAGTTGTCTTAAAAATGTTTGATATTCCATCCTCTGCACTCTTTTCTGGCAGCCATTTATGTTGATGGATTAGGTCAGAAAGCCTAAGCTTTTCATTTAGTTCTTCTTAACACCCTTGTCATTTAAGTCCATTAGTATATGAATAGTGGACTTTAAAATATTATATTAGATTTTATTGCTTTTTGACAAAGGCAGTTCAAGAATAATTTCTGAATATCTTACAGAAACCATAAAATGTCAAAGCCACAAGGACCCTTAGAAATCACCTGCTATTACCTCTTATTTCACAGATGGAGAAACTGCAGCCCAGAGACAAGAGCGGTTTGCCTTATTATTGCACACTTCATTAGTGAAGGTACTGTAGATAAAACCTTAATACCTAATATATGTTCATCTCAATCTCCACTTGTACAGGCTTTCTTCCCTGCTTTTGGAGGGGCCACCCTTATTTATTTATCTTGTTTCCAGTAGGGGATTCCTGTTCTCCTCTATCTGGAGGAAGTGGCTGCTACTGAGCAACTAGAGTTTGTTTCTTCATTGCCTTCCTTGCTCCCATCAGCACAGGGGAAATGATTTCTAAGTGGAGAGGTGGCAAAAACCTGAAAACTCTGCAAACAAGAAGCCAGCTCATTGCACTAACATCTCAGCAGTGCAGATCCATCTCTCACTCATTCTTATAGACATCCTGGTCATACACATGGTGGCTCCTGTGCTTTCCAGTCTCTATGCAGTAAGAGGGCAGAGGCTAGTGGATAGGAGGCTTTTTCACACTCTTCAAATCAATTTTACTGATAATAAAATGAATACTGTACTTTAATCCTTATTTTATTTTGTGAATATTTTTCTTAAAATGTTTCAGTGGCTTCCCATACCCTACTGCAGCGTTTTCTAAATGAGTGTAACATAGGGTACTTAATATGATGCTGAGAGACAAGAAGAAAATATTAGAATATGTATTCTATCTACTTTGGTAATATGTTCTAAATTCTCTTTTAGATACTTTATAATATAAATAATATATTAGATAAAAGCATGTAAATTTATACATACAGTATATATATATATATATATACAGAATATATATTATATATACAGGATATATATATTATATATACAGAATATATACATATACATATAGTATATCTATATAATATATATTTAATCTCACCTCTGATTTAAGAAGAAAGTTGGAAACCAGGAGTAAATTATATTGCCTTACAAATTTTGAACTGTAAACTTATGACCTAAAGGTAAATTGTGAACAAAATATGGTCTGAGTCCATCCAGGAATGGATCTCACAACAACTCAAGAGACAATAGAGGCAGAGAAATGCGTTCACGTTGAGCCATCTCTTCTCACTTTATTTGTGGGGGACTAAGAACACAGAAGACTTTCTCATGCTGAGAGTCAGGCTGACTGAGCTCTTGTTTGTCCAGGCACCTGAAGGTAACTTTCATTTTCTGTTGTTAGGCTTCTAAGTAGGGGAAGGAGGAGAGAGGCAAGAGTAGGTTCCCAACAGCACGTGGCCAAGTCTTTGGCAGCCTTTGGCACTTTGTTCAAGAAATGTTTCCAATTTGATGTGGTGAAGTACACCTATAATGCCAGTACTTGGGAGGTTGAGAGAGGAGAATTACAGGTTCGAGGCCAGCCTCAGCAACTTAGTGAGGCCCTGTTTCAAAATAAAGTAAAATAAAATGAAATAAAGTCGGGCTGGAGTGTAGCTCAGTGCGTTAGAATGCTCCTGGGTTCAATACCTAATACAAATAAAATGTTTCCTTCCAAACTGGACATCTTTCTTCTGACCTCACATCCAAAATCAATTTGTTCTTGGCCAATACAAGGTTCTAGATACTTCCATGGCTGACAACTTTATAACCAAAGACAATTGGAAAAGGCAAATGGGTCCTGAATGACATGTGCCATTACTTTTTTGGCTGGATGATACTGGGTTTTGATGTGGCTTTCCTGGAAGTTTCTGAACTTGTTCTATGGCGATTGAAATAGCAGGTGAGTAATTATTCACCTGAGAGCCTGGCAAAAGGAAGCACTCCTGAAGCAAAGACAGGAATCTCATCTGTATCCAGTCTTAAACATATTTTTCTTTTTTGTGGTACCAGGGATTGAATACAGGGGCATTGTATCTCCTAACTACACCCCCAGCCTTATTTTTTTTTTAATTTTCAAACAGGTTCTCACTAAGTTGTGGAGGGCCTCAACAAGTAGCTGAGGCTGGCTGCGAACATGTAATCCTTCTGTCTCAACCATTCAAGTACTGGGATTACAAGCATGTTCCACCATGCCTGACACATCTTTTTTATTCTAATGTATTTTATATATTATTACATTCCTATCGACATATATGCTTATATAGACAGGGAAGTTTATATAGTGTCTGAGGACAGGCTAGCTATCCAAACTCTTAATGAAATGAGTCATGTTGAAAATCTAGGAGCTGGTCACCAGGCAGAGCCAATAGAAAGGCTATCAGGTTAGAACATCTTAGTTTGTTCTAAGAAATGCAAAAAGTCCAATGTGATCTGGGCAGAGTGGACTAAGGGGATAGTGGTAGGAGATAAGGTCCAACAGTAATCTAGATGTGAGGTTAGGATGCCATTATGCCATTATACCTACCACTTTGAGTCTTTTAGTTCATGTAATGTAAAAGTATGGGAAAATTTGAGAAGAGGGCATGACTTATGCTGAAAGGGGCACTCTAGTGTACAATAGAGAATAAACCTTGAGAAGAAAAGAACACAAGAAGAAAGAGAATGAGGTTATTATATACATGTGTCATAAGACCACATAAGTATGTAAGTATGCCTCACAAATACTTACCACGTAAGTATGCCTCGGGAAAAAAAAATATATATATATAATATTATTTGCAAATTAATGATATCATTATGAGAAAGATACTACTGTTCCTGTTTAGGAGCCATAAATAGAGATAGAGACTGGCTTGGGCTAGAGCATGGAAGCAGGGTGGAAATGAGAAGTGGCAGCACTCCAGATGTGTTTTGAAGGCAGAGCCTGATAGGTTTGCTGATGTGTGAGTGTGAGGGGAAAAGTGAAGTTGATGATGACAAAGTTTTAGCTTGAACAACTGAATATAGTAAGATGGGGAATAGGGTGGAAAGAGGGTGAGTCTGGCTTAAAGACGGAAGTGGACAGCTGTCTTCCAACATGTTAGTTTGGAAATGTGTATTAGCCACTCTTGAGAGAAGTCAAGTACATAGTGATATATATATATATATATATATATATATATATATATATATATATATATATATATATATATTCAGAATTCAGTTAGGACTAACGATAAAAATTTAGTCGGTGACATTAAATATTGAAAAATAGAACAACTTTTATCACTTAAGAAGCAAATACAGATAGAGAAGAGAAATAGCAGAAAGGACTGATTCCAATAATTTATTAACAAAGATATCAAGCAAACTTATACAATTTAACATATCTCTTGGTGGTCCAATTTCTATGGAATAATAGAAATTTTTAAAATAAGATGAGGACTTTACCCTCTAGGATGAAAAATTAATATATTTAAAAAAATTCTTCCAGTGAGCACTAAACTTAGCTCTACCTCTTAATACAAGTGAGGCCTTTTATAAATTACTTTATGTACTTGAATTTCAATATATTTACCTTGCAAGTTGTATTCTAAGTGCCTATATTATAGCAAGTATTCCCCCACACATTTTCTACCTTAATCTTGAGTACTCTAATTTCTCCTTTTTAAAATAAGGGGGAGCCTGGTATGGTGGCGCATGCTTGTAATCCCCTCGCTTGGGAGGCAGACAGGAGGATTTCACAGGTTCGAAGCCAGCCACACTGGCTTAAGAGACCCTCTTTCCAAATAAAAAAGTATAAAAGAGATCTGGAGTGTAGTCCAGAACCAGAAGGGTTTCCAGGAACCCAAGTACCACCAAAATAAATAAATAAAGAAAGAAATATACAAATAAACAAATAAATAAAATAAGTAGAAAAATGGCCTCTATTAGTGGTTAAGGGAGTTAAATGAGATAGTGTGTGTGATACTTATAAGCCTTTCTGAATACTAAATATTATTATTGCCATCATATGATTTTTAAATATAAGCAAAAGGCAGAGAAGAAATATGAAATAACTGTCTCCATGAAAAGAGGCCTGGTACATGCCTAGCTTTTAATAAATGTACTGATAATGACAGTGACATTGGGTGACTGTAGAGAGGATGGTAAGGGAGGTAATGATTGTGGTGCTATGAAGGGTGTGGATGGGGGGTTGAAAAGAAATTTAGCTCTATTTCTCACCAAACTGTAAGCTATGGAATGCATTTTCCTTTCTCACATATATGAATCAATAAATGCATCTTGGGGTTCAAACCACAGGACTAACAAAAATAAAACAATTAAAATATTTAAAAATGAATGGAGAGAGAGAGAGAGAGAGAGAGAGAGAGAGAGAGAGAGAGAGAGAGAGAGAGAGAGAGAGAGGGAGAGGAAGCGAGTGCTGCCTTTCTTAGTATATATTTCTGAAACAAATTTATTTTTACCTCTAGACATAAGGGATCTCTATTTCTTCCAAGAGGATTACAAAAAGTCCTCTGTGGAATTGGGAAAATTTGAAAATCAAGCAGCCAGGTCCTTCCTTTTTGCTCTAAGAAGTTCTGAGGAAGAAAATAGGTCAGCATAAACTGAAGCAATATTTTCAACCTGATAAATTGGTCTTTGTGTTCTTTGGCTGTACTCAAAGACAGAAATTAAAGATCAGCATCCCAATGAAGGAGGTAACAATCTGCCCATGTCAAGTGTGGGATTTGGCTTCATTCCATGTCATATTTAAAGGGTGACATTGGTGCATCATGACACCTTCAGAGGTTGATGAACCAGGATAGAGAGGGGCAGGAAAGCAAACTAATAAGGAATAGGAAGAGATAAAATGATTCACCTGTTAACAAAAATAGAGAAGGCTAAAAAACAGCAATGGCTGTTTTTATGTATGAAAAGAGAGTCTCAAGAAAGAATGAGACTGAGTCACAGTCTTCAGAAGACAGTTCTAGGACCAGTGCATGGAAATTTCAGGGAGCAGATCTGAGTTTATGATAAGAAAACCTTGATAAGGTGACTGCTTAGCAATGCTTCAAAAGATAGGAAGGGGGTTGTAATTTATATTCAATGTTCTTTTTATATTTTTCTGCATTTTTCAGTTTTTCTCCAGGATTGTAATTTATGTTATAATCAGAGGATAAAACAACCGCATTCTTTACCATAAGAGAAAGAGAGAGAGAACTAACATGTAATGAGATGTTATTTGTCCAGTATTTGACACGTTATTGGAAAAACAAGTAATAGAGCTGATTGAGTATATGTATAAAATATTTTTTCTAATCAATGCCCCTAAAACTTATTTATCATCTCTTATTAACTCTTGAGATCATTTTTTGTTACATTAAGTTATTAAAATTAGTTTTATATAGCATTAAACTTTCTCCCCAGCCTCAGTTCAAGCTTCGCTCTTGGTTCCAGGGAATGATAAGGGTGAGGATATGGGGTGCGGAAACACTGGCATTCATTGACCTCATCTTTTCCTTCTTGTTCTACATCCTCTGGTGGGAGGGATTAGTGGAAAGAGAAGAAAGCACCGGCATCTTTTTAATTGAGTCTTCACTGGTGGCTTCAGGGTACTGCTGCTCCTCCTTAGAAGAATACACTGTGTGGCAGGCATCCAAACGGGGGTAGCTAGTTAGTCATAGTGGTAGCTGAGGTTTGGCCATTTCTTTTTTAAAAACCCTACTTTTGAGCTGGATGTGGTGGCATGCGCTTGTAATCCCAGTACTGAAGAGACTGAGACAGGAGGATCACAGATTCATGGCTGGCCTCAGCTATTTGGTGAGGGCGCTCCACAAATTAGTGAGACCCTGTTTTAATATAAAGGATAAAAAATAGGGCTGGGGGTGTAGCTCAGAGGTAGACTGCCTCTGGGTTCAATCCTCAGTACTGAAAAACAACAACAACAACAACAACATCCTTTTATTGGTGCATTGTAATTATATATCATAGTGAGGTTCCAGTTGGTACAACATACATGTATACTTGGTATTCTTTCCTCCAGATCCCACCCTGCTGCCCCCTCTACCCTATACATGTTAGTGAGATTAGTAGTGGCACCTTCGTGTATGGATATGGCATTATTTGAACTATTTCCTTCAACAATTCTCCTTTTTATCTTTTCATTCTCCTCTCTCAATTCCTTTCCACTCTTCTCTTGGACTCTTTCCTCATTTGTCTGAAATCCCTTTTGTTTCCAATTTTCTCTGTATTTTTCACATATGAGAGAAAACATATGGCTCTTGACTTTGTGAAAATGGCTCAGCTGCTGACAGCTATTTTGTTTTTCTTGCTCTATAACATTGGCTATTTAATGCCTATTTACTCTCTGATTGGAGCCCTAACACCCAATTTTAAGACAATAAGAAAAACTTCACCTTCTTTTCTATGACATATATGTTATGTTGCATGTTACTATTTTCATGTTACTATTTGCATATTACATGATTCATAAATGTTCCTATTTAACCCTTATGAGAAAGTTATAAAGAAATACTATTTTATTATTGACAAGGATATTAAGGTCCAAGAGACAGAAAGCACCTAATGTCACTGTACTAAGAAGAATAATGGAGTGAGGGTAAATCCAGGTCTGGCTGACTTCTAAGGATACCCTTTGCCCACTACATCAGTAACAGTCACCTATGCAGCAGTTTAAGAATTTAGGCTTGGCTAGAAGTCCAGTTTCATCATGGCCAGCCTTAGTTTCCTATACTATTGAGTATAGCATTGAGTATAGCATAAATAAATATTAAATATAGTTCTCAAAGAACTGTTGGGAGAAATAAATATTATATTATATTATATAATAAATATAATATAATAATATATTATATAATATATATTATATAATATATTATATAATATTATAATATAATAAATATTATATATTTAAATATAATAAATATTATATTGAAATTAATGTCTCATTTAAAGTCTAGAATTATCTAGGTGTGGTGGTGCACCCTTATAATTCCAGTAGAGACAGAAGAATTGCAAGGTATCGATAATCTCAGCAACCTAGCAAGACCTTTTTTTTTTAAAAAAAAATGGGCTGGGGTGTAGCTTGAGGCAGAATGCCCATGAGTTTAATCCCCAGTACCCACTTCCCAAATAATAAGAAGAAAAGTCTATGATGTATAAGTGTCTGGTAAATATTAGTGATTATTTTATGCAAGGGGTTCTACATACATACCATCCTGACCCCATAATACTCTTCCTATGCAAAGGGAAGAGGGACAAGGTCTATCTGAGTGACTTTCCATGGTCTGAATTCAGCTTCTGGTATCAGACTCTGTCTGCAGAGCTTGGTAATGTGGAGGAGGCTCCTAGAGTCTACTAACAAGAACAAAGAAATGAGCTTCCACAGCCATCCCAGGTTTGCCTCTCCTTGAAAGGTACAACCATTGCTGTCATTTTGTTAAAAATAGTAATGATCCACATGGCAAAGACAGTGATAATAAACAGGGAAGATTATACCCAGAGCTACTCACAAATAATGAGCTCTCTATTCCTGGAAAAAGTTCAGTGGAAAGCTGGGTGGCCATTGTTTAGTCATCTGAGGCAGGATTCCAACACCATGTTGAAGGTTGAGAGGATGACCTACATGTTCCAATCCAACTCTCTTCTTTCAGCCTGAGTGCCTTGAGCTGTCTGCCTGAATTGAAGCCTTCCTTCCTGGCCTGCACTACTCCATGCTATTTCCATTTTGAGCATGCCATGTACTACTTCCCCAAGGGTGTTCAGTCTGCACCACTAAATGGTAATGCTGACAAAGAAGAAAAACAGAACTTGTTCCTTGAGCCAAGCATACCACATTTGTTTTTCCCTTTCCCAAACATGCAGCTTATTTAGAGAGCCCAATGACTCTGCTCTTGTTATATATTACTCCTAGTAGACATGTTTGCTCACATCCGTGAGAGTGCTCTGTGGGAGAGCTGTGAGATTATTCCCTCCATTCTTCCGAATCATATTTAATACAGATGCGAGCCAGATTTTGGTAGTGTGTTGCAATCTCATTAGAACGATCACTTCTTTCCATTCCAGACCAATGGGCATTCAACCTTGCCTAAGAGAAGTTCTTGGTGGAAAACTTGAATTCTCATTTTTTCTTTTCCACAGAAGAACCACCATGGAGTCAGACTCACAGCTTTTCAGGTTGGTTTAGCACAAACTGCTGGGTGAACAACTGCATCTGTGAAAGTTAATGTCCTGTCCCTTAGCCCAGATGAATAAATCCATCTCTTTATTGGCACCATGAAAATTTTCCATTTTTTGAACATCTAAAGTTTTATTTTTTTTTATGTACAGGGAGAATTTTTCAGCCAAGATCACCTGATTTCTAAAACAGAGTTTTTGTTTTTTCCTGAGTTAAATAAAAATGACAAAGATGAAAAATAAAATAAGAAAAAACAAAAACAAAAAAATGCGGGGAAGTCAACAGACCACACAGAAAAACATTTAAATTCATTTCTTCATGCGTGGACTGAATTTCCTCACACACAGAAAAAGCCAAAAAAGTTGGAAGTTGATTTTTTTCTTTTTAAATATTACTTTTTTTCAATTTATTTTTATATTAGTAGATGATGTGAGAGTCATTACATTTTATAGGCTTGAACAAAATCTTACCATTTCTTACTAATATTATGCAATGACATAATGCCATTTGTAGAGGTGTCGCATAAAGCAATTGACTTTTACTGGCTTCTGATGGCAGGGCTTGCCATTTTATATTCTGTTTTATGTAAGCATTTTCCAAATTTATCGACCTCACAGGATTTCTCAGGTTGCCTAATTATGGTAGGAAGAAGATAGCTCTGTGGCCTGACACAAGAACCTATTAAAGCTACTTTTCTTTTTAAAAAGGGAATACAAAACGTGGGGTGGGACATACTGCTAACATTTAATGCATGCCCACTATGGGCTGGATGCTGGCATGTTGAAATAAATCAAATGGTAGATATGGTGTACCTGGCACTACACTGTCAATACGTCTATTTAATTGAACAAACCGAGGCTTGGTTGTTATGCCCAGCATCATAATTGCTACTAAGTGTAGGTACTAGGATGTCCGCATAGGTTTGACTTCAAAACGATGCCTTGAAATATTAAACTCCTGGTGGATCAGTCTTGCAGGGAAATCCACTGAAAATGGGTTAATTCTTATTTTGAGAAATATATGCAGCAGGTGAAGACTCAGAAGTGCCTATCCAGTGTATTAAAAATTGGCAACTTTTGTTTATCCCCATGATTCCTATTCATTGGGGTTCAAAGTTTAATTAAAGAAGCTCTGGACCATCTCAAGAAAATAAGACTACTCTTTGTAGAAAAATATATATTTTCAAATTGTGCAAGATATGAAAGCTTACATTGCAAGTTCCCAAACCCTAATAGTCCATGGATGTTACTTAGTTCCTCCCCTGAGGAGTCTGCCTTTTTCCTTTTCCTTTTCCTTACTATTACAAACTACGAATCTGGATCAAGCTAAAATTCTTAAGAGAGAGGTAGAGTAGGGATACGAAAAAAAAGAGGGGTGAATCTGAGTCATATTATATAATAAAAATTATTGTCATACTGAATAATACTGAATAATAATAGGTTCTCTAATTGACCTAAGAAATTTTCTAATCAAGATTTTGCCTTCAAACTGAAAAAATTTGAGGCCCTAAAAGGGGAATAAAGATCTACTCAAAGCTTTGATGTAACTTTTTTTTGCTGATTCATCCCGATTGAATGAGTGCTTAGCCATGGGACAAAAGTATATGTAGTTATGAATTGATGAAAAGTTTGCAAATACCGTTTTTCAGAAAGAGCTCTCAGCACTTTGAGCTTGACACTTCCTATCACTGTTCTCAAAGTGTTATGACTACCCTTACTAAGATCAACCTCATTGTTTTTGTCTATTTCCTTTATCCTCTACCCTCATACTATTTCTTATGACCATCTCTCTTTCTTCCAGCCTCAAAATGAAACAAAAATAAATATTCAAAGGAACTATTTATCTTTGTGAGAGAGGAAGAGTCTCAAATTCCTGGGTGGATGTTTGCAAAGTTCCTGAGATTAGATAATTATACATAAAGAGAAAATGGAAAAGAACTGAATTAAGTGGGAAAAGAAGTAGAGGTGAAAGTAACTGGACACGTATTATTTTAATTGTGAGTCAGAAGAAGCAACTCTCATAAGGAGCCAAGGAGCAAATATCAGAAATGATGAATGAGTTATAATTGAATTTGGAGCCCCTCCACAGTCTAGATGACCTGCCTGTTGACACTGATGTGCACTGGTTAATCTCAGTAAATGTAAACTGATCAAATAAAGAGAGAGGAACATTGTAAACCTTGATGGAGATAATGCCATGAAGGAACAACTTGACTCCCTGACCAAATTGGTTGTAATTTCTCTATGGGTGGTGCAAGTACCAACATACGGCATAATCACATAGGATATGCTGCTCTTTCCCCTTTCCCCCTTCTTTCTACTGTGCACAACTAGAAGAGCTGTGCTAGTCTATGTTCATATGCAGTCATATATTAAAATTTCATGTGTACCAGGCACTTGGAAAAATTTTATTGGGTGAGTGAGCCAATATATGAAGTAATTTGTCCAAATTAACAGTAAGTGTAATGATCTAACTAGCAACCAAGGCCAGGGCTCCAGATCCAAGTGTAGTAGTTCTTCCCAAATATTTTCTATCTTTTCATAGGCACTTAAGAATGGATGAATAAAATAGATAAAGAACAGAACTTCTTTGATTCAAAGAAGTATTCTACAGAGCAGAGTCTAATATACACTTTACATTCCAAGCCCTGATATTTTTCCTAGTAACGAGGCCACCCTTCTTAGTAAGTCCAGTTTCCAGGAAATATATCTCCTTGTGCACAGAATATCCTTATTCACTTTAAGGTGGGCAAGCAGAGACTTCACTATAATATTGATACAGAGGTATTTGCAGGCTTAAGACTGATGATTTGAATTCTTCTCCCTTTAGGTTAGGTTTTGTTTTCTTAAAAGCATAGCTATAGAGCTATGTTCAAATCTCAATAGGTACAATCCTGGCCAGGAGAAGTAAGCTTTCCCTGAGTATTGAAGAAAAGCCAGGTGGCCAATAAGTTCAATTCCTAAAAAAAAAAAAAAAAAAAAAAAAAAAAAGGCCATTTAGTCTAGTGGTTTTCAACAGGGAGTGCCTCTGTTCTCTACAGGCCACTCAGCAATCCCTGGAGACTGATTTGATTGGCCACCTCTGCCTCAATTTGAGCTGCTACAACAAATTATATACTGGGTGCTTTGGGCAACTTTTTATTCTCACCACGTTAGAGAACAAGGGTCCATGATTAGGGTGCCAACATTAGGAAGGGCATTCTTTCTGGTTTCCAAATAGCCATCTTCTCACTGCATCTTCACGTGACAGAAAACAGAAAGAATAAGTAAGCTTTCTCTATCTTGTCTTGAAAGACATTTCGTCTATTATCTCCTGAAAGTCCCATCTCCAAACACCAACACATTGGAGATTACTGTATTAAGGTATGTGTTTGAGGGAAACACAAATATTCAGTTTATATTATGGAGGGTGCTCTTGGCATTTCATGAGTAGATGGCCAAGATCCTGCTAAGTATCCTACCATGCACAGAATTACCTTCTTCACCATAAATAAGGGACAAGAAATCAAAGTGAGGATCAATTACATGAGATTACATTAAACTGAAAAGCTTCTGTGCAGTAAAGAAAATTATCAAAAACTTCAATGGAGCACTGACAGAATGGAAGATTTGTTTTTCAGATACTCCTCTGATAGAAGACTAATATCTAGAATATGCAGAGAATTCAAGAAACTCACTGCAAAAAAAAAAAAAACCCAACAAATAACCCACTCAAAAAAGAGCAAGTGATCTAGACACTTTAAAAAAAAAAAAAGAAATGCAAATGGCAAACAAATGCTCAAAGTCATTGGTAATCAGAGAGATGCAAATTAATACTACCCTGAGATTTCACCTCACCCAATTAGAATGGCAATCACTAAAAATAAAAACAAATACAAACAACAACCAATGCTGATGAGAATGAGGATCCTCAGAAGAATGGAAATGAACCTTCCATGTGACCCACCAACACCACCCCTGGGCAGCTACCCAAAAGAATGGAAACCAAACTACGAGAGTAATTCATGCATATCTATGTTTACAGTGGCACAATTCACAATTGGCAAATTATGGAACAAACTGAGATGTCCATCAACAGATCAATGGATTACAAAACTATGGAACATATACAGATGGAATTTTGCTCAGCCATAAAGCAGAACCAAATTTTGTCATTTGCAGGGAAATAAATGGAAACAGAGAACAGTATGCTAAGTGAAATTAGTCACAAAAAGTGAAAAGTTGTATGTTCTCCCTAATATTCGGGAAGCTAAGGAGAAAATGGGACATAGGAGGGACTCCAGGAAAGGAAGAGAAACCTTAGATGAATGAAGAAGGTGATCTAGCTGAGGGAAATAAGAGGAGGAAAGAAGGAAACACTTCAATGAACATGATGTACATACTTATCAATCACTGTGCTGAACATGAGAAGGAAGGGAAGAGAGGGAATAGGACAGGACCTGGGGAGAGCTAAATGAGAGAGCTGTGTGCATGTATGACTCTACCACCCTGAACTTCATCAGGATATATTATTACAATGCGCCACAAAGTAAAATAAAATAAAATAAAATAAGATATAAATAGTTAGAAATTTTAAAAAGAAGTATCTGGCCAAAAATATTAGTCGTATTGCTGTCAAATAACCGTGGTATGATCTATAAAATTCCCAAGTTATACAATTCTACTATGACTCTGCTATAGAAAGTTTCAGTCTCTGACTGAGCATTTATAGAGATCTACTATTAGTTTACTCTTCCAGTGGTAGATTGTTTCAGTACTGGACAAAGGCTAGCTTAGTTGCTTTCCTTAGTGCCTTCAGAATGCTTAGTCCATCTTACCACATTGTTTTATAATTATTTGTTCATGTTGTTTTACCCATTAGAAATGAACCCTTTGAATAGCCAAGCTTAATCATATTTATCATTGCATTTATAGCTTTTCCATAATGCCTGTTACTAAAAAACACTAGTAACTATCTGGTAAATAAACAAATAAATGAAAGATTAGAGGTTTTGCATTTCAAGATATACTCTATTTCAATACTGGGCATCTCAGCTCTACCCAATGAAAGTGTTTTACATTTCAAGATATACTCTATTTCAATACTGGGCATCTCAGCTCTACCCAATGAAAGTTTAAGACTGGAGAGAGGAGCCACAGGCCACATTGGGCTCCACTCTGCTTTGCCTTTAGGTTGTTCTTGTGATTTTGGGAAGCTGTACATATTCTTACTTGGTACTTTTCTTCTGTTGGAAGTAAAACTTCCTATGAAAGTGCCGACACTAGGGTAAAATGGAAAATGTTTTAAAATCAACAAGTTTAATTTGCTGAGTACTGCATTAAAACCATTGATATGAATTGGGCTGGCCAGTTCCCATATTCCATTGCCAAACTAGAAGCATTTCTCAGTGTTGTTTTAAATTGCCATGAATCATTGGACCACTGAGCTTGGACCAATATTGGAAGAAGGATAGAGTCTGAAAACCAAATCCCCATGGTGTTCAGAAGGCCAGAATATCTGATTATCTTTTCCAACTCCAGTGTAAAGTCTGTAAGTAATAATTTATTTCACATGTGTAAAGAGTTCATATAAGTCTTATAGCACCATTTCAAAAAGAATTGCAGGAACAATTACTTATATTAAAACATCAACATATGCAGGGCGTGGTGATGCATGCTTGTAATCCCAGCATTCGGGAGGCTGAGACCAGAGGATCGTGGTTCGCGGACAGCCTCAGCTACTTAGTGAGGCCCTCTGCAACCTAGTGAGACCCTGTTTCAAAATAAAGAATAAAAATAGGCCAGGGGGTGTTACTTGAAGGTCAAATGCCCCTGGGTTCCATCCCCAGGCTCCCCACCCCCAAAAAATCAACATATCATGCAAAGAATATTATCTTTTTATATAAAACTATCTTTATTCATGAGAAGAGAGTGCTTAGAACTGTGTCTATTTTTCTTTTTTTCCTTTTTTTTTCCTGTACTGGGGATTGAACCCAGGGGCATTCTATTTCTAAGCTGTACCACCAGTCCTATTTTTGTTCTTTATTTTGAAACAGGGTCTCACTGAGTTGCAAAGGGCCTCACTAAGTAGCTGAGGCTGTCTAAGAACTGCAGTCCTCCTGTCTCAGGCTCCCAAATGCTGGGATTACAAGCGTGCACCATCACATCTGGCTAGAACTATATTTCTTGACCATTCTCTGCAATAGGTTCATAGCAAAGTTGGTGGAAATTTTGGCATGTTGTGACATTTGTTAATTCTTTTAATGTCTCAACTCATTCTTTCTTTTTTTAAATTTCTTTTGCCCTCTACTCAAATATTGCTTTCTTTTTTTGAAGATTTATTTGACTTCCTAAGCAGTGGTGTCCTTTTCCATCTGCTTTATTCAGCCATTTCTCAAACTACATTGTAATTAGCTGTTTATACATTCTTCTCTATCAGGCAAAAATCTTCTGGAGAAAGGTAATCATATTTCCTTCTCCACACCACTTTGACATCCTTTCTACAGAAACAGCCATGGTAACTTAACTTCATAATCCAGCCACAGTGTGAAAAGCTTCTTTCCTAACACCCCCTGGAGCCTGTGATACCATATTTATTTCTTAATTTTTTCTTGCTTTTCTAAACTAACCAATTTTAATTTGATCAATAGAGATGTATTAAGCTTCTAGTGTGAATTAGGTCCTGTGTTTGCATAAATAATGTAGAAATTATTTAAGAAGTGTAGGAAAAGGACTAAAATAAATAGATCATTTTCTCTGTATCAAGCACCAAGCTAGCATTTAATAAATAACTAATTTATTCCCTGCCACATCCTTTGAAAAACTATTTTTGTGTGGTATTGGGGGTACCACAAAACCTAGGGGTTTTTCTACCTCCGGGCTATACTACCAGACCTATTTTATATTTTATTTAGAAACAGGGTCTCAGTATGTTGCTGAGAGCCTCACTAAGTAGCTGAGGCTGGCTTCAAACATGGGCAATCCTCCTGTCTCAGCCTCCCAAGCACTGGGACTGCAAGCATGTGCCACCAAAACCAACAGAAACTATTGATTCTATTATAAAGATTGGGAAACTCAGTTCCATACATAGAAATCACTTGCTTAAGGTTACACAAGAGGATCTTTACATGTTACAAGAAACGTTAATCCAATCAGAAAAATAAAGCAAGTGTGCGCGCACACACACACACATACACACTTGGCAACAAGTTATTTCTCATGTGTGACAAACAAAATAGAGTAAAAATAACAAAAGTTCTGAGTATTGGGTGAGGACTCTATAATTGAGTAGCGGTTACACTAGACAATACCTTTGTTCTCTCTTTATACATTCTCCTCTAGCACATCCCCATCTTCTACCTGGGTCCTGTTAGGCTGGTCTCTAAGGGCTGCATCTTTTTCTCTAATGCACTTTATTTATAAAGAATAATGGGATTTATTATAGTATATTTATACATGAAAAAATTTACTTTGATCTTATCCACCTTCCATATCCCTCCTTGTCCTCCCCTCCCCCTCCTTGATGCCTCTCCTTTTCTCTAATAATCTCTTTGAACTTTTTCAAGTTGTCTTTTTTCTCCCATATAAGCATATGAGGGAAAGCAAATGGTACTTGTCTTTTTGTGTCTGGCTAATTTCATTTATTATTAAGATCCTTCAGTTCCATCCATTTTTCTGCAAATAACATGATTTTGTTCTTTATGGCTGAATAATACTCCACTAGGTATATCACACCACATTTTCTTTATCTATATATATGTTGACAAGCACCAGTGCTGATTGCCTAATTTGGTTATTGTGAATTGGGGCATTCCTCACAGATCTAGAAAAACAACTTGAAAATTCATATAGAAGAAAAAAACCTAAATAGTCCAACCAATCCTGAGCAAAAACAGCAATGGTGGAGTTATCACCATCTCCAATTTCAAAGTGTACTGTGGAGCCATGGTAGTAAAAACAGCATGGTATAGACACATCGACCAATGGAATAGAATAGAGAACACAGAGACAAACCCACATGGCCACAGTCATCTGGTCCTTGACAAAGGCCACAAAAAAGTACATTGGAAAAAAGACAGCCTCTTTAACAAATAGTACTGGAAATACTGGATTTGCATATATAGGTAACTCAGTCTAGATATCGTTATTTCACCATGAGCAAAAAGCAACTCCAAATGGATAAAAGACCTAAGTGGAAGAGCTGAAACCTCAACACTTCTAGAAGAAGGCATAAGGGAAATACTTAAAGAGATAGAAGCAGGAAAAAGCTTCCTGAATTGAACTTTATTCGCTCAGAAAATAATAACAAGAACCAACAAGTGGGACTGTATTGAAGTAAAAGGCTTCCCTGGATCTTGTCTGTCTTCTGGTTGTTTGTGCAGTAACATGCATGGGGAAAGGGAACTAATTCAAGGAATTTTTTCCCTTCCTCCGACTCACTTGTTGCTGGTCCAGGGTATGAGCTCTCTGCTCTCGGGAGATGGAGGGGGAGAGTGGTTCTCTTACAGATATGGCATTTATCATTCATCAGGTTTTTGTTACAGCATCCACTTCTTGTCTTTTCAGGCATAGGGTGGTAATGCTTCTTACATAAAATCTCCAAGGTCTTTAATCCCTGACCCCTGCTCCACACCATCTTCACTGACTCTTCAAATACTAGCAACGCTATTTCTGTTAGGACTGGGACTGACACACCTTAAATAGTTCCCCTCCCTTTTCTGAGATTCAGTTTTTACATCTGTTAAATGAAAATACCACATGCAATTCAGAGAAGTTTGAGGATAAGATAATATATGTTACAAGCACTGTGTAAACTTAGAGGTATGACCAACACATTTGTGATCATAAAATTATTTTTCAGTTCTGTTAGAGTTTGTACTTTCATTTAGCAAATACCTACTGAGGCTCTATTATGAGTAAGGCTCTATGATAAATACTAAGGGAACCCCGCTAAATATAGGTTTAGTTAGAAATATCTAGGGGCCCCATTAGAATAGAGGATGGAGGAGGAATAGTAATAGAAAAAACAATGACCTGGACCTTAAAAAATAGTAGCAGTTCAATAGGAGAAGTTGGGGATAGTAGGGGAGAGAACTGTGTGAGGGGTAATAGGAAGTGAGAGAGAAAAAGACATACCCAGCACCAGAGAGTAAACCATTTTCAGAGATGAGGTTGAGATGTGGTGATTTTCAAGGTCTTCCTGAAAATTATATCCTCTAAGAGTCTGGATGAGTAAGAGAGAAATAAATTTTAATATATTTTAATATCTTTTTCCTATGGTGGCATCTGTCCTGTGAAATGCTCTACATTGAAAAATAAGTGATCCAGTGGGATTTCAATGTCTTCACAGGATTCGATGGATTGCCTTAATGGATTTCACAGCAGATTGGATATTAAGATGGCCAAAAAAAGATTTAATTGAAAATATCTAATTTTGACCAATGGATATTTTTAATAAACATTTATTGAACTACTATGTCATCATTTCTTGGAACCTGAAGAGGTTAAAAAAAAAACACAAACAGCTTTTTTTTTTTTTGTGGGGCCTCTCTCTGCCTTTTTCTCCTATCACTCCTTGACATGTGCTCCCAGAATCTGGCACAAGGCCTGGAATATATTTGTACGTACACAGTAGTAGAAGTATATAGCTTCTTTTCTTTTGATTAAATGAAGACATGAATGACTTTAAGATGTAATCTAGTGCAGTCTCCCCAAAAGAACTTTCTGTGATAACAAAACATTCCAAATTTTTGCTGTTCAGTGTGAGAGCCAGTAACTATGTGTGGCTATCGAGGACTTGAAACAACATAATGAATGGGAGCTAAAGTTTTGGGTCTATTTAATTCTATTTAATACAAATTTAAATTTAAAGAGCTTCTTTGGTTAGAGATTGTTATGTTAATAGGTAAATAAACCTATTTGATTGTGTGTGTGTACATGTGCATGCTCACATGCACAAGTGTGTGTATGTGAGAGAGAGAGAGAGAGAGAGAGAGAGAGAGAGAGAGAGAGAGAGTGTGTGTGTGTGTGTGCGCGCGTGTGTGTGTGTGATACTGGGTAGTAGAACCCAGGGGGATTTCTCTAAGCTACACTCCCAGTACAATTTTAATTTTTCTTTTCAAACATAGCCTTTCTAGGTTACTGAGAGTCTTACTATCTCACTACACTAAGGAGATTGTTCTCAAATCTGCAATCCTCCTGTCTCAGCCTTCTAAATACTGGGATTACCAACATTCACCACAATGTCCAGATTTCATTTGTTATTATAACACTTCACAGTTGATGAAGTCCTTTCCCATATGTCCTCATAGCTACAGGCTTTGAGCTATGATTTGGAGGTTTCAGGCACTAAGAATCTCTACCTTGTTCCACTGTTTTTGTATTTTTTTTTCAGAACTGGGGATTGAACCCAAGGGCATTATATCTCCAATCTATCCCCCTAGCCCTATTTTTTATTATTTATTTTGAAACCGGATCTCACTAATTTTCAGAGGGCATCACTAAATAGCTGAGGCTGAACGTGAACCTGCAATCTCCCTTTCTCATCCTCCAAAAGTACTAGGATTAAAAGCCCCCTCTACCACACCCAGCTTGTTCCACTGTTAAAGCACTATTTAATCCATGTTTACTCACTTCCATGGTGAAATGAGGATACCAGGAGATGATTATCCAACTGTAATCATCATGATTCACTGAATGTGTTTACACCTGCTGGGTTTAAAATAGTACAGCTTTAATTTAGTAGCACCTGTAGTCATCCTAATTATAAAAAGGCTTGGTAGCCTGTGGGTATGCTGAAAAGTAGTTGCTGTGTGACAAGTCAAATGATCAACCTGCCAAGAAATCTACTCGAGAGATAGGATAGGTAAGCATAAACTGCTTATTATCATTTAATTATTGAAAAATGTTGTGTATATGCAAAGCAGAAAATGTAGACTATTCAAACATAGAATTTTCATATGAAATAAACAGTTAAGAAAGTCTTTTCCAATTAGGCATTCTGACATTATGTAACCTTCAACTCTCTGTCACCGATCCATTCCTGCATCAGAACCTACATTGCCTTGAAGTAAGCCTGGGGAAATCTAAGAAAAGGAAAATAAAACATGTTACTAGTTTTTCTAACCATATTGAGCTATCCTGTGACTCTCTGCCCAGTCCACATTCTTCCACAACACTACTCTCTGCAAGTCCTGTCTATCCAGTCAAGGGATCCTTCATCTCCTTCATCGATGGATGGACTCTAGCTTGGACTGTCCTACAAGAATCAGTACAAATGATACCTTATTTATTGAGATTTCCTCAAAGTCCAAATAGATGGAGTGCAATTTCCACATACTAGAACAAATAAATTACTATGATATTTTTATTTTATACTTATGCATCCTAAGCCCAACAAAGGCAGGAACTGTGTTTAAAAGAACCATTGTATTCTAAATAATTCTTACAGAATTAAATGATGATCCATTAAAAGTTGTTAAAATGAAAACAAAACAAAACACAAAAAAGTTAAAAAGAAAACTTTATGGGGCACTATTCATAGCTTGAATAAATTTCAAGTTAGATTTTGTTCCTATGTATTTATAGTGATAAATGATTGACATAATACAAAAGAAAATGATCCCCAGATATTTGGAATTGTACACTATATTATTAAGGAATTCTTGCCTTATTTTAGTGTGTTTTGCTTTGGGTAATATTAAAATTTGTCATTTTCCTCAATTCTCAAAGCTTTGAACCCCCAATTTGATTAACCAAGAATATATTCTATAACTCTTACCCTACTACTACTATTTATATGGATCCTAATATTTAATTATTCTTTCTAGATATTACAAAAGAAGTATGTTTGGGTTTTTTTTTGGTGGTACTGGGGTTCCTGGAAGCCCTTCTACCTCCGGGCTACACTCCCAGACCTATTTTTACATTTTTATTTGGAAACAGGGTCTCTTAAGCCAGCTTGCGTGGCTGGCTTCGAACCTGCGCAATCCTCCTGTCTCTGCCTCCCAAGTGTGGGGATTACAAGCGTGCACCACCACGCCCGGCCAAGAAGTAGGTTGTTTTATGTAAAATATCTACTACTAGCCAAGTGTGGTGGCACATACCTATAATCCCAGTATTTGGGAGGCTGTGACAGGAGGATTGCAGGTTCAAGACCAGCCTCAGCAACTTAACAAGACCCTGCTTTAAAATAAATTTTAAAAACTACAAAGGGCTGAAGGTGCAGCTCTAAGGTAGAATGACCCTGGGTTAAATTCCCAGTTCCTCCTCCCCTCAAAATATGTATCTGCCGGGTGTGGTGGTTTATACTTGTAATCCCCATGCTTGGGAGGCGGAGACAAGAGGATTGTGCAGGTTCAAAGCCAGCCGTGCTGGCTTAAGAGACCCTGTTTCCAAATTTAAAAAAATATATAAATAGGTCTGGGAGTGTAGCCCAGAGGTAGAAGGGTTCCCAGGAACCCCAGTACCACCAAATATATACATATATATGTACTACTAAATATAAATTTCATCAGAACAAATATTACATTTTTGTAAGTTTTGATTGTTAACACCATCCTATAGACTAGAAAAGTGCCTCATACCTAGTAAGCACTAAAAATGTTTATATTAGAATTGATAAGTATAAAAATCTCTCTGTATGATATCATTTTTATCATAGCAACCACTATAGTCACTACCATACTTAACTGACCACTATCACTCTGCTACTAACAAATTGCTGCCTCTGCTCTGGCTTCTCCTAGACAACAGCGTACCTGTCCATCAGGTGACTGTCAATCTTATTGCGGACTCTATGCATCCACCCTGGGATTATTTCACTAGTTAAACTCTTCTTTGCAAGGTCTTTTGAATGGGATATCTCCACCACAGAGCCCATGTGCTCAAGTGTCACTGTTCTCTTCAAGTGACACTTTCCAGAACACACAGGCAACTCTGGGATAATGGTGGTAAGGGAAGGTCTTCATGAGAGATGCTCAGATGGAATCTGGAAGAGAGAGCTATAATTGAAACCACAGTTCTCTCCTATAGCTCTCTCCATTCTGCCAGAGTATTTTTTCCTATGGAAACTTAATTTCTTTTCCATTAGTCTAGGCACCTTCATGAATCTCTAGTTTATGGTCTGTTATGAATCTGGAATTGTGCTGCCTTTCTTGGGGCTTCTGAGTTACAAACAAATCAAAATATGTATTTGGATATCTGTTTGTGTGATTTCCACATGTGGCCTTCCCAGAGAACTCAAGTTAGCCCAAATGGGGCCCACAGAGCAGAAGAGTGAGAGGAGGGAAATTAAAAGTCTTCACAATAAGAAGGTCAGTAAGAAAGTCATTATGATTAAGAAAGTCATAACTGGGGCTGAGGTCAGAATGAGTGTGACATAGGAACTTGCACATTCCCAATTATAGTTTGTTGTGGATCAAAGACCAGAAACTAAAAGATCAAGTTATTTCATAGAAGGAATCACTCATCCTCCCTGAACTAGCACAGATTTAACTACTCTCACTGAGTACTTTCTCATTTTCCTGTTCCAAACCATTTATCTCTCTTTGACCTATTATTAACTCTTATCTGAGCCATTATTGTACATATCACATAACAATGTTGTATTATAGCTATTTGCATATAATCTGATTAGTAATAATTAGACATACTTTGGTTTAAATCAGCTATTATCTGCCACTTACTGGATGGATGACCACATAACAATGATTTAAATTTGCTGAGTTTCAATTTCTTTAACTTACTGGTTTAAGTGTAAGCCTATTTACCATGCTATAGTTTGTTTGCAAAAATATCCAATATTCTCAATCTCATATCATTGGCCTTTGTAGTGTGACTTTGTCCTTCATCCTCAGTAACTGGTATGCACTTCTTTACTCATTGAACTTGGGCTGGTAACCCACTGTACTCACGCAATTTATCAATACATAGGCTTGAAATGTGAGCTGGAAAAAAAGACTATATATAAATATATATAATATATATATATTATTATATATAATATATATAATATATATAATATATATAATATATATAATATATATAATATATTTATTATATATAATATATATAATATATAATATATATAATATATATAATATATATTATTATATATAATATATATAATGATATATATATTATATATAATATATATATAAATATATATATATATTTATATATAGTCTTTTTCAATATATATTGCATATATATATGGCTATTTGGATCCAGTAGTTCTCAGATATTAGCTTGCATCAGATCCATTTTTAGGGCTTATTAAAATACAGACTAATGCCTACTCCCCAAGAGTTTCTAACTCATAGGTCTGCAGGAGGGTCTCTATATTTGCATTTCCAACACATCCCCATGAAATGTTGGTGCAGGTGGTCCAGGTATCATATTTTAATAATGACTGAGTCAGGTGTAGTGGTTGTAATATCAGTACCTGGGAGGCTGAGACCGGAGGATCAGAGATCCAAGATCAGCCTCAGAAACTTAGGGGGACTCTCAACAACCTAGTGAGACCCTGTTTCAAAAAAAATTTTTTTTAAAGATCTGAGTGGAGCTTAGAGGTAAAAATGTCTCTGGCTGTTTTATTTTCCATAGCCTCTCTCCCATCCTATCCCCCAAAAAGACTGATTTAAACTGCTAGGTTTGGGAATAACTTAATATAGCAAAAGCTACCTCACAATAATATTCTGAAACTTACTTGTAAATATACAGTGTCTTTGAATCTCACTATTATGTATAATTAAAAATATATAAAATCCCCTAATAACTGACATATAAAAGCCAACCAATATCTCTTTATTGTTATATCTTTCACCTCTTCAATTAGCCTATAGGTTTCTTGAAAAAAAAAAGCATCTTAGAAGTGATTGTGTCCCATTCTTGTTTCAGTTCACAGTACCTTGCAAGTTTTAAATGTGTATATTACAGTCCAGTATCTCAAACAAATAGCAAGCAGGTGTCATGGACCTGGAGACTTAACCCAGGGATGTTCTAATTCTGAACTACACCACCAGACCTTCTTGATTTTTAAATTTTGAAACAGTCTTGCTAAACTGAGAGTCTCACTAAGTTGCCAAGGATAACCTCAACCCTTCAATCCTCCTGTCTCAACCTCCCAAGTACTGGATTACAGGCATGTTTGCTACCATGCCTGGTTTGAATTTTAAGTGGCAGACAAAAATGCACAAGCCAAAAATGCACAACGCACCTCGAAAGGTTGAACATCCTGGTAAGAGGGTAGATTAAGTAAACACTCAGGAAAAGAAAGTCAAAGGGAGAATAAATAGACTAAAAGAAAATGGCAAGAGTAATATACTAGAGGTCTCTACAAGGTCTGAAGGCCACAGTGGAAATACAAGTGTAAGCAAAAGAGAAAGGAACTGAGTTATAGTCAGAATGAAAACTATCAGAATTTAACATTTGGGAAATAAGGTTATTAAATAAATTCTCATAATCTTATTTTTTAAAAAAATCTCACAATGACTCTAATGTACAGCCAGGTTGATCATAAATGTTCAACCACCCTATACTTTTTCTTGACTATGAGCAAAAGCCATGAAGACAGACAAGCAGATGATGAGCACTTCTGCAAGCTCTGAAAAACTAATGCTGAGAACATTACCCATTATGTCCTTCAATGTTTCCTAAAAAAATCCCATGGAAAGAATTTCTTTTCAATTTAGTGCTCCCCAAAGGGAAGAAGACAAATGTGTCTTCCCTGAAGGATTGCTACAATTTTTTCTCTATGATATTCAAAGCTATAAAACTCACCACGGTTACCAATTTCTCATAGCTGCTAAGAAGCTCAGGGTAAAACCTCAAACTCAGTCATTTCCATACTGGGTGAAGTGCTCAGTCACTGCTCTTGAAGCCACTTGAGAATATCTCTTTATTACCACTTACACATCTTACGTTATTCATTAAATATATTTCTTTTTCATTCTACTATAATCCTTTAGAAGTAGGGGCTATATCTTTTACATCAGTTCATCTACAGTAACTAGCATAGTATCTAGTATTCAGTAGACTCTAGGGAAATTTTTGTTAAATTATGGACCAAATGGTAGGAACTATTACATATATGAATTATATTAACACTATTGGTTAGTAGGATTTCTGTTTCTTTCTTTCATAAGTTTTACTTTTTAAATTTAAGTTAAATTTATTTTAATGACATAAAAATAAAAATTGTACATATTTATGGGTTATCATGATATTTCCATAAATGTACACATTGTATAATGTTCAAATCAGGAACAGCGTGTCTGTCTCCTTAAAAATGTACCATTTCTTTATGGTAAAAATATTCAAGATCTTTTTTTCTATCATTTTGAAATGCATATTATATTATTATTATGTCTGTCATCATACTGTGCAAAAGCGTGCTGGAGCTTCTTACTCCTAACTAACTCTAACTTAGTACCCAGGAGGAGGAAATCCTCTCCTCCTATTTCTTATATTTTCTTTTAGGCAGAAAGAACACAGTGGATCTTACACCACTGGTCATTCTCTACCCCTTTATGCAGTCTATCCCAAGCGGGCTGAATTGCCTTATCAGATTGGTAAATCTAGAGAGAGTAAATTAGATGTGCTTGGCCCCAGCCCTCTGTTTTTCCAGTTTCATCTTCTAGATATGTGTTTCTTTGATTGATTTCCTTTTACTCTTCCATTCACATTGAGCTACTTTGTACTCTGAAACCTCAACTGCCTCAGAAAGTACACATCTTGCTCTTTCATTTCTCAGTTTTAGTTCATTTTCTATCATTTTCAGAACTAAAAGATATTGGTCGAACCCAATATTTTCTTCACCTATAAGGCACCCACCAATAATATAATGTTTCAGCCCCTGAACTGTTTCTGAGGTAGCTCATTTCCCAAAGATATCACAGACTTGCTTCTTTCATGATTGGGGGGTTAGGGTTGAACTTGTGGTTATTTGTTCTACTATCTCTATAAAACATAACTTGGCTCTTTAACTTGATAATGATCTCCATTTCTTTTTATTTGTCCAATAGTAAAAATTACTTTATTTTACAGGGTGAAACCACAATAGAATATCCAATATTTATAAGCATATTTGTGAGGTGCTATATTGTAGAGCTTCAAAACCAAGTCATGCAACTCCAGACTAGTGCTCATTTGTTCCAATTGAAGATCAATATTTATCACTGAAGGTTCCAAACATGTCAGAATGTTAAGCAGGTATAAGAATACATTAGATGGTATGAAACTAACCACTCCAGGGATATCAGACTAGTGTGCACAAAAAAACATTCCTTAAAGGGCAAACAGATAATCAAACGAAAATAGTTAAAAATCAAAGATTTCAAAATCCCAGACTCAACTCAGAAGACTTGGGGAGTTCCCCTAAATAGTGCTTTCCTTTGTAGTTCAAATTATTTAGCAATGTATTAACAGATGGGGGATAATATATTGGCTCCCATTTTCACTTCTGCAAGACTAAGTTAGAAGATATAGTTTATATGTGGAGCAGTATCTCCCCCAATACTGACCCAGATTCCACAGATATATCCATCTTCATGCAGTCATAGACAAATATTGATAGCACTCAAATAGAGCAGGCTCCATAAAAACTTGTCATGGAGGAAAAAGCAGGGGAGAATGTAGGCTCCCCGAAACTTACATGCCCTAGGAGGAAAAGGAAAGTGCTTGTACTGGGCATGCCTCATTTAGTCTTCCAAAATTTACCTATCATCTATACTTTTGTGTCACTCCATTTCCCTTGGACTCGAGTGCATAAAGAGGAAGAGTTTTGGACATATTGTAAACACCGTGACACATGAACTGAAATTGATTAATAAAATCAATATGAATGAATTAAAGGGAGAAAGATAAACAGGGAGATCCCACTAGAAAAACACAGGTAGGTAGAGATAGTCACCTTGGCATTTCTAGGTATCACCTTTAGAGTACCAAAATGGAAAAATTAGCAGAGTGTTGTGGCTAAATTTACTTTTTCACACCTCTATTAAAATTCAGGCCATTGCCTGCAAGCAGCTGAACAGTAGCAATATAATCAGCATGCAACCATATCAAACAATATTCACACATTGGCAGATTTAGAATTTTCCAATAAAATATTATGGTATTGTTAGAATAATAATAGAAGTTAGCATTTATGAGCCTTCCTGTGTAGCATGCTGTACATGATACCATATTTGATCCTCAAAATAACCCTGTGAGTTAGCTATCACTATTTCTATTTTATAATTATGGAAAAGAAGGCCGAGCAACACACCAAATCCCAAAACACTGAAAGAAGTGAAGTCAGGATTTGACCCTAGATTGACTGACTATAAACCCTGTGTTCTTTTGCATCTGCCAAAGTAAACACATCTGTAAATATTATGAGGCTGGATTATGAGAACTCCTGGACCCTTCTGACTCTCCATGTTTCCATGACCTGATAGTGTAAAAAGCTCCTGTAGTCCCTAGACCATCGTGTTTCTTTCCCCCTTTTCATTATTTTCTGTTTCTTCTCTATTTGAGGGTTCCAAGATGCTACTTGGAAATATCTTGCATAAATACAGTAAAAGTCATTATAAGGTTATCCAAAGGACAAGTGTGTGTGTGTGTGTGTGTGTGTGTGTGTGTGTGTGTGTGTGTAAAGGTACAAGTGGAAAATTGTTATAAGTTTGAATTACAACCTGGTTGGACTTGTTCAGAGCTTAGCATGGAAAGACATCATATACTAACACATTAAAGAATAGATTTTACATTAAATTCTAAGATACAAAGTAAATATTAATTTAAAAATGGAAAATAAATATTTCACATTTTGGGATTTCAAAATTTGAGAGTAATCTCTACGTAGTTATATGTATATAATCCTGATCATCTCAGAAAATATTCCAGAAAGTGCTTAAAGTATACATGTATTTCCCCAATTTAAAGTAATATTGTGCCAAGAAGCACTGGACAAAGTTAAGAGATCTGGATCCTACTCTGTGATGTGAATTGTATGTGTTGGTCTCTTTGAGCATAATTTTCTTTATTTAAACCAAAGGCCAAAAAAGGCATATATTTCACAAACTTATTGTGAGTGGCCAAGGAATAATAATATACAGTAACTTCTATTTCAGTGTCTAGCCTCCAGTTATTAATAAGTGATAGATTGCATTCAAATCATATTACATTTTCTTCAAAACCTCATATCACCGTTTTGACAGTTGTAAAAGACTAAAGAAATTTTTTCATTTATATAATATTTCTTTTAGTGTTTTGGGTTCCAACAGTATGCTTGGTTTGGGATAGGGTCTATGGATATGAAAACATTACTTTTCAAGTCACTTATGATTAAGTCCAAGAGAAGAGACAATAAAACTCTGTATATAATTACAAAGCATCATGAAACATTATATGGTAGAGGTAATCCTCCAGAAAATTTCCCTATCCATAAAACAGAAATTATTCTAAATCTAACTGGATTGGTTTGGTAGAGTTATTTGGCACACACAGTGCCAAAACCATCACCCAGTGATTTTCTACATTTGGACAAATCATTACCTGACCCAGATATATGACTCTCATACTTCTCTGTGGTATTAAAACACACTCTGGACTCAGAAGTAGAAATTAAATTTTTATTCTGTGTTTATCATTTAGCCATTGCTTGACTGATAAAATCAAGACACATTTGTTAACCCTGGTTTTCCCTTCTCTGAAAGAGATATCTAGAGATATCTTAGGGGTGTGTGTGTGTGTGTGTGTGTGTGTGTGTGTGTGTGCATGTGTGTGTATTAAACAAGATAATTGCTCATTTATGTAACATTTCAAAATAACTAATCAAATGGTTACATTAAAAAGGTCAATAGTAATTTGGAGACTTAGAAACTTTGAAAAGGGCAAAGAGAATCTAAAAATCATTGAACACCTAACAGCTGAACTGAGTGGTCACCATAGATAAAAGTTTGATTATGTGTAGGATTATTAGTGCCAGAAGAGCCTCTTTGGCCTCTTGGGTCCACTGATGTTTCAGGCAGGGTGGCTGTCATAGCAGGAATCATTCTCTGACTATAGTTCTCTTCCCTATTGAGATCAAAAAGGCTTCATGATCCTCTTTCTAACACTTTTGTTTCAGGTAGTCACTACCCATGGAGCAGAGTTAACTCTTAAATTGAAACATACTTGTTATTTTGCATTCATAATTAGCCTCTGACAGTCTCTCTGGTGTGTCTTCTGTTGCCTGGTTCCACTAAGTACTGTCTGGAATGTTTTTGGAAGCCATAGGAAATATTAAGAAACAGGATGGTTTCACACATATGTTCCAAAATATCTAGAAATTAGTATAAATACATACTATGACCAAAGTACTTAGTGTCTTCAAGTAACCCGATAGCTGCTAAACTGCAACAATAGGCTTCTTCAGTTTCCTGTAGGCCTTCATGAGAACTGCTTCTACCTAAACTCACCTGCTAATGTCTTCCTAACACACTTTCAGTTCTGTAGTCAATGGGGCTATACATTTGTGACTATATATTTTTATATATACACATACACATTATATTCAAGGATAAATATACACACATGTGTATTTGTAATATTTATTTATTTGATGGTAAGCTCTTTATTGCTGTTTCAATGTCTATGATTGTGATTGGTTGATTTAAGTGTTCTATGTCTTCTTGACTGAATTTAGGAAGGTTGTATTTATCTAGAAAGTTGTCAATTTCCTCCAGATTTTCCATTTTGTTGGATTATAGTTTTTCAAAGTAGTTTCTGATAATCCTCTGGATTTCTACACTGTCAGTAGTAATGTCTCCTTTCTCATCTCTTATCTTCATGATTTGGGTTGATTCGCTCTTTTTTGTTTGTTTGTTTAGTTAGATTGGCTAGTGGTTTATCTTTCTTATTAATTTTTTCAAGAAACCAGCATTTGGTTTTGTTGATTTTCTGTATTTTTTATATTCTCTACTCTGTTAATTTCTGCTCTAATTTTAATAATTTCCTGTCTTCTACTAGCTTTGGGGTTAGATTGTTCCTGTTTTTCAAGGGCTTTGAGGTATGTTGTTAGGTTATTTATTTGAAGATTTTCTATTTTTCTTATGTGACCACTCGGTGCTATAAATTTTCCTCTTAATACTACCTTCAAAGTGTCCCAGTGGTTTTGATATGGAAGTTGTTTTCTTTCAGACTTTGGAATATGTTACTCCAAGCCCTTCTGGCTTTCATGACGTGGTTTGGGAAGTCTGGAGTGATTCTAATTCGTTTGCCTCTGAATGTCACTTGGCCTTTTGTTTTTGTTGCCTCTAAGATTCTCTCCTTGGCTTCCACATTGGTCATTTTGACAATTATGTGGCATGGGTAACCGCTTCTCTGATCCTGTCTAAAGGGAGTTCTATAAGTTTCCTGGACCTTTGTATTGATCTCTTGCTCTATGTTTGGAAATTTTTTTGCTATTACTTCCTTGAAGAGATTATTGATCCCTTTGCTTTCACCTTCTTTTCCCTCCTGTATTCTGATTATTCTTAGGTTAGCTCTCTTGAAATGGGCTTATATTTCTTTGATGTCTAATTCCTGCTGTCAGTTTTTTTTTCTATGTTATAAATTATGCCTTCGTTTTTGGAGTGATCATCTTCTAGGAGCGAGATTCTATTCTTTATGTGGTCTAATCAGTTGTTCATAGTTTGAATTGAATTGTTTACCTTTCCTCTCTGGAGCCTGGTGCTGTGAGGCAAGATGGCATCAGTGTGGATCCATCACCACAATGGGGACAGGTTTCTTTTCTGGTCTCTGGTTGTTCTTCTAGTCTTCTTTTTCTCTGTCCCTTGTATTTACAGTTTTTATTTCTCTACTGATAGTGTTTTCTGTCTATGAAAAGCACTGATTTTGTGGCAATAGAGATCGAGTGCTTGCAGGACTCCTGAACGCTGCTTTTCTCAGTCGCCATCTTCCCGGAAGTCAGATTTAATAAAATTCTATGAAGGATTATGTTTATGGGGGCTTTTGGTCTCCAGTTGCATTATCTTGCAATATCTTTGTTTTAATATTCTCAATAATGGTTGTTATATAACATGAATTGAGACTCATTCTCTTTGGTTTTCTAGAAGAGTTTGTTAAAAATTTCTCATTTGGTACTATTCATGCATTAGATATTCATGCATTGATAGTATTCACCATATAAGTCACTGGGGCTTGAAGATTTCTTTGGGAGATATTAACTATAATCATAGTTTCTGTAGTGAATATCTATTCAATATATCTTTTTCCCTCTGAGTGATCTTTGATAGATATATCTGTCAAGTAATTTTTCCATTATATCCAAATTGTCTAATTACTGGCAAAGGTACTCATAATATTCCCATCTTAAAATATCTCTAGGCTCTGTAGAGATGTTATTTTCTTTCATTTATCATATTGGCCATTATTTATATCTTTTTTTTATCTCTAATTAGTTTAATTAAAGTTTTATCAGTTTTAATGACTTTTCATGGAAACAAGGTGTTAGTTTTCTTCTTTCATTTTCATTAGTTTTGTTCATCTTTATAATTTCTCTTTATTAATTTTAAGAAATAATCTTAATCAGCCTCCTTCAATTACCACAGAGAAGAACTCTTACAGTGGGGTTGAAAGAGCCCTGACCATGAAGGTACAGAAGTTTAAAAGGACAGAAGGACTTTATTGTTGTTCTTTACCTTTATAAAAGACACTTCACAACTCTGGGGCCTAATATTCTCATTTGTGAAGTGAAACAGTAATGCTAGAAAACTCATATTCTCCTGTTTAAAAATGTCCCAGGAAACTACTTTTCAGTAAGGCATTGTAAAGGGTTTCCACTAAATAGGCCTTTTGTTACATAGGGATTTGGTCTATCTTGTTCATCACTGTTTGCCAATACCTAGAAGAATGCCTAGCACATAGTAGGTGCTTAGCATTTGTTAAAAAATGGCATGGAGTCCTTACCTTAGGAGGGCCTTCAAGGCCTTTTTAACTGGTCTTAAGCCCTTTTGTCACTATTTTTCTGCCCTTATGAATCCTGTCACAACTCTTCACCCACACAGACCATATTCTGGTTAATAAACAATTCATAATAACCTAAAAAGGATGAAATCATTGAAGTTTGGTTTTTCTAACCATAATAGAATTAATCTAGAAATCCGTAACAGAGCAATATCTGAAAGCTCACTCAATTATTTAGAATTAAACAACCACTTCTAAAGGGAATTGGAAGAGTTGTCAATATCAAGTCTTTAAAGACACAGGCTCCACCAATGGTGGTTTGAAAAACAACATGCCAACCTAGTACAGGACACAAGAATTGAAGTCAGAGCTTTAGAATAAGGTTACTCTATGAGAAACATCAATGATTGGTTAGGGCAGTGACATCCATATGGGGTATTTTAGAGATCCAGAAGGAAAGGGCAATTTAAGTGTGGTTTATAATTGGCATGTAGGAAGTGGCAAGTAATTTCCTTTGGTATTGGTTGTAGGTGACACCTTTTCTGTTGAAGCCCCAGGCTTGGCTCCAATAAACTCTTGTTTTTATTTGAGTTTCCATGCCCCAAATAGTGTTAGCCTCATGAATTAGTATTTCCTAATGAGTTGGTTGAGTGATTTTCCC
The DNA here is from genome assembly GCF_963383645.1 of Muscardinus avellanarius. Lineage (NCBI taxonomy): Eukaryota > Metazoa > Chordata > Mammalia > Rodentia > Gliridae > Muscardinus > Muscardinus avellanarius. Next base: position 51,882,942 of record NC_137788.1, read on the forward strand.
TTCTTAGTCAAGAATTGCTGGGTCTGTGCCATTAGTGGCTATGCCGACCCTTAACAATTTATTTTATGACTCTCCTGAAACCAAGAAATTTATTCTTTTACCAAAATCTAGGTGAGAGGGACACAATGAACTTAGCAAGATGACTGCTTCTTTTAAATTGCAACCTCTGAATAAGAATTCAGAGAAACAGAACAACAAAAACAAAATTCAAGATGCTATGAAACCTGTGAAAAATCAACTTTCTAGTGGCTGAAAATTTTATTTCCATGAAATTGGCAGTGCATAAAAATAACTGTATTATCTAGTGCTGGTGGCGATATAGGAGATAAATCAATCTGCTCTATTATTAACATAAGTTTGAAATATAATTTATTAACAGATATTGTAATAGAACCTATATATACCCTTTGACACAGTAATCCTAGTTCTAAAAATCTATTTAATATAGTAAAATTTCTTAAGGATATGTGCAGAATAGTCTTTTCAATATTAGTTGTAGTATATAAAACACTGGGAAAATGTTCATCGATAATGGAATGATTAATAAAAGTTTTATTAACTAAAGATGTGAGCTGAAAGAAACAATATGTGGTATGACTTTTATTTTAGAAAAAAAAGAAAAAAAAACCAAAGCAAAAAATTTGTTTGCCCAGGACTCTTCTTGGAATACAGAGAAAGTGATTAAAATAAATATATATTTTTTTAATTTTTCTCCGATTCTTCAATTTTACAAAGTTGGCAGTAAAGTTGCAAGGTGGGGAATAAGGCAAAGAAGAAAAGTGATGGCAAGAACCTGCAGAGGAATGACTGGCTGAGATTAAAGAAAAACTAGAAGATTATCTTTATGATGCCGCAAAAGTGCAGGCAAGCAAGTGCTAGAAAGTGACACAAAGTAACTCAGAGATTGATTTGAAACACATGAAACTCTGCATAACAATATTCAGTACTGTTGTAATTTGATATGTTCATATATTGATTATATACTTAGTATATGTTAAAACAAATAATACAAAATCAAAGTATCTGGGGGAATAACTGTTGACATAGTTATAAAAACTCACTTGGTATATATTTTCTCTCTGCAAAATCAACTAAAAAGGAAAATGTATAGATGTGTATGTGTGTGTAATATATATAACAAATAAGGTAAAATAAAATATTTAGAAAAAACTGTTGACATAGTTATAAAATCTCATTTAGTATAAATTCTCTCTCTGAAAAATCATCAAAAATGGAAAATATATTGATGTGTGTGTAATTATATATAACAAATAATAGAACATCAGATATTTGGTGAAAAAACTGTTGACACAGTTAAATCTCTCTTTTTGGTATATAGTATTTCTCTGTTTGAAAAATCAACATATATAGGGGTATGTGTGTATATAAGCATATATACACACAATTTTTAAATTTTTTAACATATAGACTCTAGCCACAAACACCATAACACACAGAATGATGCCCTCTGTCTTGGCTAGTACCCTGCTGCCTGCACCTCAGCGTACCTGTCTTTTCCACTGCCCCTGAGCCTTGGCACCTCCAGGCTGTTAGCTCCTTGAAGACACTGTCCCTTCAGCTTTGTAGTCATGGCACCTAGCAATACCTTGCACATAGTAGGCATTCAGCAAACATGATGAGTTACATTGAAAGAAAAGGAATGGGATGGTATAAATGGTACTCAAAGAATATAAGTGGAGCCAGAAATGGTGCTGCACACCTGCAATCCTAGTACTTGGGAGGCTCAGACAGGAGGATAGGTTTGAGGCCAACCTTGAACTTAGCAAGCTGCTCAGCAACTTAGTGAGACTCTGTTTTGAAATAAAAAAATAAAAAGGTCTAAGGTTATTGGTTGGAGGTAGAATGTCCTTGGGTTTAATCCCAATTACCAAAATACCCTCTCCACAAAAGAAATCTAAATGGGAGATTTTGAAAAACAAACCGAGGCCACATGGTCCTAATCATATAACCACTTATTCCTTAACAATGAAAATAATGCATTAAATTTGAGTTTTCTATTTGATGCAGAAGTAGAATGTCCAAGATAATATGTGCGTGTGAACATGCATGTTTATGCACAGGCATGTGCACACACAGGCTTGCACTTGTGTGCATGCACGTATATGTATATATGTGGATATATATGTGTATTAGTGATATACACTGCCTTGGTGAATACTGTTGTACTGTCAATTGCATAAAAACGTTTATATTAGAGAAGTGCGGAATAGTCACAATCATGCAGAAGACCAAAACATATAACTGACCTGTTTATCGTCAGGTCTTTCATATAATAATAAACTACATATAACTTATCCATATTTAATCTTGTCTTTCTAGAATTTTGAAACTCTCTCTAGCACTGCATTTTTCTACTATAACAAGAAACGTGTGTGATTTGTTACGCTGCTATCACTCTCTTGTCCCAGTCCCTTGCACTGTGCAACCCAGCCCCTTCTCTCAGCTGGCAAGCACAGGCCCCAGATGCCAAGCTGTGGAAGATATTTATCTGCTGCATCTGGTTCCTTAGCAGATTCGACAAGCCTCTGTGCTGGCAGCTTTAGAAATGCCTTTGGGCTTGTCACATGGTACAAACTCCCAACTGGCTATCTAAATTGGCAACCATGCTTTGGCTTGCTAGAGAGAAGGCAGAAATGGCTCCTTTTTGTCCATCTACTGATACCCCTTCATGTAAAGTGACCAGTGACAAAAGTCTGTTCTCAAAGGGCAGCCCCAATGTGGGGCTAAATTCCATCTCCTGATACAAAGTCACAGGAAGTACACAACTGAGTTTTGTTTTCCGGGCCAGAGAGGATATCCCCACCATTTGGTTTTCAGCATGTCTATTCTAAAATTAAATTCAGAATGCATCATCATTTTAGAGTTGGACAGAAAAGTAAGAGTCAGCTAATTCATCTCCTTAATTTTTCTAATGAAGAAACTCAGGCTCTATAAAGGAGCAAGGATTTAGCCAAGATACCTCACAAACAGGACAGAGAAAGGGACTTGCCCCGGATGGGTGCTGCTAGTGGGGAAATGAGAAAGCCAGCTGGAGCAGAAAATGACAAAGGAGGACAGAAGACTGCAGAGAAGGAAGGCTTGGAGGTTGCAGCTGGCAGTGGCAGGGAAGCCAGCTCATAGCCAGGAGATCTGTGCTGTAAAGCAGAGGCTACCACATCAAAGCCAACCTTAAGCAAGTTACCTGACCTCTAAGCCTGAATGCTTACATATAAGGGAGGAAAAAAAAATAGACTCGGTAATTTTGTAAACATTTATATATACAATGTAAAATTACAATTCATCAAATAATTAAATGAATAAATAAAAGAAGACTTAATCGCACTTCCTAATTTATTTACTTGTTTGAGGATTGAAATAATGTGTAAGGGACCTAAGGACCTATATTTTTTTCAATAAATATTTATTGAGAGCTTAACCTTGTGAGGGCCACTATGCTAAATATTGACAAAGAGCGATTATTATCATTTAGGAAAAGAAATCGGCAAGTGAAGGCAGTCGTGGATAATTAGGGCAAGAAAAGGAGTTTTGTGACTGGTTCCTGCTGCGACGCATGGAGGCAGCCGCTGACAATGTTCTCACTGGGAAGTGCAGAGCCGCCTCTACAGGGGCCGCATTAGTTCCAGTTCTCTGGCTGCAGTGAGCTCAGGTTTCCAGCAGGGGACATCCATAGCCCAGACAAGGAGCACAGGGTCTGGCTCAGCCTTAGAGATGAAGATTGAAAATGAAGAAGAACCCAGACCAGAGCCCGAGACTGGCCAGTTCCCATAGTCATCCCATAAAGATTAACGTTAAGCCTCCCATCCCAGAACTGGTAGAAATGCCGGTGAATTTCAACTTCTCTTAATCCTTTATTTACAAGCTGAGACCAAAGAGTTTTAGCCATGTTAATGGAGCAAGATTCCCTCTACCTAGGGCAGGTCTACAGACCAGGTCTTGATAACTCACAGGTCACACAGGTCATACTGGGGAAGGGAGTCCTGAGAAGGATTGTAGAGCTTAGAATATGGATTGGCTGGTATCTGGATTTATTTATAATCTACCGAGGGACCAGAGCGGTGACAACTAGAAGGTAATTTGTCTTGAGGGCAGTGGTTCCCTGATAACGATTTAATGACTGGCTCTCTGGGGAAAATATGTGTGCATATGAATATACACATAAGTGCCTTATACTAATGTATAGAATGTGCAGCATACCTTTCATAATAAGATATGCGATAATCCTTATTATAAATTTCGTATAGCCAACTCTCACACAATATTTTGAATTTTTTCCCCTAAAATCTTGTTAATTGTAGACATCTTATTGTAATTCAACTATGATTTGACAAAATCAGACTGCAGATAAATGCTTGATTACTATTTGGTTCGGCAAAGAAATCACCTTGTTCAGCAGTGAGTGTGGTTATGGTATGACTGTGGAGCCATATTTTTACTTATGTTAACAAGGAGTACAAAAGTGAAATAGCAAAAGCAAATGGTGAAACTTCATTTATCAATGCATGTATGAGTCAGATCTTTGCTCATTTCTCTAATAGTGTTGAAGACTGAAAAATATTCCCTCAATTATTTGCATTGTTTACAGTGTAATAGTGCAGACACCGTGCAGCCATATTAACCCATCAATTCAAGTCTAGAAAAATTAACAAAACAATAAATCAAACCATACTTATAGTATTTTTTAATTTCCAGGATATAAATAATGACATCAGGTATAATTTCAAAAGTGAGGTAATGTCACTGCACACTGAACTCACAGTAGCATGCCACTATATACAGTTTCTACAGGGTCCTTAGTATACATGCAATAAAGACATAAATAAGTTCAAGAGCATAGATAACAAGAAAATGTAGTAAAATAATTAGGAAGTGATGAATTTTAAGTGTCTACCTTTTTATTCACAAAATGCAGAGAATAATATCTCTTCTATTATCTTTTATAATTTTTAATATATTTTGTTATTTTATTTTATTGGTACACTACATAGTTTCATATCATAATGTGGATCTTATTGACAATGACATGCATTCACACAGTACTTGTTGCCCTCCCCTCTCCCACATCCCCTCTCCCCAATATTGAGTGTCCAGGTTAACCATGCTACATTCACACTTATACACATATTTGAATGTAGCTCCTCCATTAATCAACCTCAGCCTTCTTCCTCCTGTACACTTCCTTTCTAGCTTTGCTGAGATAACCCCTCCATTATCTGGAGTACCTTTGGTTTCCCTAATATTCCCTAGTTTGGGCATAGTAGAGAAAACATATGTCCCTTCTCTTTCTGTGCTGTTCTTTTGTGTTAATTGAGATATGAATTGAGATTCATATCTCAATTAACACAATATCCTCCAAGTCTTTCCATCTCCTTGTGAATGACATGACTTTGTTCTTCTTATTGCTGAATAGAATTCCATTGTGTGTATTTCCCATAATTTTTCAATCCATTCATCTATTAATGGAGACATAGGTTGGTTCCATATACTGGCTATTGTGAATTGTGCTGCTATGAACATAGGTATGCATATGTTACTGTAGTTCTCTGATTTTCAACCCCTTTGGAAAAGATACCCAGGAGTGGTATAGCCAGATCATATAGTGGATCCATTTCCTGTTTTCTAAGGAATTTCCACACTGATCTCCATAGTGGCTAAACTAATTTGCACTCCCAGCAACAGTGTTAAAGAGTTCTTCTTTCCCCACATCTTCACCAGCATTTGTTATTATTTGACTTCTTTATGTTTTCCACTCTGATTAGGATTAGGTGGAATCTCAATGTAGTTTTGATTTGCATCTCCCTGAGCCTAATGATGTTGAACATTTTTTCATTTATCTATTGGTCATTTGTATCTCTTCGTTTGTGAAGTGACTATTCAATTCAGTTGCCCATTATTTAATTGGTTTATTTGTTTTGCTAGTGTAGAGTCTAGGAATAAACCGAACCAAAGATGTAAAAGTCCTCTACAATGAAAACTATAAAACATTAGAGAAAAAAATTAAATAAGACCTTAGATAATGGAAAGATCTCCCTTGCTCATGGATAGGCAAAATAAATATAATCAAAATGAACATTCTGCCAAAAGTGATCTACAGATTCAATGCAATTCCTATCAAAATACCAACAATATTCTTCATAGACCTAGAAAAAAAGCACTTATTAATTTTATATGGAGAAAGAAAAGACACAGAATAGCCAAAGCAACCATCAGCAATAAGAACCACACAGGAGGCATCACAATTTCTGACTTCAAATTATACTACAGAGCAATATTGGTAAAAACAGCATAGTATTGGCACAGCACCAGGCACACAGACCAATGGAACAGAATAGAAGAATCAAAAGCAAATCCACATACTTATAGTTCATTTATCTTTGACAAAGGAGCCAAACTCATATGCTAGAGAAAAGACAGACTTTTCAACAAATAGTACTTACTATACACTTGTAGAAAGATAGAACTAAATTCTTAGCTCTCACCATGCACAGGAATCAACTCAAGATGGATCAAAGACTTAGAAATTAGACCCGAGACTGTGAAGCTATTAGAGGAGGGCATAGGCTCAACACTCCAACACATAGGCACAGGTAGTAACTTTCTCAATAAGATCTCCAAAGTGCAGGAAATTAAAGCAAGAATTAACAAGCGGGATGGCATCAAACTAAAAATGTACTGCTCATCAAAGGAAATCATCAAGAATCCAAAGAGAAAGCCTACAGAATGGGAGAAGATCTTTACCAGCCACCAATCTCATAGAGGGCTAATATCCAGAATATACAAAGAGCTCAAAAGACTCCATACCAGCAAAACTTCTATAATCTTTTAAGTGATGAGCCTACTCTGCATAAGACTTAGCACACATTAGCACTTAACACATAATGAGCACAATGAAAAAGGAAGAAGAAAGCAAAGACTTAGATATGCTTTTCAAAAACATCTAGAATAGTAAGAAGTTTATTGAGAAAATCATCACATTCAAACCACTGTCCTAAATTGCATAGATTAAATAGCATAATCCTCACAGTGACCATACATGGTAAGCTTTATCACCCCCAGATTAGAATGTTGGTGTAGCAGATGAGAATCTGAGGCTCAGAGAAGTCAAGTGACTTGCTCGAGTTCACACAGCTAGCAAATGATGGGTCTAGGATAAGACGACATTCTGACTTTAAGGATTTTGTAAAAAATTAATCAACAGCAGTTCACAAAATGTTAATACGGGGTAAAATGTAAAGTAAGGGGTGGAGGAAGAACCCTGAACTTGAAATTGAAATCTAGTCTTGATTCTCCTGGAAGAATTTGAACAAATCATGTTACTGCTTTAAATTTGCTTCATAAAGATAGCTGTATTTTTAAAAAGTCTATCAAATGTGCTTTATTAAATTTTAAAGCTTAGATGCTGGAGGCAGAGAGGCTTAGTAAAGATGGCACAACCTGACTTTGCTAAATTTTTGCTCCTAGTGATGCCAGGTAACAGCAGCTGATACATTGGAAGTGCATTTGGATCGACCAAGGCATCCAATTCTTACTCATCCTCCCTCCCCATCTTCTTCCTATATTCCTCAGACCAGAGGATGGGGAGACATTCTCAGGTTGTAACATGAGTATGGAAACACCAAATTGTTTGTTTTACAAGTTAAAGATCTATGGCCAAAGTGTAAGTGCAAGATTTTCAGCTCCCCTTTCTCTTGAATGTTTAGGCAGACAGAAGTGGAGTCCGTTAAAGGAGAGGACTAATCTTTGGGAGCGAATGTCTTAAGGCTTCTGGGTTAAGAAACAGCACAAAGCCAGCTGTGCCAAAGCTCTCTGGGATAGTCTGTTAGAGAGCCTTGTGTGTCACTTGGAATATTCATTGATTCTTCTCACGGTGGTTTGATGAGGATGGCATGCTGACAATATCTAGACTATATAAACTGTCCAGAAACATGTCATCTTCCCTGTGTGTTCATACACTGGGACAACTTTTATCACCCAACTTCAATGGTTCAGAACATGGAAATCTTGTATGGGGCCCTAGACTTGGAAAGAAGAGAGCCTTGCTAGGGCAAACAAACAAACAAACAAAAAGGACTAGATGGAAACATCTAGTCCTTAATGCTATGATAGGGCCCAGGTATTAGTGGAAAACATTTCCCATCCCTCAGCCTGGCCACCTCGACCTTTCACCTAACATTCAATACACTCGTATCATATGTTTCCCTTAGAATGTTAAGATCCTATATGAATACTGGACATAACTCTGTCACAGCACTTTTTACTGTATTGCTGTATCTCTAACAGGCTGTTGGATACTTCAAGAATTGTCTGTACCTTACTTTATAGTGTATCTGTAGAACTTAGCACAGTCATTGGAATAGAGATGATGCTAAAAGAAACTCATAGAAATAATATATAAAATCTATAGGGCAGGAAGTATAGTATGCAGTCAGCTCTCCCTATCTCTGATTCTGCATCCAAGGATCAACTAATTAGAACCAACTAATTTTACATTGAAAATATTCATGAAATAAACTGTAGCTGTATGTATATTGTCCAGATTTTTTCTTGCCAATATTCCCTAAACAATTTAATTAAACTGCTATTTACAAACAATTTGCATTGTATTACATATCACAAGTAATCTAAAATGATTTAAACATATAGGAGGATGTGCGTATCTTATATGCAAGTACTATATTTTATATATAGGGCTTGAGCATCTATGGATTTGGGGTTCAGTGGGTTCTCCATAGGCACCCTGGGACAACTGTACTCGGTAAAACTGTAAAACATGAGGAAATTGAATCTCAAAGAGAATATGAGTAATTTTCAAATATCAACTATATGTTTCTCTTTCCAATATTCATCTCTTTACATCCTGTTAACTTGATAAGTTGGGGTTAAATTGTTCTAATTTATATAATTAATGTTACTTCACAAATTTCTCCACACTGAAGTATGCCAGGATACATTCTTTTAATGTTTAGGTTGAACCCTAAAATTTACAGAGAAAAATTCTAGAAACCAGATGAAGAAAACTAATCAGCAAAGAGGGATACAAATGTTCAAAGTATGTTTTAATCCTTTCTGCCAAGCTCATGTGTAGATATTTTGTGGATGGGCAGAGGTGGTTGTGAATAGAAAGGGCGTGTGTGTGTATGTGTGTGTGTGTGTGTGTGTGTGTGTACCTATAAAACTTGAGATTTTATGAAAAAAAAGTACAGGGGTGGTGATCCATTATTCTTATACTGTGGAAAATCTTTGATCAAGACAAAATGTCTTAAGATAAGATGCCCTTTATGCTTAACAAACAAGGCTCTCCATCCAATTTTAAATTACATATCTATTATAACTCTACATCCATGTTCCTAGGTCTAGAGATGCAATTGAGAGTTAATTTACCATGTCCTTAAGTTTCTAAAAAGTTTAACCTATTTAACTCTTTAATGTTTAAACTTCTGGACAGGGGAAAACTAATAGGATGAGTTCAGGATAAAGAATGATTTCTCCAATTTTTTTTCTGCTCAGTACTTACCAGCATGTGAGGAAATTCTTTTGTCTTTGTTGAAATGCTAGCTGAACAGCCATATAGCAGGAGGTGGTATGGAAGAGAGATTGAAAAGTGCCTGATGTTTGAAAACAATGCTGTACATTTCAGTTCCGTGGCTTAGTCAGCTGTACTATGACCTTGACCAGGATGTTTCTATTTTTGAGCCAAGAAATTTCATACTTGGATGACAAAGATAATATAAGAATAATAACTCGCATTCATTGAGTGACTTCTTGACCTTAGATTTATGCTAGACATTCTAGATTTTATTTAATCGCCATCAGAAGCTTATGAAGTCATTACTATTCTCACCAAATTATAGGTGAAGAAATTGAGGTTTAAAGCATTGAAGCCACTTACCCAAAGTTACATAATAAGATACAAAGCTGGGCCTGGCTTATTTTTTGACTGCTTTCTTACTCCGTTTCAGTGCTTGAGTAGAAAATCAGACCTAGACCTTGGACATCATCTTGATGTACGCTGAAGAGGGCATGATAGGAATTGAATCAAGTATCCTGGAACTCACTCTGCTCATGACTTGAAAAATCATATGAACCATCTGAGTTTTTTTTTTTTTTTTGGTGCATTGTAGTCATACATCTTAATGAGATAAAGGACTTATGGAGACATACATGCACATATCACCCAATTAGCCCTTACCCAATCCTCACACCATTCCCTCCCCATTGCTCCTTCCCATGCTTGGCTTAGTGATTGACTTTGATGTTTGTTTAAATGCATCATGTGCTTTAAAGAATTTTGATCTGAGTTTTAATTTCCTCCTGTGCAGAAAGTTTAGTGATAATTGTTTCACAAAGCTGAAAGATTAATTGAGAAAAAAGCTAAAGATCTAGCTTATGATATGTCATAATATGTACCTTCCTTTCATAATCCACATTCTAATCATTGTATTTTGGTATATTTCTTTAAGATCCATTTAAAGTAGGACTATAAAATAAAAATTGTTAAGGAACTAAGGGTACCTTCCTTCAGCCTCTTTTCTGTTCTCCCTCTTTCTCTCTCTGGTCTACACATGAGCTCTTTGTGGCCTAGATCTAGGGCCATCACATATCTTTTTACTTTACTAATATATAAAATGGCATGCTTTCTCTACAGAAAAAATTCAGTGGAAGTACATTTGACCTTGAAAAATAAGCCCCAGGACAATGGTCTGGACTAAAATTATGAGCTCAGGAGAAAACAACATTATCATTATTAATAACTTAATAAGCATTTGGAGGTAATAAAAGAAAAGAGACTAGAAAAAGAGAAAGAGGTAAAAACAATGGTTAAGAAGTACATGTGAAAAGAATGCTATTAGATGGAGAAAGACAAAATTTTAGAGGGAGAAGCTTAAGGGTGAATTATAGTCAGTGAGACATCTCTGGGGTTGTGAAGGGCAGAAGGATTTAAAAACCAGATTCATCCTCTTCCTGTTCAAGATGATGGAGTAGACTCAACATTTCCTTCTATCACTTTTATAATGTATCCTCCTTAGATGACCATATAAAAGTTTGAAATGAAACAAATCAATCATATAATAAGGCAAAATGGAACAAGGTGTTCCAACAAATTTCTAAAAGGTGGAAAAATTAGTAAGTTTGAGGAACATAGCAAATGGAGATGCTTCTGCTTAGAATACAGGGCTCTGTGACTCCTGATAACGTGAATACGTAGACTGGCCAGGTGATCACCACCCATATTTTTACTTACAGGCCTGTTGAAAAATTCTGTTTTTCTCTCTCTTTTACTTAAGTTTGGTTCATTGACTGGGTCCTGATCAGTAGAATATGGACAGAAGTGTTTTTTTTTTTTTTTTGTCACTTTCCAACCTGTATCTGAGCCCCTGAGTAATCCTTTGTGGGTTCTTTCTTGCCCAATTTCTTTTTTTCTTTTCTTCCTTATTTTTGTGATGCTGGGGTTCCTGGAAGCCCTTCTATCTCCAGGATACACTCCCAGACCTATTTTTATATTTTTATTTGGAAACAGGGGCTCTTAAGCCAGTGAGACTGGCTTCGAACTGGAGCAATCCTCCTGTCTCTGCCTCCCAAACACAGGGATTACAAGTGTGCACCACCATGCCCGGCTTGCCCAATTTCTAAGTGCAGAAAATTCCACATAGAATTTCAAGGAGGTCCTGGGGAAGGCAGAGCCTTAAAATGGAAGGAACATGAATCCAGTAACCCTTAGAGGAGAGTGAGTGATTTGGACTGTGAGGTGAACAGGCATTTATTTTGTTAAGCTCTGTGGGTTTTTAAAATATGCCTTTGTTGGTGCATTATAATTATGTATCATAATGAGTTTCAATGTGATACAAACATACATGAACACAGCTCTTTATGTATTCCCCTCCAGATGCCCCCAATTCATATTAGTAAAATTGGTAGTGATATCTTTTTAAGATTTTTTTATTGGTGCTTGTAGTCATACATCTTACTGGAGTACAAGATGGTAGAGGAATACATACACACATTGCCTAATTAGTCCTTATCCAGTTCCAACCACATTCCCACCCCCTTCTTCTTCTCATGTTTGACTTAGTGATTGACTTTGATATGTTTCTGAATGTACATTATGTACATTAGAAAATTTCCCTCTTGCCCCTCCTATTCCTCCCAGTTAGGTTTTATTATTTGCTCATCTATAGTCTCTCCTTCTTCTTCTAGAGATCGTTCTATGAATTTATACCATGACTCATTTTCTCTGTAGCTTCTGCATATTAAGGAGAGCATCTGATTTCTTATTTTTGTGATTGACTGATCTCACTTAGCATAATGTTCTCCAGCTCCATCCCTTTCACTGGAAATTATGTAATTTTGTTCTTCATAACTGTGTAAAAATTCCATTGTACAGATCCCATCATTTTGTAATCCATTCATCTGTTGATGGACACCTTTGCTGGGTCCATAGTTTAGCAATGGTGAATTGTGCAGCCATGAAAATAATATGCATGCATTAGCTTGGTTTTCATTCTTTTGCGTAGATACCCAGAAGTGGTATTGCTGAATCATATGGTGTTCGTTCCCATTCTTCTGAGCATCCTCCATACTGTTTTCCAAAGTGATTGCACTATTTTGCAATCCCACAAACAATGTATTAGAATTTCCAGTTCTCCACATCCTCGCCAGCATTGGTTGTTTGTGTTTTGAATGATTGCTATTCTAGTTGAGCAAGGTGAAATCTCAGTGTAGTTTTGACTTGCATCTCTCTGATTGCTAATGATATTGAACATTTTTTCATACATTTGTTGGCCATATAAATTTCTTCTTTGGTACAGTGTCTATTTAGTTCACTTGCCCACATTTTGATTTGGTTATTCATTTTCTTAGTGCTGAGTTTCTTGAGTTCTCTGTATATTCTAAATATTAGTCCTCTATTGAAGGAGTTGGTGGTGAAAATTTTCTCCCATTCTGTTGGCTCTCTGTTGAGATTCTTGATAGTTTCCTTTGCCATACAGAAATTCTTTAGTTTAATGTAATCCCACATATTGATCCTTCTTTTAATTTCTTGTGCTTTTGGGGTCTTGTTGAGAAAGATTTTACCTGTGCCTATGTGTTATAGTGTTGGAGTTATGCTCTCTTTAAGGAGCCTGAAGGTCTCTGGTTAGATTTCTAAGTCTTTGATCCATCTTGAAATGACTCTGTGCAGGGTGAGAAATTAGGGTTTATTTGCAGTTTTCTGCATATGGTTAACCAGTTTTGCCAACACCATTTGTTGAAGAGGCTATCTCTTTTGGCTGTTTTGTCAAAAATCAATTGGCTGTAATTATATGGATTTGTTTCTGAGTCTTCTATTCTGCTCCAGTGGTCTATGTATCTATTTTTGTGCCAGTACCATGCTGGTTTTTCTTTTCTTTTCTTATTTATTTATTTATTTTTTTGGGTGGTACTGGGTTTCCTGGAAACCCTTCTACCTCCAGGCTACACTCCCAGACCTACTTTTACATTTTTATTTGGAAACAGGGTCTCCTAAGCAAGTGTGTGTGTGTGGCTGGCTTCAAACCTGCACGATACTCCTGTCTCTGCCTCCCAAGCATGGGGATTAGAAGCGTGCACCACCATGCCCGACCCATGCTGTTTTTATTACTATGGTTTTGTAGTATAGTTTAAGTCAGGTATTGTGATTCTTCCTGCATGGTCTTTGTTGCTAATGACTACTATAGTTATTCTATATTTTTTTCCAAATGGATTTAAGGATGGATTTTCCTATGTCTGTAAAAAAAATGACCTTGGTAATTTAATGAGTATTGATTTGAATCTGTAGATCATTTATGGAAGAATGGCCATTTTGATGGTATTGCTTCTGCTTATCCAAGAACATGAAAGAGCTTTTCATCTTCTATGGTCTTATTCGATTTCTGGTTCTTCCTGGGCATTAGTACCACAATAGATACAGAAATTGAAGTCAAGGCTGGAAATAAAAATTTCTACTTTAAAAGGGGTTCCAGATGGTTCTTATAAAAAAAAGGCAGCTCAAATTTTCAAAGTGAAGAGATCCCTAATCTTGCATTAGAGAACCTCAATTCTCATTCAAACTTTTCTAGTTATTATTTGATTTGAAGACTCCACACTAATGTCTTCTTATCTTAATAGTGGGCCAGTATCAGCTTTTTCTATTTTCCAGTATTTTCAACAGAATCAGAGTCCCTTATTGTCAATAATTTTAATAGAAAAGGTCCAGGAAGTAAGAGGGATAATAGCCAGACATGGTGGCATATGCCTGTAATCCCAGTACTTGGGAAGCTGAGACTGGAGGATCTCAGGTTCAAGGACAGCCTCTGCAACATAGCAAGACTCTCAGCAACTTAGTGAGATTCTGTTTCAAAACAGAAAATTAAAAAGACTGCCTCTCTTCCTAAGACAGATTGGTTTTGAATAATACTCATCCTTCAGAAGTACTCTTTTGTTAATGAAGCTAGCTAGTACAGTGTTGTTCAGATAGGTACACAGGCATGGGAAGTTATAGTTTTACAATATACTAAAAGAAGATGTCAGATAAAATCTCAGGAGACACAGACCTCATGTTTACAATTTGATACTTTAAAAGAAAAATGTCCTCCCCTTAAAGACAAATGACTTCAGAAGGTACTTCTTCCCCTCCCATACCCTTTTCCAGGTTTCCCTCCAAAATGAATGAAATGCTGTTTAAAAGCTAACTGATTCCCCCATTACATCATTGAGCAAACTTCCAGGCTGGTAAGAGTGATTCAAAGGAAATCTAGTACAAATGATGCTGACCAATCCAATTCTATCAGCAAAATAAGTGAAAAGGGCAAAAACATGAACCTGGCTCTGAATGTTGTAGGCATCTTAGTGTAAGGTAGAAATGGTCATCAGTTTTTATCAATAATGCCACCTCCTATCAGAAAAAAAGCAGCTGCCTAGAGGTGGAGTCTGGGCTTAGAATTCTACCTGATGAGAAATTTGTACCTGAAGAAGGGTGTGGTAATGAGTGCCAGGAATTTGCCCCATCTAGAGCACAAAGAAGGCCACGCTACATAAGAAGAAATCACATGGGTCAGGAACTGGACGATCTTGATCCTTGGTTCTGAAAATTGGCAAGTTTGTGACTTTGGACATTTACTTCATCACATCACTTCTGAAATGAGCTACCTAGTATTCTCACACGGTGTGTAAGAGTGGTGGGGTTAATATTACAAAAAGCATTGCAGATGTAATAAAATTGATATTTCACTTGCATTTTTGTAATCACTAGTAAAATTGAGGTTTTTTTTCTTTAGAGGTGATTTTTAATCAAACTCTAAGAGGCTTTTCATCCACGTTAGGACTTTGAAAGTAGTTAATATATGCTCTAGTTTCCCTTCTCCTAGTGTCTGTCCCTGTTGCTTACAATCCAGACATCCCCAGCCCATTTTTTTCAACTTTTCTCCTTTAATAACTAAAAGTTTTTTTTCTGTGTGTGTTCTCTTACCAAAACTTACACCAAATCTTCCTTTCCTGCATGGTACATTCTGCCTTTTCATTTTCTACTTACAAAACAAAATCTTCCACAGAAGAATGGGAATGAAGGTACCATATGATCCAGCAATACCACTCCTGGGTATCTACCCAAAAGAAAGGAAATCAAACTACTAAATTAATACATGCATATCTATGATCATAGCTGCACAATTCACCATTGCCAAACTATGGAATCAGCCAATATGTCCATCACCAGATGAATGAATTAAAAAAACTGTTGGATATGTACGCAATGGAATGTTACTCAGCCATAAAGAAAAACACAATTACATCATTTGCAGGGAAATGGAAGAAACTGGAGGACATTATGCTAAGAGTGAGATTAGTCAGTCACAAAAAATAAAAAATTGGATGCTCACCCTAATATGCAAAAGCTAAGGAGAAATGGGTCATAGGAGGAACTCTAGATAAAGAAAGAGATTCTGTAGATGAGCAAGTAAGGCGACCTAACTGAGGTGTTTAGGAGGGAGAGGGAAATTCTCTGATGCACATAATGTACTGGTTTTGTTTTGTTTTGTTTTGTTTTTGTTTTTTTGGTGGTACTGGGAATAGAACCCTTCTACCTCCGGGATACACTCCCAGACCTATTTTTTATATTTTATTTGGAAGCAGGGTCTTTTAAGCCAGAGAGGCTGGATTCAAACCTGCGCAAGTGCAGGGATTACAAGTGTGCACCACCATGCCTGGCCACATGATGTACTTTAAAAAACACATCAGTGTCAATCACTAAACTGAGCATGAGATGGAGGAAGTGCGAGGGAACAGGGTAGAAATTGGGTGAGGGCTAATTGAGTGATGTGTGCGTGTATGTCTACACCATCTTGTACTCCATTAAGATGTCTGACTACAATGCACCAATAAAAAATTTTAAAAAGTAATACATTAAACATGGTCTCATTAGTGATCATTAGGTGTGCATCTACTATAAATCCCCCTTTTCATAAAAATTTCAAACTGTATTTATCACATTCTTTCAGTTATAATATAAAAGACTGACCATATAACTTAGAGGAATAAAGTTATTTTTCTATGTTTTCAGGTTTAGTCCATATGAGGCCAGGGATGGAAGATCTCAGGAAATGGAGACATGAAGTGGAGAAAGGGAAAGGGCGTGGGCCGTGCTCACATCATGGAGGTTGGAGTCAAGAGAGGGAGCAGAGGGAGGAGAAATATATATATTCTCCAAAGCTGCACCCTCAGGGACCACCTCCTCTAGCCATACCTTACCGGCCCAATGGCTGCCACCTAGGTAAATCCATTATAATGTATGTAGCAACTTTGGGAATTACAACTGTCTTGATGTCATGACTCAATTATATCAACTATGAATATTAATACATGAGCTCATTGGGGGACATTTTATACCTAATTATAACAAACATAGGACCATATTGTAATAGGAAGTATATTTAATCAACTTTAGGTTTTTAAATGAAATATTTTTGAACTTTGGAAATTTCATTTTTACATTGTGCTCCATCTTACAAATGCCTGCCAAATGCTTATTCTATCTCATAATGGACTGCAGGATGTGTATCTCAAGAATCTGTGGTTGTCACCAGTTGTCCTATGGTTGAATTGTGCCCCTTGAGTTATACATCAGGGCAATCATCTCTCTGGGATATCTAAATAATCTTAAATTATAGATTTTAGACAGAAATAGGAAAAGTTATAATCAATTACAAAAATAAAGCATCACTAAAATCACTCGTTGATATCCCTTACTTCTGAGTTTACTAATTTGCTTACCTATCTGTCCCATGATTATAGCCATAAAAGCCATTTAGCCTTCTTGTTTTCAAGATTTCTAAATTTATAGGACTCTAAAGAAGGATCAAAAATCACTACTCCTCAAATATCAGGATGTCACTCCTTTACATAAAGATCCAAATGATCATCATCCCACTTTGCATTTACATATACTCATCTATTCCTTCCCCATCCTAATGGGCTAAAAATCAATATCTATTCCAGGGCCCAGGATAGAATAATTGTTTCCACAATTTCCTTGTGTAAAAGCTCCTGCAGAAAATGACATTAAAAATATACCCAATGTGTGGCTGCTACTCTCTAGAGACTGTAACTCACTCTCAAGTCAATTAGTATAAGGCTAGAGGAAAAGGGGTCACCCTAAATCATCTGGCTACACATTTTAACTGGTGTAAAGAGCACTAAATTCACCCAGAACACACAAGGCAGTGTTTCCAACAAGCAGGGAAGTGAGAGTTTACACCCACCTAGTTCTACCCAGTGAGTACAGGTTGACTATCAAGGCATCCTTTTAATGTTTCTCTGCTTTCCTTTCAATTCATGTCCTTCCTCATTTCTTATGCATTATTCTTGTGCTTGATCATAATGTCACTGGGGGTCCTCCATAGCATACCATATCAATGTGGACTCTATCTGCTTTCCAGAGTTCCTTAATGCCTGGCAGAGTTGCCTCAGATACAATTCTTCCTTTCAAGTTGAGCCCCCATGTGTGTAGCATTAATTTCTCTGGCTGCATGTAATTCATTCAGGGACTCACACCAGCTGAGAACCACATATGGGAGTCCAGATTTACAGAGCTGTTTTATTTTGTGCCTTGCCAACCCAGAGGAGACAATTTTCTATTTGAGTTTTGAGTGTCTGCCCTCGTTGTGTAGTCTACTAGAAATGGATGATTAAGAAGCTGCATTTAACAAGAGGCCCATCCGGGCCATGGGTTGAGACAGTCAACAATCCTCTGCAGCCTCTGCTGTCCTTGCTTTGAGCATAGTTCTACTGCCCCTGCCCACACAGACTTCAGCTACTGTTTATGCATTCTGTAGCCATGGGTCCAGCTTGCTAAGTTTTCATTCCCTCAGTTTCCCCAACTCTTTCTTCTGTGTGACCTCAGTAACTAATGCTCTTCCTCTAAGCTTTAGGGATTTTCACTTGTAAAATAAAAAGGGTGGATTAAATGAGAACTATTATATGTCTACAATTGTTTGATATCAAATAGAATTCAAGAACATTCTCCAACCATGTAGAAGATGCCTCCCTCTACCAAAAGTCTTGAATGGTAGAAAATAGAGCTCACAAAACAAAAAGAAATCCCAGAACTGGAGTGAACATCATTTTTGTTAGATTCTCTGATGAAAACCTGCATCAAATCTCCCTCTCCTGCCATAGTATGCCCCATTTTTTATTTCTCACTTAAAAAACAAATACAAATATAACTATATCATTAAAGAGAACATATTTAATCAATCTTAGTTTTTTTTACATAAGTTATTTTTGAGCTTTGGAAATTTTATTCTTATTTTTAACCTATCATTGTACTACATCTTGCAAATACATTATATTTCTACTTTCTATTTCTGGCTTTTAAATAATGTCACCATTTTAACTTGGAATCTTGACATTCTTCTCTCTATCACAATCCATTTGTAGGAAAGAAAAAAAAGAAATTTTCAAAGGATATGGACAGCATCAGGGATAGAATATCTTCTCAACCATCTCCAAACAGAAAAGGCTTGTGCAATTCTGAGCAAGAGAGGCAGCTCCTCACAGAATTATTGTTTCTTCAGTTAGAATCTGGGCTTACTTTCTGTCCTATATTTTCACCTAGGCCACCCTGAACGTTCCTAATTCTTCTTTGTTCTATCTATTTGCAAGCTTTATTTTTCTCCTTCAACATAAGATACCAGATTTCAGGATGATTTACAAGATGACAAGTTTATCTTGGAATCATAATAGGAGCCACCCCTTCTGTTAAAGGTAATTACATTCATCCTTCATCACGAGTGTGCAGGAAGGGTTCAAAAAACTGTGATACAGCCGGGCATGGTGGCGCATGCTTGTAATCCCCATGCTTGGGAGGCAGAGACAGGAGGATCATGCAGTTTTGATGCTAGCCGTGCTGGCTTAAAGAGACCCTGTTTCCAAATAAAAAAGTATAAAAATAGATCTGGGAGTGTAGTCTGGAGATAAAAACAAAACAAAACTGTGATACACAAGGCTTTATGTCCCTCACCTAAAATTAAGAAAGTAATTGAGCAAATGTGACCAAAGAGACCAGCATGGGTAAGGGGTGCAATTAAAGAAATAATAAGCTAGAGAGGTGCTTGAGAAGTAGAACATGGCCATCAAATTGCAAGGGGGTGGAGGGATTAGCAGTAAATCACAAGCTCTGGATCAAGTAAAATGAGGACAATGGAAAGCTCAAGCCAAGTGCCCAGCCTCACATACAGCACAGACAAGATTCACTTCAATTAAGCAAGGTAAGAACCCTGAGTCCAGACACGCCCTATTTTGCTTAAGATTCTAATTGAGACCCACATCCTAGCTCCAAAGCTGCTTTTAGTTGAATGTCCTCATGTAGGTTAAAATAATTCATTAGACTTCTGTTAGTCATTGACCTACAAATGCATTTACATGGTAATTGTTCCTGGTCCACTTAACTTAATCATTTGGTTGTGTCTTTATGCTTCAGAAGATTGCACCTACTGGGTTATGACTCTTACCATCTTTTAAGAAAAAAATCTTTTGCTCTATAATTGATTTGTAACAAACTGCACATATTTAAAGCACAATTAATTAATTATAATTAACATGTATTGACATATGTATACAACTGTGAAATCATCACATCAAAGTTAATGAGCATACTCATCACCTCCTAAAGTTTCATTACCTCCCCTGGTAATCCTTCCTTCTTGTTCTTTCCTGACCACAACCCCAGTAACCTTGATCTTCTTTCTGTCACTATCAGTTTGCATTTTCTACACATTTATATCAATGGAATCATTATGTATTTTTGTTCTAGATCCTTTCAGTATGATTATTTTGACAATCATCTATTTTGTCTCATGGATCAGTAGTTCTTTTTATTTTATTGCTTAACTATATATTGTAATTTGTCTATCTTTGTACCTGTTGATGAGTATTTGCTTTGTTTTCAGTTTTGAAACAATAGGGGAAAAGGCAAATTCCTCTAAGCAGATCACCAAGCTTCAATCTGAATCTACAATGAAGTCAAGACAAGAATTTTGTCTACACTAATATTATATGCTTCAAAGTCACAACAAACTTATGAACCAGAGCTTTATTTAACTGTTCCTGTAGACCAGGAAACAAAGACTAGAGAGATTAAAGGACTGGTCCCAGTATCACACAGCCAGTAAGAAGATGTGTGTGCACATAAATAATTCAAATGTGTACTTCTAGAGTTCTTTTCTGCATTACAGACTTGGGATTACTTTACAATTCAGGTTGACTATTCAGGTTGTGTTTCTATAAAACCATCTGCTTCACTTCTCCAGGTATAGAATAAAATTAAAAAGCACTAAATCAACTGTCAAGCATCTACTCTATTCCTACAGAATTAAACAGGGCAAGAATCCAATGGAAGTGGCACAGGTTCACTATCTCACTAGCCTTCTCCTGCAGGAATTCTCTTGCAGGGATCTTACAGATAGGAAATTACCTCTTCTCAGTTACTTTCTGTCTGTAAGATTCTGCTTCTTTTAGAGAGGTTGAGAATGACAGATTTCCCCCCCATGGTTCCTTGCTGCTGAAGCATGGCATGTGACCCATACTGACCAGTGAGTCTAAATAAAATGTATGCTAGGAATTCTGGGGGAAAAGATGACAGTATTCTTCTCTACTAGAGATACAAAAGAGACAATGACTCTCCATTTGCTGGATATGGCTATCTCTGCAAGCAACATTTGTAGCAGCCCATCTGCTACTCTGAGCAGATAAGTGGCCATCATGCTGAGGATGGAGAAGCAGAAATGTACAGAGCACAATCATGTGCATTGTGAGCCATTGTTTCTATCAACCTTAAAGCTGCCCGAGCCTATACTTTTTCAGATATAAAATTTTCTTCCCATTTAATCCACTTTTAGTTTGACTTTCTTTACCATGTGCTAATTGATTCAACTTACAAAAAAGCTGCAGGCCAGACACCAGACTAAGTACCTTCAAATAAGTGATCCCATTTAATCTGTAAGACAAGGTCATGGGATAATTATTGCTATGCTCATTTTGGAAATAAGAAAACAGAAGCTCAGAGAATTGAGATGACCTACCCAACTTTAAGCAGAAAACAAGTGGTAAAGAGTCAAACCAAAGACTGCTTAAAGTCCGTGCACTTTTTATTACACTCTGACAAGTCATTGGAGAGGCTGTGGTATAGATGCAAATTTAATTAGAAGATATATTCCCTTAATTAATTTTAAAGATGGCAACATGCTGGCTATTTTATTAAGGTGACACAGTTCAACTATACTTTTATATGTGTCTTGAGTTTTATCCTAACAATCTTGGAGAAGTCCAGATAATGACATTCTTTCAGTTATGTTTTTAAAAACTGCAACTTAAGTGCCTGATACATGTCAGAGACAAAGCCAGGTTCTGTGAGATGCAAAGACTGCAGAGAAAGCAGAAGATAGGATTCTTTGTCCCTAATACTTGTGTTGGAGTAAGTACATAATGTATGGCAGATGCTTGGTAGTAGTATTATATTAAGTGCTATTTATTATAAAGTGTTTCAAAATGATTTATCTTTAAAAGTCCAGAAACTCGGTCACATGTACACTTAGAATATAATGATTAGCTTTATGATCAGAATTAGTGTCTGTGTTTGAGGAGAGCATTTAAGGGATATAGTGGGGAGGGGAGGACAACTGAATGGGTCAGCAAAAAGGATGTCTCCAGGTGTTGGCTAAAATCATCATCCTGATGGCCGCTGTGCGGTCCTTCCCAGGGGGCCTCACCCAGAGATCCTGGAACTGGATGGAATTGATGTAGCAAGTCGGATGGAAACTTCATGAGAATGGAGATTCACACTGAAATGAATAGGATAAGAAACCAGCATGGGGTAACCTAATTCTTCCCAATATAGCAGGATCTTGGTGGAAAATAACAAAACAAATAAATTTAAAAAGGAAATTTTCGTACCAAACTAACCAGTTCGAAACAGTGATGTGTATCAGACCGCAGAATACTCTCCCCCAATGGAAGTTGTAAAATGCTCTCCACCTGAGCCATTTAAAAGTAACTTGGGTAAAATAATTGGAAGTTTGCTCCAGGGAACAATCCATTAGTGGCCAAGGATGTAGGAGATGAATTGAAAGGTCCCTTAAAGTCCTACTTTCCATAACACAACTTTGTGGGCACTTAGGTAATTGTTGCCTTCTTTAAAAATAATTTTTTTATTTTACTAGTTTTGTTTGTTTCAAGACACTGGTTGAATATTAATACAAAGAATGCTTTCTAGATTGAAAATATATCTCCTCAGTGTCAGAGTAAAATAGTCTGCTCTGTTCTATCTCATACATTACAGGACTTTTATTCAGGGTACTGGGGATAAAATCATCAGCCATGCTCCTTCGGCAACCCTCAAGGGAGTGGGGGTAATTTCCTGGCTCCAGTGCCCAATTCACTGACCAGGTCATGCTGTCTAGCTTATCTGTATTAGGACACAACTCTTCTCTGAAGGAAAACATAAGTTTTGTGGGAATCAGATGGCCTGTTTCCCAATATTCAGGTGCTTTGGAATAATGCCAACAATAGTACTCTTAAAAAACAACAATATGTATATTTCTGTTAAAAGATAAGATTCACATCCAGGACCAGGGCCAGACAAGCA
The DNA here is from genome assembly GCF_963383645.1 of Muscardinus avellanarius. Taxonomy (NCBI): domain Eukaryota; kingdom Metazoa; phylum Chordata; class Mammalia; order Rodentia; family Gliridae; genus Muscardinus; species Muscardinus avellanarius. Next base: position 51,906,088 of record NC_137788.1, read on the forward strand.
ATCTGGAACCTTTAGGGGAAGCCTCAGGAATTCCTCCAGGACAAAATGCCTCTGTAACATAGCCAAGCCAACTTTGTAAACTCTACATCTGAGAAGCAGCAGAGAAAATGGAAAGGTTCTCTGGGAATGTTCCCATCAATGAAACTCTAGATTTTACTAACTGGTAATTGTGTTACTTTGCTCTCTGCACAGTTTCCTTCTTCTATCTTTCCTATACATTTCCTCTTTCACTTCTGTCTATATTGAGCAGCCCTTTATAGAACTTCATCTTGGACCAGATACTCTGCAATATAGTATGAGTGCAAAATGGCACTGTGGTCTGAGTGTCTCTGACTTCCAAATTTACAGATGAAATCCTATCTCCCAAAGGGATGCTATTGGGAGATGAGAACTCTGGAAAGCAATTGAGTAGTGAGGACTCTGCCTGTAAGAGAAAAATAACTTTATAAAAGAGCCTCCAGATAGCTGTCTCACTCCTTCTACCAAGTGGAAACACAGGGAAAAGGTGACAGCCATCTGTGAGAAATAGGTCTTCACCAGATATTAATCTACTGATCCCCTAACTTGAGACATCCCAGCCCCCAGATTTTAAGAAAGAAAATTTTTATAATTTAAACATCAAATCCAGTTTATGACATTTTGGTTATAGCAGATGAAATGGACTAAACCAGAAAAGACGAGATATATATATTTCCTGTCCCTCAGGGTACCCCTGTGGTTACAGGTGGTGAGATCCCTAGCAGAAAGAAAGCAAGTGTGAGCTACCATCTGGAGGAGAACAAACAGCAAAAACAACTTTATGCTCCTATTCCTTGTATAGGGTTCTGCACAAAATGGCCCACGCCCAAACTATGCACAAGGATGTTACACTTTTCTTAGTCATTGCACATATGTGTTACACTTTTCTAATCATTTCACATAACTTGTGTAAAGAAATGTTTTTTTATGTTTTGTTGTTGGTACTGAGGATTGAATATAGAGGTATTGTACTTCAGAGCTACACACCTAGCCCTTTTTTATTTCCTGTTTTTGAAATAGGGTTTTGCTAGGTTGCTGAGTCTCACTATTTTGCAGAGACTGTTTCTGAACCTGTGCTCCTCCTGTCTTAGCCTTCCAAGTACTCAGACTATAGGTGTACAACACCCAGCCTGGATCTTTTATGGTTGTAAAGGTTAAGTATAGATTAAGTTGCTGCAATAAAAGACCTCAGAACACAGTGTCTTCTGTAATAAACAAGTTTATATTTTCCTTCATGGAAAAGTTTGAAGGTGTGTATAGTGTTGAGTGTTAGGGATATGAGAAAGACTACAGAAAATGGAGGGTAATCCTTAGCAAAGCCAGAAAGGAGGGGTAGGAAAAGAAGAAGAAGGCAGAGGTTAATTAATGGAAAAACTACATTCAAATATGTGTATACATGTGAATATAACATTTTTAACCTGGACACTCAGTACTGGGTGGGAGGGAAAAGGGGAAGTGTGGGGAGGCACCAAGTACTATGTGAATATATGCCATTGCAAACATGATCCACATTATTAATTGAGACTATAGTGCACCAACAAAATCAAATATTGTAAAACCATTTTTATCATCCCATAGGAAGTTTTTCTTCTCATCACAGTTCAATATGGCTATGACAAAAGCAATAAAAAGTAGAGAATCTTCTTTATAGCAGAGATTCATAAGGTACACATTTCCCAGACTCCCATTCTGGGAACAGGAATGTAGATAATGTGACCTCTAAAGCTCAGCATATTCTCTTCCCATAATTAAATAAAGGAAAAGATGGCAATGAATATTCAAGCATTTAAAGTCTTTGCCTTAAGAACATAGTAGAAAAAAAGTCACTAAAACAAACAAACAAACAAACACACCAACAAAAATGAGAAGACCTCAGAAACTTTTCTGGACTTTCAAAGTCTTTGGTTACTTTTTTTGTAAATGAAGGTATAGAAGGAGCATGAGACACTTCTCAGGTCCTTTTATAGGAATTTTAGCTAAGTAAGATTAACCTGTCTCAGAAAGGGAATAGTTTTAAGTTTTCTCTCATATATGGAAGCTAAAGAGAAACTGGGTAACAAAAAAGACCTTAGATAAAAGAGTAGAGACTCTAGTTGAGCATGGAGGGAGGGTTAGAAAAGGGAGGAGGACAGATAGACACTTAATGAAGGTAATAGTTTAAATAATGCTATGTGTATATATTAAATTATCAATGCTAATCTTCATGGCATGTATGAAGAAGGAGAAGAGAAGTGGGATCTGGAGGAAAACACATCAAATGCTGTCACATGGATATTTTTATCACTCTACCCAGTATGATGTATAATGGCAATGCACCAATAAAAGTATATAAAATTTAGGATAAGCTGTTAATGTTTTTAGAAAATGCAGATGAGGCAAATAAGGTTTTTGCTTTTTCTCTTTGTTTAGGTTTTCTTCCATTTTTAAAAATTATGCTTTATAATTTTAAGTGTACTTGTCATACATTTCTTTAGTCTAATTTATTCCTGTGCATTTTATTTTTTGAGGTGCCACTGTAAGTGAATTTTTTATATCTTATTTTCAGATTGTTCATTACTGGAGCAAAGTCCAGTTGATTGTGTGTGTGTGTGTGTGTGTGTGTGTGTGTGTGTGTGTGTGTTACTGAAAATTGAGCACAGGGTCATCCTATTTTGGAGCTACACTGCAGCCCTGTTGTTAATATTTTGTTTTGAAACAGGGTCTCCCTAAGTTGAAAAAAGCCTCACTAAGTAGCTGAGGCAGGCTGTGAAGCTACTGTCCTCTTTTCTCAGCCTGCAAAGTCCTGGGATTACAAGTGTGTGTCACCTATCCCAACTGCATCATTTTGAGATTTCTTATTACTTTCAAGTTTTCTTAGATTTCTTAGGATTCTTTTTTTGTTCCAATTTTTTATGTATCTATTGGCTAATTGTCCTGGCTAGAAACTCCAGTGCAATCAATTTTTAATAGATGTAGACATCCTTGTTTATTTATCTTATGGAGAATTTTTTAATTTTTTGCTACTAAGTATGATGTTAAGTGTAAGAGTTCCATAGATGACTTTCATAAAATTAAAGTTTTCTTCTATTTCTAGTTATATATTTTTATCATGAAAGGTATTTTAGTGTTTCATATAGATTTAAAAAGAATCATTTTACTGTTGTTTGTTGAAGCTAACTATAAATGTCTGTGATGTTTGGGTAATTTATAGTATTGTACTACTTTTACTTTTCAAAACATAAAGACTGGTAGAATTAATAAAAAATATAGCTTATCTACATGCTGTCTAGAAAAGATTCACATTAGATCAAAAGACACACATAGATTGGAAGTAAAAGAATGTAAAATAGATAGGATGCAAATAGTAAGCAAAAGAGACTAAGAATGACTAAAATTAATTAGACAAGGTAGATTTTATTATTATTGATATTATTAACTTGCAATGCTAGGGATCAAATCCAGGGCCGTTTGCATGTTAAGCAAGGATTCCACCAGAGATAAACCATTAGCCCCAGAAAAGACTTCAAAACAAAAAAAAATTGCAAGAAATTTTATAGACCATGGCACTTATGATATGGGAAAATTTCCACCCCCTTCCTCATTAGGATCACTCATATCTATCTAATAATATAGTGCCACCTCACAGGAAAACTTGAGGCTACCTGGTTTAATGCAAAAAAGTAGGATTTGGGACTGAACACAAGGTACTCTTCTGTGTTAGGTATTACCACAAGTTGGCCAAATGGAAGAGCTTTCTATTCATTGTATTTTTTATTTTTAGAGAAAATAATAAAGTGCTACATTGTTGAATACAAAGAGCCATCATTTATATTTAACATTAAAAATAAATATTACAAAAAATAAAAATAAAATCATATTTATGAGTTCAATAGAATGATTATAAATATTTAATAAAACAAATAAATATCATTAAAGAGAATACAGAGAAGTGAGAATTTGAATGCATTGTTGGTGGGATTGCAAATTAGTGCAACCACTTTGGATAACAGTATGGATGATCCTCAGAAAAATGGAAATGAACCTACCATATGATCCAGCAATACCACTTCTGGGTATCTACCCAAAAGAATGGAAACCAAACTATCAAACTAATGCATGAATATCTATGTTCATATCTGCACAATTAACAATTGCCAAATTATGGAACCAGCCAAAATGTCCATCAACAGATAAATGGATTACAGAATTATGGGATATGTACACAATGGAATTTTACTCAGACTTATAGAGAACAATGATGTCATTTACAGAGAAATGGATGGAAATTGAGAACATTTTGCTAAGTGAGATTAGTCAGTCACAAAATCTTAGAAATCAGATGCCCTTTCTAATACGTGGAAGCTTGGGAGAAAATGGGTCATAGGAGGAACTCTAGACAAAGAAGGAGAAACTACAGATGAGCAAATAAGGCAACTTAATTGAGGGGATGGAAGGGTAAGAGGCAAATGTCCTAATGTACCTGAGGTACATTCACAAACATATCAAAGTCAATCAGTAAGGCAAACTGGAGAAGGAGGAAACAGGGAGGGAATGGGGTGGAAATTGGGGAAGGACTAAATAAATGATGTGGGCAGGTATGCCTCTACTATCTTGTACTCACATTAAGATGTATGACTAAAATGCACCAATAAAAAAAAATGGTAGATTTGTTCCCATTTTTCTGAGGATTCTCCATATTGTTTTCCACTGCAATACCACTTCTGAGTATCTACCCAAAAGAAAAGAAACCAAACTACCAAACTAATGCAGGTATATCTATGTTCATAGTTGCACAACTCACCATAGCCAAACTATGGAACCAGCCAAGATGTCTATCAACAGATGAATGGATTACAAAACTGTGGGATATGTACACAATGAAATTTTACTCAGCCATAAAGAAAAAACTCAATTACATCATTTTCAGGGAAATGGATGGAACTGGAGAACATTATGCCAAGTGAGATTAGTTAGTCACAAAAAATAAGAAATCAGATGCTTTCCCTAATATGTGAAAGCTAAGGAGAAATGGGTCATAGGAGGAACTCTAGATGAAAAAGGAAATCCTATAGAGCAGCAAACAAGACAACCTAAATGAGGGGATGGGGAGGAAGGAAATTATCTAAAACACACAATGTACTTAAACATATCAAAGTCAACCACTAAGTCTAGCAAGGGAAGGAGGGATGAGGGAATGGGGTGGGAATTAGGTAGGGGTTAAATCATTGATGTGTACATGTATGTCCACACAAGTTTTTTACCCCAATATGATTTATGAATATAATGTACCAATAAAAAGTTAAAAAAATAAATAAAAAATAAAAATAAAATAAAAATAAATAGTTGTGTGTCAGAAGATTATATAACTTAGATTAAATCGAAAAATTCAAAAAAGTGCAAAATCTACAAAGATTGCATCTTATGAAATAGAAAATCTGAATAAACAAATTATGTAAGAAGATTGAATCAGCCATCAAAATCTTTAATAAATGATGTCCTGGACTTCATGCTTTCTCTGTTAAATTCTACCAGATATTTGAGCAATAAATAATACCAATTCTAGCACTTTCTTAGAGGCCAATATTGTTCAAAGGCAAAATAAAAACATTATAGGAATAGAAAAGTACAGATCAAAATCCCTCAGGAAAACAGATGAGAAACACTCCACAAAATATTAGTAAACCAAATTTCTAGCAATATTAAAAGCATTATACATTTGTATGATAGCCTATTGCTGGAATGCAAAGATGGTTCAACATATAAAAATGGATCAATGTAATATACCACATAATAGTATGAAGAAAGTAATTCACATGGCTATCTATTTATATTGGATCAGGAAAAATCATTTGACAAAATCCAACATTCTTTCATAATAAAAACATGTAGGAAAGTGTGAATATAAGAAAACTACCTCACCATAATAAAAAATAGATATAAAACCAAAAAGAACATTATACTTCATGGTTAAGGATTGAAAGCTTTCCTCTGAAGATAAGAATCAATGCAAGGGGAGTTATTGCTTAGTAAGTACGGAGTTTCAATTCTGTAAGATGAAAAAAGTTCTAGAGATATATGGCAGTGATAATTTTATAATGACAGGAGTATATCACCGAACAGTATACTTTAAAATGATTAAGATGGCAAATTTTATATTATATGGATTTTATAAAAATTAAGAACAAAAATATATGAGGTACATATAAAAGAAATCTTATTTGGCATCTTCTGAAGCTGCTGGCTCACTAGTTCCCTAGCAGCCTACTTCTTTCCAATTTGGAAGACACAGAATGTGAATTCTTAGGATTGTACCCATTTTATTCCCTTGTTAAGTATTAAGTATTGTTTCTAACATCTGGGTCAGATATGAAGCCATACCATTCATCCTGCTCTACTGAATTTTCAGCATCTGCCTTTGGCAACCACTTTTGACCTTGAGTTTAACTTCTTATTCTTCTTGCTCCTAGCTGCTGCTTCTGCTAATTATAATGATTTTTTTTTTGCTATTTTTAAGTTGTTTCCTTGGTATTTTTAAAATTATTATTCCAATTGTTTTTTAATTATTATTTTAAAATTATTATTCCTGATATAGTTTTATTCTGCCTTTGTTACCTGAAAATGCTCCTTAATATTTAAATTTAAATGTTTTTATTATAATAAAGTCCTATTCCTCTTGACAACCTTCCCTATGAGTTCTAAATGCATGTGTATTATGAGTGTTCTTTGTTAATTACATCTTTGGTTAGGCATTTACCCAGCTGAAAAATACTGTATATAGATTGTTAGGTCCATACATTGGTCCCTCAAATGGGCATTCCAAGGAAGTCACTTAACTGGTCTGAACTTTGTTTTTCACAACCAATAAATAAATACAGTACTGATTTTATTCACCTCACTTTTGAAAGTATCAAGTGAGACATATAAATGGGATTGCTTTGTAGATACTCATGTGTTTTACAGATTGCAGGAATTGTGATGATGAGAACATAAGGGTGAATATGATGATGAATTGTTTTTCAGTAAAAGGGAAGTGAAAAAGCTCAAGTGATAACATGAGCTTGGCCATTAACAATATAGCTTGTTGACATTTATAGTGACAGTTATGACCCCATGAATTTCCACAGGGAAAACTTAAAGGTTGACGACCTTCCTCTTAAGACAGAGCAAAGCCTGGTAGCAACCTAAGAAACTAATGCAAAACCCAAGATGCCTACATTTGCAAAATTCAAAGCCGCAGTTAATTTTCGATTAAATTATTCTCAGTCATATGCAATTACCAAATGCGGTTAGGTCGTTCATTATAAAGAGAAGAAAAAGACCACATCACTGTGTTAGTTTTAGTGGCAGTAGAGCAACTGAATACAAAGCACCATGACATTTTTCATTTCTGTGAGTTGATTCTCCCAGAAGAAACACTATTAGCTTTCATATATAACTTTATATTTTCCCAAGTTTCTAGACTCTTCCTGGTGCACAGCTCATGACATTCTTACTTGACTAATTTTCTAACAGTAATATCTAGAGTACTCTCTGAAGCACCAAAGACAGTATATTAATTAATTAATTAATTAATTAATTAATTAAAATTGTTAATTAATTGGTGAAAAACAAAAGGAAAGATAAATCTTTCTGGAATGCTATAAGAGACAAAATTTTCAAATTATACTTCTGAATCCCCTGTTTACTGAATGACTTTAGCCAACTTCAGTTTACTAATCTATAAAATGAAAATAGTATAGAACATACTGCATGGAGGCATGAATAGTTAATATGTTAATATGACAAAGTAATTTAATAAGGGCTTGGTATCTGATAATATTATTTCATCTAATCCATACGATGGATGAAATGAGATGGTAGTGATGATGTTTGCATTTCATTTACTCTCTGTTCACTCATTTTTGCAAATATTTTCTTGAATAATTTCTATGCATCAAGCATGAGGGTAGATTTTGAGAATGAGGAAATAAAACTAATCAACTTTCTCAACTTTCTGCTACTAAATTCAAGGTATATCAGTTCTAATCCTATTTATTTTGATGTTTTGTTTCTCTCTTTGCAAATTCTTTCCCAACCCCTTATTCTTTATATATGTGTATCTTTACTGGAATGGTTTCTGGAGATTTTTACATGGTCTCTTGAATTCTAGTCTGACTTCTTCCTATATGCCCTTCACTCTGATGCAAGATAAATTATTCTTATGTTGTCCCTCTCCTACTTCTATTTTAAGTAGCTCTACTTCATCTAGCATGAAACCTAGATCTGCTCAGAATCTATCATATGACTGTCTCCAGTCCAATTTCTGACCTCATTTTCTAATATACATACCCCCAGGAGCACTACTAGAATATTTAAACCTTTTAAAATGTGCTATGTACTCTCAATCCCCAGTGTATATACAAATTGGTTTAAGCATAATCCATCTTCAGAGTGAAGTAACTCTCTTTCCTGTGTGCCCGTTGCTACAGGTATCTCTTAATCTGAGTATGGATTATATTGTATTGGGTCTGCTTATTTTTCTACCTACTTCATTAATTATTTGAAGTCTATAGCTTATTTTGAGATAGAAAAGGTAATAAGGAAAAGCTTTAAAATGAATTGATATGGCAATATATGAATAAAAAAAATCTTGGGCTGAAGATATAACTCAGTAGTGGAGTGCTTGCCTAGGCTGTACAATGCTCTGGGTTTATTCCCCAGCACCACCAAAAAAAAAAAAAATAGAATCTTTTTCTATTTAAAATCTATATTGTAGTTTGTAGGGTTTGTATGCAATATATTAATAAATTCTTTAAAAGTTAATGTTAGAATAAGTAAAAAGTTAATGCTAAGTATAAAAATAATTTGACATTGCATTGTATTTATACATCTCAATGGGATAAACAATGGTAGGGACATACATGCACACATCACCCAATTAACTCTTACCTTATTCCTGTGCCATTCCCTCCCCCTCCATCATTCCCATGCTTGGCTTAGTTATTGACTTTGATATATTGTTTAAGCATATTATGTATTAAGTATTATGATATATTGTTTAAGTATATTCTTTGTTTAAGTATATTATGTGCTTTAGAGAGTTTCCCTTTTCCCCCCTCCTATCCCCTCAGTTAGGTCACCTTATTTACTCATCTATAGAATGTCCTTCTTCATCTAGAGTTTTTCCTGACACCCATTTCTCCCTAACTTTTGCATATTAGAGAAAGCATCTGATTTCTTAATTTTTGTTATTGACTAATCTCACTTAGCATAATGTCCTCCAGTTCCATCCATTTCCATGTAAATGATGTAATTGTGTTTTTCTTTATGGCTGATTAAAATACATATCCCATAGTTTTATAATCTATACATTTGTTGATGGACATCTTGGCTGGTTCCATAGTTTACCAATGGTGAATTGTGCATCTATAACATAGACAAACTGCATTAGTTTGCTAGTTTGGTTTCCTTTCTTTGGGGTAAATACCCAGAAGTGGTATTGGTGAATCAAATGGTAAATTCATTCCCATTATTATGAGGATCATCTATACTATTTTCCAAAGTTGAACTAGCCTTGAATCCCTCAGACATAAAGAACACGATTAATCAAATGGACTTGTTAGACACATATAGAATATTCCACCCAACTACAGCAGAGTTCACATTTTTCTCAGCTGCTCATGGAACCTTCTCAAATATAGATCACATTCTGGGCCACAAAGTGAGCACTAGCAAATTGAAAAAATGTGACATATTTCTCAGTGTCTTTTCAGACCACAATGGAATGAAACTAGAAATCAACTACAGAAAGACCTAGAGAAACCACATAAACATGTGGAGAATGAACACGACAGTGCTGAATGAAGAATGGGTCATATATGAAGTAAGGAGTAAAATCAAGAAATTTCTAGAAACAAATGAAAATAGAGATACAACAGATCAAAACCTCTGGGATACTTTAAAGGCAGTATTAAGAGGAAAATTCATAGCGTTGAGTGCTCACATAAAGACACACCTCAAAGCTGTTGAAAAACAGGAACAATCTAACCTTAAAGTCAGTAGAAGACAGGAAATTACTAAAATCAGAAAAGAAATCAATGAAGTAGAGAATAAAAAATAACACAGAAAATCAACAAAACCAAAAGCTGGTTTCTAAAAAAAAATTAACAAGATAGACAACTAGCGAACCTAACCAAAGAGAGAGAGAGAGAGAGAGAGAGAGAGAGAGAGAGAGAGAGAGAGAGAAAGAGAGAGACTCAACCCAAATATGAAGATAGGTAATGAAAAAGGAGATATTGCTACTGACAATGTAAAAATCTAGAGCGTTATCAGAAACTACTTTGAAAAACTATACTCCAACAAAATGGAAAATCTGAGGAAATTGAAAACTTTTATATAAATAAAACCTGCCTAAACTCAGTCAAGAAGATATAAAAAATGTAAACCAATTAATGGCAATCAAAGAGATTGAAACAGGAATAAAGAGCTTCCTATCAAAGAAAAGCCCAGGACCAGATGGTTTCCCTAGTGAATTTTATATAATTGTTTAAAATAGGAGAGTTTAAGGTTTCATTTTATCAACTGTGGCTCAGATATATCCTAGTAATAATACTTTAGGTTTATATTAGAACTCAACATATTACAAAACACTTTAACATTAAATCTCACTTGATTTTCACAGGAATAGACACCTTGTTTTACCAACTTGGGAAGCTCATTGGATAGAATATTTTGTTAGAATGAGTTTCATATTTAAAACGTAGTTAGTTGATTAATGTCTCTTTCTTCTGCTTCCATTTGGCCAGGCTATAGTGTCATTTATTTAACAAAAGTTTGAATTACTAGCTATCTAGCAGCAGTAGACTCTGTGTACTTTGCTATGACTTACATCTTTTTATTGTAAAGTGGATAAATTAATAGTATATAACACCTAGTCTTCATTTTAGATTCAATAAGAAATTATGAGCACTGAGCTAAGAATTATAAAAATAAAAGAAAAAATAGAAAAAATAAAAAGAAAGGGTTGTGCTGTACTCATTAAGCAAGGTTTGTTCCTATTGCTTCAGACATTTTACTTGGGAAAAATTTGTGTAAATGTAATGAAGTACATATTTACATCTCAATTTGAAAGGTGTTTGGGTATTTGGGGATGGTCCACTGACTCTTCTATATATATTTTTAACCAAAAGGACACCGTATTGGCCTGAGGACACAATCATCAAAAATCATAATTAGATGTGAAGACAGACCAACGACAAGGAGAGAGAACTCACCTGTTTCACTGGGAACCAGAAATAATTGATGTTAAGGACCTGAAATACAACAGAAATTCTGCCTCTAAGTTTCTTACTTGGTCTGTTCTATGATAGGAGAATTTGTATATGAATAGAATATCAAAATTATGCATTCTTAAACAACAAAATAGACCTTAAGACCAACTCAGGATTGTATATAGCTTGTGCTCTTTGGTAAATGAATTCAGAGAAAGGTGAAGTTTTGACTTAAAGCAGTACATGGTGATGGATCAAATAACTCTGTGTAACATGTGGAGGAGCCTGGAGCTTTGATGGTACATTAAAACAGATGCAAAAGTGCATTCTTTTTTATTTTAACATCAACTGGGATTGTTTAGCCCGATAAAGTGTTTGCATTAACCAAAGAACAGCCCTGTCTGCATAGCTGCTATTGATTGGATTAGATGAAATCTAGACATCAAGTCTTGATTTGTTATCCATGTGGGCAAATTAAGTGCCTTATCTGGACATACAGACAGATGTTGTGTTTAAAATAATAAATGGTTTTCAACCAACAAATACTTTCCCCCCAAATTTGGATCTCTTGCTTTTAAAACTCATTCACCTTTATAGTAAACATATTTCTAAGGTACTTGCTATGTGTTAAATTTTAAAATGGTCTGTAGAGTCTAAAGATAATGAAGATAGAATCCTTTCCCTGAAGTATTCCAAAGTCATATTAGAGTGTCAGTGTTATAAATTAGCAATTATAGAACAAAGATATGAGTGTAATGATTGAAACATTTAGTTGCTTTGAAACTAGGAAGAAACTCTTGATTTATGTTTGGATGGTTAGATATTTATGAAACAATTTGTTAGTCCTAAACGTGGGTAAGGCATAGTAAAATCAAATAGACAGAAAAGTATTTTAGGCAGAAAAGACACTGTAGGCAAAGTCATAGTGACATGTATGGAAAGATGTTTCTTGTGGGAACATAAAATACAAAACAGAGAGAGAGAGAGAGAGAGAGAGAGAGAGAGAGAGAGAGAGAGAGAGAGAGAGAGAGAGAGAATTGTAGAAGAAGTGGTACTGTATAAAGGATCTTGAAAGTTATATCCTAAGAATAAAAAGACATGAGTGATTTCCAGAATACATTTTGCATTTTATAAGGATCATTTTGGTGATATATTTGTGAGAAATTTATAGAAGGGAGAAAACAAGAATGGTGTTTATGTTGGTGCAGGGGAGTGAAGAAAAAGTAAACTCTAATAGTGGAAGTAGAAAAGCATAGGAAAATTCTGATTCAAAATAATTGAGATGATACAGTTTGGAAGATCTCTATAATTTAGTTATTGGTCTGGAGACAAAGCAAGGTAAAAATGTACATGACTATGAGGTTCTAGGGATAGAGACGAATCACTTGTGTAATTACTTATTATACATCTCTCTAACTTCACTATAAGCTTCATGGCTGGAACTAGGTATGGGTATCTATTGCTTTATTTACAACATTTTGTAAACTTCCTAGCAGGTAGATATGCTCAATAAATGTTTGTTGAATTAATATATACTAGAAAAGTCAGAATGCTGAAATGCTTTTGAGAAAGTGAAGACGGTAAACTTCATAGTGGGCATGTTGGGTTGGAGATTTCTGTGACACATGGAGATAAACTGGAGATTAATAGGTGTGTGTGTGTGTGTGTGTGTGTGTGTGTGTGTGTGTGTGTGTACTCACTGGGAAGGAACAGGTAGGAAATCACTGAAATTGCTTGCATAATGAGCAGGTGACACCTTATACACAGGTAGATCTGATTTTTAATGTATTTACTGGTTGGCCAATTGATTGTTTTTTCCTGATTCATTTTTTTAACAGAAACACTTCTTTATTATTTGTGCTAAATGAGATTTTGAACCACACTGCATTCAATTCCTTTTCCATTAATAACTATACAATCTGGGGGATAAATCTGAGTTCCAGAGGATTGTGCATGAACTCTTAATGTAGCTTAGGAAAGTCCTGAAAGGAAAAAGAAAGAAGATCCTCCCCAAATAGGTGAGAAATAACAAGTTGAAAAGCAAAATAATTACCAAATGAGGAAGCCGACCAAGACTAATGACTTCATGGTAAATGCTAATTTGAATTATATCCAGGAAATGTTGAAAGAGATCATTTGCCATCAAATCATACCTGAGCACATTACCAAATCCCGAATTTGGAGCCAGTGAGGTTACACAATCAAATATGAGCTAAGTTTGTAGTCTGTATCAAAGTTTCATGTACAGTGCTAAGGTCACTCTACTGACATTTACTATAATTAGTGATATCTTCTATTGATATGGGGTAGGAATTGATAGTACTCTGGTCACATATTCTCTCTCTTTCTCTTTCTCACACATGCATGCACACACATAGACACACATACACACCACAAAAACCATATGAGTGAAAATAAAATTAATAATTTGAAGTTTAGAAAAAAAATTTAAAAGTCACCTGATGTTGGGATTCACTTTATAATACATGTGTTTGGTGAGCATCCACTGAAGTCCTATGAAAATAGAAGCTTTACTCTTAACATACTGACTTAGTTTTTTAAAAGCTCTGACCATAATAAAGGTTTTTAAAGTAAAAGTGAGGAGTAGTTTTATTTTAACGTCTGTCCATTGTCTCAAATTCTACTTTTCAGGACAATATAGAGTAAGTTTAATCATTAAAATAAAATAATATCTACAGCAATGTGCAAAAGGTACAATGGAGAACTGAACTATCTAACCTTTCTACTCTTTACAAAAACAGAAAATATATTTTATATTTATTTATTTATGTATTTATTTTGTGGGTCTGGGGATGGTCAGGGGTTTTTGATCTCTCCTAGCTACACCCCTGCCCTATATTTTATTCTTTATTTTGAAACAGGTCTCACTAAGGAGGTCCTCACTAAGTAGCTGAGGTTGTCTGCAAACCCTGATCCTCCTGTCTCAGCCTCCTGAATGCTGGAATTACAAGCGTGCACCACCACACCTGGCTAGAAAAAAGTATTTAGTCAGAGTGATGCAGTATTGAATATGTAATGTGATATGATAGATAGAGCCGGGCGTGGTGGCGCACGCTTGTAACCCCTGCCCTTGGGAGGCTGAGACAGGAGGATCACACAGGTTCCAAGTCAGTCTTAGCTGGATTACGAGACCCTGTTTCCAAATAAAATGTAAAATAGACCTGAGAGTGTAGCCTGGAGATACATAGAGCCTTATCTCTTATTTCCTAGTTGGCCAGTGTCAATACATTCTGGGGAAAATAATTTCTTATTTTCAAAGATGTCATTTGATGTAATCTTGGTGTCCTCATTAATTTAAAGGTTTTTGACAACCACAAATATTTATGTGAAACTTCTTATATGCTTAGTATTGGGGTTAGTTTTTTGTTTGTTTGTTTGTTTTGATTTCTGCTTTTGTTTTGGTTTGCTTGGATTTTGTCATACTGAGGATTGAACCCAGTAGTATTCTACTTCCACACTACATTCTCAGCCCTTCTTATTTTTTAATTATGAGACAAGATATCTGGTCTTGAATGTGAAGTGTTCCTCCCTTAGTTTTAAAAGAAATGTATCTTATTGTCTCTGCCTTCATGAAGCCTTTCTCCTTTACTGGGCAATGGCACTATTTACTCTTCTTTACCTGATGTATTTCTAATCAATAGCTTATTCATATGGCTAGGAGTTTCCTAGATTATAAAACCTGAATAAAGTACTCTTCAGAAAGCCTCTGAATAATTGCCTTATTCCTTATTTTAGTCAACAAGTTGATCCAAGTGTATAACCTAGTTCTCTTTCTTTGCCTATTTTCCTTTGATCAAAAAGAGAAATTATAATTTCACCCTGATACTACAATAACCAGATATCTTCTTAAGATGGAAACCATATGTATTTTCTTATAGAAAGGAAGCTATGTTTTATATCACATGTACCACCTGTCTCTTGATCATGCCTGATCGGCCCATAGTTGGCCATGTAACACAAAGAAAAGCAATATGTAGATTGCACCATTCCCTATAATATACACTGGTTACAAACTTCTGTCAAATAGATAAAAATAATTTTATGGACCAAATAGATAGCTTTTGGAATATGAACTTTATAAGGATATGATTGTTCAGATGATTCTAATAGAAGAAGATAAGATATATAATAAAAAGCACACACAGGTGAACTAAACTATATTACTGGGAGAGAATATTGAAATAAAAATGAATTGATGCCTGCTTTAAAAGGGAGAAATTTTGAAGGACCTATTGAGTTATCAGAGATGTCATCTAACTAGCAGAGTTATTTTTCTGTCTTAGAGATGGTCTGGTTTTTATGAGTCTCTGACACATTACCGATACTTTTATTATATATATTCTATTTGTTTCATACATTGAAAATGCATTTATATTCAGACCAACTTTTTAAACAAATGAGTATTTCCTATCTGACCATAGAAATTTATCTAAGGCACACTTAACATTCAGTTTGTCTAAAGCACATGTACTTCAAGTATTATGGGAAGAAACTCATCATGCAGCATTTTATGAAATTCCAGTAATAGAATATTCACACATGCAGCATTATGCCCCAAGGACTGACAGTGATAAATAACTATTTCCAAAGGAGAATAATAAAAACTGTGATCCATCTCATAGAACGAACATCTGAAGACTCTTGACATTATAAGCTTAAGAAAATAAAAAGACATGACAACTAACATCAAATATGTGAAGAGCAAATATAAAAGAGGGATCTCGGATTTATTCTATGTGTGCAATTGAAGTAGAAACAAGAGTAATGTCTGGAGGCACATAGAGCCGGACTTCCTTTAAATTTAAGTATTGTGAGAGTTTAACCCATTACAACATTGTGAGTTATTTCTTTCTTCCCTCTTCTCAGATTCCCCTAAAAGAATGAACCAGATTCTTGAGTTAACACATATTTCATCACTAGAGAGACTGTAAACAGACTGGATCTCTACTTCTTCCTTCTCTCTTAACTGGGAATGTTGTTTCTGCATGAAGTTAGCTTGAAAGAAATGACAAGGCTGCTTCTAATATAGGAATCCATATCAAAGGGCCTCTGAGAACTGACCTCAGGAAGTGATTTCTAGTTTAAACCTCAGGTAGATAAAAGTTGAGATTCTACCAAAAGAGCTGGAAACTAACAGTAATTGATAGACAAAGAAAATAACTCCCTGACATAAAGACTTGTCTCTAAGATTTTACAACTGTTTTCAACTTTAACAAATCTCTGCAGATTGGGATCAATGTTAGGTTGAAGACAATGTCAGTAAAAGCTTCATTAGGATTGTTACCTTTAAGCTGGGTGTGGTGATTGTGATTCTAGTACTTGGGAGGCTAAGACAGGAAGAGAGCAAGTTGAAGGCTAGCCTCAGCACTTTAGTGAGACCCTCAGTAACTTAGCAAGACTCTATTTCAAAATAGAAAAATGAAGAGGTTTAGCTCAGAGGTAGAATGCTACTTGAATCAATTGCCAAAATTAAAAAAATTGCTACCTTAACTTACTGGTAATGAAATCAATTGAGTTTTATCAAAAAACTTTGAGTGTTTTTTATTTATATTCCAAAATAATAACATACCAAATAAAGGTATATTTGATACATTAAAATAATCTAGAATGTTATAAAGTGCTTTCTTCAATATCAGTTTATAAAACAAGAAAGCATTGGGTTAGGAAGGACAACTTCAGTTTCACACCGTCGATTTCAATGAAATCAGTTGAGAAATGAAAAAAATATTAAAGATGATTATTTGAGGCAGTAATAAATAAAAATTAGGATAATAAGGAAAAACAACTGAAATAATTTTCATTGGAGAAAATACAGCAAAGAAGAGAAATAATGAGGTAAGTAGAGCTCAAATGATAAAAATTCTTTTTGGCTATTTACAGCTGTGTGGAACTTCTCCATATCTCCCAGTGAAAATCACAAGCCTATTCTAGCAGCAAGACTGATATTTGTTTCTGCTTATTTCTGTATCATATGGTTGCTACTGAGAGATATACACAGAATAGGAAATAGCAATATTTAAGTAGTATATGTAAATTCTCAAACTTCACTAGCCTTTATCTTATTATTTCTCCTCCCCTCCTCCTTCTTAATCAAAAGACTTTTTCCAAGAGATGTTGTGGGTAAAAGTCATACTTTTAGTCTTTAGATTTTTAGGGCTATACACAGTTATTGTGGATTTCTTTTTTATTCACTCCACCTTTAATTAGGTGTGGCTATTTGATTTTCTTTGATCAATGAATTTGAGTGCTAGTGATGTATATGTCACTATGGGGCTAGACTATTTTCCTGTTGGCAATTGGCCTCCTAGAATTCTCTTTTCTCTCTACCACAGCAACATCAATGTTCTCAAACAACCTAGGTAGTGATTAAGTACAATGAAGACACAAAGGAAGCCTCCAGTTAACCCAACCTGCACATGTAGTTCCCATAAGAAGAAAACAAAGAAAGAAAAAGCCTTTCTTGTTTTATTCAGTTGAAGATTTGGAAGTTCTTTTTTAAAAGATCCCCATATATTGAGGGGTGGAATTATAACATTAAAAGTCTGTAAGTATTACAACTAGTCTCACTGAATAGTATCAAGTGAAGAACATTTAGGAAGACAATTGAGGAAAAGAGGCTCTTTCCTACCTGCAATGCTCCATCCAGAGAACTGAAAGTGTTGATCTGGAAGGAAAACTGGATAATTATTCCTTGTTTGAGATACATGGAGTTAGATTGTCTCTGGGGTTAACACTAAATCTCAAGAAATTGATACAAGTTTTCAATGACTATAATGATGACAGAAAATTTCCCAAGCAATTGTTCATTGTTCATGAAGGTGTGTGTGTGTGTGTGTGTGTGTGTGTGTGTGTGTTACTGGTGATTGAACCAAGGGATTGGTTCTACCTCTAAGATGCACCCACAGACCTATTTGTTTTATTATTTCAAAAAAGTATCTAAGTTGCTGAGGCTGGCTTTGAACCTATGATTTTCCTGTCTTAATCTCCCAAGTACTAGGATTACAGGTGTGTATCACCATAATATGTTGTTGGAATTTTTTTTAAGTACTGGGAATGGAACCCAGGGGTATTTTACCTCTGAGCTATACCTCTGGCCCTATTTTTTATTCTTCATATTGAAACAAGGTCTTACTAAGTTTCAGGGGGCCTCACTAAGTAGCTGGGGCTGGCCTCAAACTTGTGATTCTCCTGTCTCACCCTCCCAAGTACTGGTATTACAAGCATGCATCACTATGCCTAGTGAGAAAAATTTATATTGCAAAAATTTAGGCTGTTTCAAGTAAATCAAGTGTTGTATGAACAAGCTTTTATTGCCCAATCATATTTCCCACAACTGCTACAATTAACTAAGAAAGTAAAGAAATATTGTATTTCATTACAAATTAGTTAGAAATATTTTGTCTAAAGCAATTTGTTTCAACAAAGAGTAAAAAAGTATTAAGAATTTATAGTTAAAGTTGTTTCTGAACCCTGGGGTCTTATGTTACAAATGAATTAAATATTTTGTATAGAGCATTGATTTCAATACTGGAAAGTTGATTTCAATAATTATTCAATAGGTTTTAAAAAGGACTTGAAAAGGCAGAGGTAGTTTAATATGGTAAAAATAGTCTTAGAGAGGAATTCAAAAAGTTTGTCCTCTGTCTGTCACAGTTCAGCAATGTGAATTCGGGCATTTAACCAAACCTCATCAATAGTGTTTCCTTAAAAACATATAATAATAAGTGGATTGATTCCAGAGGGGTCTCTGCAATTCTTACAGGGTTTGAATACTGTGATTCTCTGATCCTTTGACTTGGGGTTGATTTCCCAGTCTGATATTAACTTGTTCAAATGAGTTGTTCAGTATTTCTGGGCTTCATATGCCTTGAGAGAATAATAATAGTTTACCTACCTGAAGCAAAGGGCTGGAACACATTATCTCTCAAAGTCCCTTCCAACCCTAACATATTTTTCTATGAAATAAGTACTTTGGGAGCTCATTATTATGTCTGCCAATGTGCGTACCAGTAGTGTTGATAGGTGCCATATGAATTCTGAAAGAAGAAAAAGATGGGGAGGTAGGAAAGGGAAGAGAAGGAAGCAGAGTAAGAGAACCGTTAATAAAGATAAGATGAGGGAGAGATGAGAGTCAGAGGTGGGCGCCAGGAGAAGGACTGGCACTGCTCTTTGTTCTGTCTATCTTTTAAGGTGCTTTCAGTTACAAAGCAAAACAAAATAAGAGCGGAAAACACAGACGACTTAAATCAGACTGGTTACAAATTGCCTTGTGAATTTTACGAGTTGAGAAACACAGCAGCTTCAGGCCTAGTTTGAACCAGAAGTTCATGATGTCATTGGGCCTCCGGTTTCTTTCCTCTGAAATTTACTTGACTCTGCTATCAGCATGTGTTGACTTCACCCCTGCTCAGGCTTCCCACGTGGAGAAAAGTTGGCTATGGCCTCTTCAGTCCTCATGAACACACATTATGCTTGCCTCAGGAAGAAAACGGACTGTGTTTCTCTCATTCAAGGAGAGTATTGGATTTTGTTTTGTTGTGATCTTAGGTCCCATACCTACCTCTGATCCTTTCTCTGTGGTGTGCAGAGTTAAAGGCATGGGTGATTTCCCTGAGACTAGATAATATTATTTATTTATTTATTTATTTATTTGTTTGTTTGTTTGTTTGTTTATTTACACACACACACACACACACACACACACACACACACAGATATATTTCTACTTCCTCAGAACCCATTGTATCTCCAAACAGGAAGTGTGGGATGCTGGGAAGATAAAAAAGAAGTAGAAACTGGGAGAAATCTGAAAATTCTCATTTGCACCATGCACATGTACTTGTGCATGGGATTTAGTATCCAATAGCCTTGGTTCTGGCTGCTATTTTCTGTCACTCTGAGAACTTCAAAGGACTCAGTTATACTTCTTAAAAACAACAGAAGTGATCAGATGGAGGCTCCACACAGAAAGGAGCTTTGCTTTGCTCCCCATTGCATCCTCCGAACACTGACATGCACAAAGTAGGTTCTGAGAAAAAATGAGTTAAGTGAATGAATGGTACGTACCTATAAAAGTTATTATGGGATTTACAGTAGATCCTGTGTATGAAACACCTAGCAGAGTGCTAATGGTAGCTAGTGGTGTTGGTGACAGTTGAAAATAATATTACTTAGACAAGGATAATATTGCAAAGATTTCTTATACTCTATGAAAAGGTTAAAACACAGAAATGATACAAAGTCAAAAAATTTAAAAAATTCTATTATAGACAAAGACTTAATCAAATAAAGAATTTTCTTTTTATAAAAATGTCAACATATTTTCTGACTTTAGAAATATATCACATCTGCTAGAAAAAAATGACATTTATAGAAAAGTAGTTTAAAGTCAGGCATAGTGGTAGTGGTACATGCTTGTAATGCCAGTATTTGGGGGGCAGAAACAGGAGGATTGCAGGTTTGAGGCTAGTCTCAGCAACATAGTGAGAATTTAAACAATCTAGTGAGACCATATTTTAAAATAAAAAAAGAAAATAGGGCTAGGAGTATAGTTCAGAGATAGAACTATCCTGGGTTCAGTCCCCCACCCCCAAATAAAAGTGGTTTGTACAAAAAGCAAAAACCGAAAGAATTTGGCATTCTACAGGAAAGGAAATAAAAGTAGTTAACATTTATTATTAATTATATACCAGCCACTGTTCTAAGATCTTAACTGCCACTTAGTCCTCAAGCAACCTTTTGTGCTAGTAGTGTTTACTTTTCCCATTATGCAGATGAGGAAACTGAGATGCAGAAAGAATCTGTGAACTGGCCAAGGTTAGACAAGTGGAAACTGGCAGAGCCTCATCTCAGACTCAGAATGCTTCTGGAGCTGGCTCTAATCTACTAGGATCTACTTTCTCTTTATTATGATGGGCCATTCTTGAGCATCTGTGCCCTTCTTATAGACTTATGTTTTTTTTTCCTTAAAAATAAGACAATGTCTTGCCCTTAGAAGTTTTAGAAAATAAAAATAAATCATATATATATATGTATATATATATATATACATATATATATATATATATATATACAGACTTTATTAAAGTAAATAAACCCTTAATGCATAGCAGGATTCCTTTTGTAAAGGAAAAATGACTTATTCTCCTCACAGAAAACATGAAGAAAAAAGGAACTTAGCAATTAGTTGTTGACAGTAACTGGAAAGCAATCATCTTTCACAGCACAGAAGCCAGAAAGTCCCAGTCTAGAACACAAGAACACCCTTGCCCATATCCTCATTAATGCCTTAACCAATATACACTTGGAAGATATTATATTTTTATTTTTAAGCTTAATCTGTAATAAAAAAATTGCAGAGTATAGTGTCCTGTAGCTCTTGGGATAACTTGCCAAATTTGGGGTCTTTACTCCTTTTAAAGTATCTTGCAGACTATCTTCTCCCAGGTACTCTTTCTGTGGCAACTATTGGCAGAGACAGTTTGGGAGAGGGGTCACTTGATGCATTAGGATTACTTATCCTTAAGTCCACTAAGAGTGGAGGTGTGGAAAGAACATGCATTGAGAAAGTAGCTAGAACTCAGTTTAAAGCCCAGTTCTGTTGCTTTCTCACTGGCTGTGTTAGTGCAGGGATCAATGCCATAAGTTCTAGAAGGTTGTCCTAATAGCTCCCCTTTTATATGCCCAACCCTTATTTTAAACAAGCTTTCATCAGCTGTGAATTAATTAAGCACATGACCTTGAATTGACAGGAAAACAGGGACATGTATGGACAGAATGGCTGTAATGTCTGTTGACATTCTATTCTGTTGTCCTGTTTGAAAGAAGGAGTTACTTCTTTGTGGCATTGGCTTGATTCAGAGCCTTTGCTTGGAGACAAGTGATTTATCAGAACCTTTGGGTATAAACAGTGCCAATTTCTTCTAATTCTGTCGATGGCTGTTGGCTAAGTGATTCTGATCAAGGGTTCATTAGAGACAGACAAAATGACTTAAAAAAACAGGGAATTTTCCCATTTGTTTCCAGACCTGAAGCCAAAGTAGAACAAGCAAGAATCTGAATGAGTTTGAGTGATTTGAGTTTCTCTGATTACCTAGTCTGTCTCCAGGAATAACTTTGGTGGATAATATCATAAGATGTTAGTGAGTTACTCTCCCTACAACAACAATCATCATCAATAAGCTACAATGATAATCAATAAATACAAGAATAATCATCCTTAAACTAAACATTATTGTCTCAAACACCTAAGACAGTGTCGATGTACTCACAATGCTTTTGGTACATATTCATTAATGATCAAAGGAATGCGTAAGTGGATGACTATCCTTGGCTTCTTATTTATGTGAGTCAGAAACTTTGAAATGAAAAGAACTGAATGTGAAGAATGAATGTGGGCCTGAGAGAATTACTTAATTTCTGCCTAAGTATTTTCATTTTATCTTCTATACCAAGTGGATTACCAAGTCCTAATATTCATTTTCCCTAAATGTTTCTCATTCCTTTCTGAATTCTGGACCTTGTTATCTCTTGCCTAATCTTGCTGACTTGTTTTCCTCCATTCATGTATGTATGTATATATATTCATGTATGTATATATTCATGTATATATATGTATATATATTCATGTATGTATATATTCATGTATGTATATATTCATGTACATATGTATATATGTATATATAATATATGTATATATATGTTTGTATATATATATTTTCCTTCATTCATATATGTATGTATGTATATATATGTATATATATGTATATACATATATATACATACATATATATATATATATATATATATATATATATATATATATATATATATATTCACACTCCCACAGCACCACGGAGATCTGAGAATGTCTTCCCCGGGTCCCAACTTTTCAGTGGTACCCAAGAAAACAAGATAAAGTGCTCTTGGTGTATCCAAATCGTGTATCCAAATACTTGGCAAAATGACTTCTCCTATGTGGCCTTGATGGGTCAGGACCACCTCATCTTGTGAGCCACATCCTGCACATGGCATTAGGAAGGTGACACCCAGCCCCACTCCACCGCATGATACTCTTCTTTTCCTTATCATTCTGCCAAGTATGGCCACAACTTTTCTCTCAACCTACATTATATACCTACCAATTAAAAGCGGAAACCCACGTGTTATTTTCAGTTCCCCCGTAAGCTCTGTATAAGAAACTGAGTTGAGATGACTCTACTTTTCATTTTGCTTTAAACAAAGCATTGTACTCTGAGTTTTAAGCACCAAGAGGCCAGCAAACCCCCAATATATTTTCCCAAGCACTTTCCCCCTCGATTTTTCTAACCTCTTTCTATCATGGGGGAAATTTAATCCATATGTTTCTGGTTCATTTACACTTAACTCATCAAAATGTTGTGCTGTAAGAGCGATTTGATGTCAAAGAAGCCTTGTGGGCCTCATTTATCCACGTCTTTTCTTTGAACCAGGAAGTTAAGGTTTGCCAGAAAAAGCAGAAATCAACCCTGTAAAGGCTCTTTCTTTTTCTAACGTGAAACTTTAGAACTTCTTACAATGTGAGAACTTCTAAACCCAAAATGCTAGGGTTTTATTGCTCAGACATCAGTGTGCCCTCTAATCCATTTTCCTTTCTCTCCTTACTCCCTACCAGACAGTGTGCCGCCATTCTTAAAGAACTACCTGAGGAACAAAGTGTTAATTAGGGAAGTGGGAATAGAGCAGAAGGCAAAAAGGAAAAAAAAAGTTACATATAAGGAATTGCCTATATGGAAGGTCTGTGTCATTTAGGATAAACACATTTACTCTGTTGTCATGAGCCAATAGGGATGAATGAACCAGCATGTGATTTACCTCCCAATGAAATCTGCTCTATTTGGGATATCTGTTAGTCACCCCAGATCAGTGCTGTCTGATGAAGCATTCAACAATAATGGGAGTGTTCTCTAACTGTTCTGTCCAATAGAGCAGCCACATGCAGCTATAGAGCATGTTCAATGTGATTACTATATTTGGGAAATGAAAGCTTTAATTTCATTTATATTTAACTACATTAAGTTTAAACTTAAATACCCATATTTGGCTAATGGCTACTATCCTGGAGAGCACAGCTCTGAACTCTACAGGGATCCTAACATCTTCTTTTAGCTGACTCTTAAAGTGCATAAAAGGCCTTTATAAAGAAACATTGACAAATTGTCAGTATTAAAAAAGTCCGCCAATGGGACTTTATTGACAGTGGTGGGAAGCTGGGTATGGTGGTGCACACCCGTAATCCCAGTACTTGGGAAGTTGAGACAGAAGGATTGCAGACTTGAGGCCAGTCTCAGCAATGTAGCAAGGCCCTCAGCAACTTATTGAGACCCTGTTTCAAAAGAAAAAATGAAAAGGACTGGGGGCATTGTTCAATTCCTCATACTAAACAAGTAAATAAAATGGTGGGAAAACCTCATTAAGCCAAAAATATATCATAATTCAATAATGGAAGTTAATTTGAAGTTTCATTGCATTCTTTAGTGATAGAATCTTCTTTTAGAATACACTAATGTCTATTATATAGAAAACAATTAATCCCATATATCTTTATAGAAGAGTGACAGGACATGAGATAAAATATGCTTCTTTGGGGAGTTATTGTCCATACAATGGTTTATAGAGTAGTTCTTTGGCTCATCAAGGTAAAGAAGTTTCAGTTTACTGGTGAGGCCGATAGACGGTACATTGCAAGATCATGTGAACAGTTGAATAATCCATAGAAGCTTGAAGGCCATACAAAAAGGTTCATGATCTTTTCTAACAGCTAAAAGAATGTCATGTCTTAAAGATGTCCTAACTGGTGTCCTATGAAGCATTAATCTTTGAAACACTCAAAAGCTAAACAACAAAGTGGAATGAGTCAAAATTCTATTGGTCTATATTAGATAAGAATATTTTTCTCTGGCGTTTACCAGCAGGAGAGAACTAGGCATATTGCTGGGTCTAGTGGCTAGAATGAGAATTAAAAGGTAAATGACTGTATTTTTATCTTTGAATATTTCTTTTTTTAAATTTTTTATTGGTGCATTATAGTCATACCTCTTAATGGGCTACGACGATGAAGACATACATGCACACATCACCCAATTAGCCCTTATCCAATTTTACATTAATCATGAAGAGTCAAGAACTATTGGGGCAATCCAATCTCTCACAGAGAAACTCTCATATACTGTTAAAAATGTAAGTCTGCCTTTGTCTCTGTACATTATAATTCTGGCCAGGTTGTAATAAAGATGCTGACTATTTTTGGCCAGTAAGTATTTGGAAAAATCTCAAAATTGTTCATTAGGGAAAGCAAAGGTTATTTGAGCAATGCTTTGAAGTGTTGAAGAAAGATTACAATTACCCCTGAGTCACTGGAGCTCATGAGTCACTATTGCTGACTATCCCCAATTAATTAAAAATAAATTAATTATTTCTTGAGCTCTTATCATATGCCAGGCATATGAAACAGTTTTTGTTAGCGCTCTTCAGACTTTATTTATTTATCTATCTATTAATTCAACAGCAACATTGAGCCTTGTGCTCTGCTATGCAAAGTCAAGGGATTACTCCAGGGTTACTCAAAGACTTGATCATTACTCACTAAATTACAAACCTGGACTATTCACTCTTAATGTTCACTCTTAATGTCAAAGACTCTTAAGACCAGGAAACCTTTATGTGCATATGCATGGAAAATCTTTCTTGTCAACTAACATAGCTCAGTTCTTGTTCTTTCCTTTGTCAGGAATAGCTGCAGAGATCAAATGACCACAGTGTTCTGCAGTGCTGTCTTACTTTCTCTCTGGCTGTCACTTTTCAGGCTGCAACACAAAAATGACTCAAATAAGTCATATTTTTTTTTACTATGCATACACTTTGCTGGATACCTTTCAAAGCGTATTTCCCTATAACAATGTTAAATAAACAGCAGTTCTTTGAAATTAAATTTAAAAAATTAGACACTAAATACTTCCTATATATCCTCACTTGTCACTAAGAATATTTTTGTCCCTCTTTTGTCATTACTCTAAGGTACTAAATTCTGGGCATTTTTCATTCAAGTCTAGTATTGAAATGGGAACTTGCATTTATTAACTGCTAACTATGTGGTATACACTATTCTAAGTGTTTTGCCTATTTATTTTAATTCATTCTCATAAAGTTCCTATGAAATAGTTATATTCTTTCTTATTTTGCAAAAATAGACAATGAGATTTATAAAATTTAATTGACCCAAACTTACTTAACATGTAATTAATTAGTCATGCTTCCACCTTGCTAAATCCTAAACTCATGCTTTCAATATATTCTTTATCTGCTACATGTTAGGCTTAATACAAGTCTTCCTAATAGTAAATTATTAAAGTGATATACTTTTTCAGATGACATGTCTAGAAGCCATTTACAAGAAATATATAGTTCTAGAAAAATGCTGAAATTATACAAAATACAATAAATATTTCTACAATGCATATGTATTTACATATATAAGTGTAGGTGTAAGATTTTATAGAACTCTTACCTTGTTATAATAATAAAAACAACTAATATATACTAAGTGCTTACTAGACATTATATATTGCCCTTTGTCACCATTATTTTTGAAGAGCACAGATAATAATTCGCTCAAGGTTATGCATTTATAGTAGCATTGTCAGGAATCAAACCCAGTTTGTACAGCTTTAGAATACATGCTCTCAATATTTTGCTGTACCACCTCAAGAACACAATTGTGAAAACCTTACAGGAAGTTGAGAACTGTGGGAATGTGAGAATAATTGGATTGAGAATGTATATATGTCTTTCCCTTAATGATACCCAAAACATTTCAACTATAATTTGGATATACCCTTTTTCAATAAGGATTTTTCAACAGAATTCATCACCTAACTGAAGCCCCAAATCACTACTCATGAAAAAAAAAAAAAAAAAGCAAGATGCAGCTACGGAGTGAGTTCCTGACTCAGCAGAGAATAAATACCTACTTGACAGGCCCTTAACTTCTTTACAGCAGTGGAACATGACACTGGAGAGGAAAAGATGCTTAAGGAGAGCAGGAAGAAGATCGACCTGATTTAGCATCACTATTTGTACTCCCTGTAAAGATCTCAGGGTCTGAGCCACTCATCAGATGGTCCAAAGGGCCTCATCATCTATGGCTTGAAGTTTAATGTTGTTGCCAAGAACCAACCTGCATCAGTAACCATTACCTACAAAACTCTGATGGAGAGTGGGTACTAAGGGGCATTCATCCATTCAGCAGGACCATAATTCTGTGAAAGGTAGTTAGCATTGGCAGGCGAGCCATAATATATCTGACCTTCAATTGTGAATCAAACAGTAGGTAGAGAAACCTCTGGACAATATATCTCCTGCCACTACGTTGCCCATAAAATACAGTACACTTCTCTGAGCAATCACAGATAGATAAAACAGCGTGCTGTTTAGATCATCCCTAGGCCTCTGGGTTGGAATAAAATGAAAAGCTTTGGTATTTTTCCACCCCCCAAAAGATTTTCTCCTTGGGAGTCCTGACATGTCAGCCGCTGCATTAATACCACAGCTGCAGACCAATGTCTGAAACCACTGATTGCCTTAAAAAATAGAAGGCAGGCTTCCATAGAAACAGCTTCTCCAAAGCCCCAGATGAAATGGCCCCGGTTTAATGATCCAAAGAGAGAGACTGATTTGTTTCTTACCATATCAAAGGCAAAGAGATCTTTTACAACTTGTAGTTCTGTGCCCTCACTCATCAAAACTATATATCTCAGTGCCAGAGTTTCTAATTCCAAAAGATAGACTTCTTTATCAAAATTTTGTTGGCCATGTGTTATGTGCAGGTGTTGATGATACAAAGACAAATAGAATTGCTCAGATCCTTCTATTTAAAGGCTCACAAGCAGCAAAATGTATGTTTAAAATAATGAGTTTGCCCTTGGTTTTTAGAGTTTTTGCAGCATATCAGGAAACCTAAAAGAGTAGTCAGTTCTTCCTGGGAGTGGGGCAGGAAAAACCTTCCTAGACCTCCTCTGTGAAGGGTTGTAAAACACGTTTGGGGTTACCAAGGAGAGACGTGAGATATGAAAGTCATTCCAGCAGAGAAACTGACATGAACAAGGACAGGCACACAGCACATTCAAAATGCTGTCAGTGGTTGGTGTGGCTGCAGAGAGCCTGTGACCAAGGGCACTGGCGATACTGCTGCAAGGGGCTGAGGTTAGATCCTGGAGAAGTTATACCAGTGAAAGTAAAGTCTATTCACAGGGAGCTAAGTGGAATTATAGATAGCTGGTGTCATGCTAGGAGATTATGATTCCTAATCCCCATCATTCCCAAAAACAACAACAACTAATACTGCTGCAGCCAGTCTTTGAAGAGTTTTAAGAAGGAAGAGACACATACTGGTTCATACCTTAGAAAGATTATTCCAGAAATAAACTAAACTATGAATCCAAAGTGGTTAGGACTGAAGTAGTAAGGAGACCCTCTTAATAATTATATTGTCATATTTTAGGGATGAGAAATTGATGCTCAGAGAGCTTTAATGACTTCCTAAATCTGTACAACAGAATTTGAAACCTGGTCTTTATGATTCAAAAATCTGGACTCTTTCCCTTATACTGTGTTGTACCTTATCCTGATGCTGCAGGGATGCTGTTTAAGATAGCTAAGTCTCCCTGCAAGGGCCAGAAGCAAAGAGAATCAACTCTGGCAGCTGAAGCTCCTAAGATAACAAGTGCGGAGAGCATGGGTCACAGACACGAGCTGGTTAGAACTAGGCACTTTTGTTGATTAGATTTCAATTCCTTGACCCTCTTGTTATTTCAATGTAGCATAATTGAAACTCATTTAATTGGCATCACATTCCATAGAATAATTAGGAAAGTGGTACATGCTGTAAGTACATTGTCCTTTTCTGGCTGCACTATGATATAAAAGATGAATCAAGCAAACAATGACTACAACTAGAAATTACTGTCAGTTGAGTCTTTTACCGCACTAAGCTCTCATTGTGTGTGATTTCACATAACCGGCACAACCACCACATGAAATAAGGTGGTATTAATACTGATTTTGACTTAAGAAAGCAATGGTCAGCAGGTTTTAACAACCTGCTCAAGACTACAGAGTAATAGGATCTTAATTTCTGATTCTAAAGCCTTTTTTCTATACATTTTCTCATCTTTATTTATTTTCCAACAGTCTTAGTTGTGAGCTTTGCCTATCTGCCTTGGCTCCTCTCCTGCCATAGAAAATATCATGGAAAGTTGGGTCAATAGAATGAAGCTCCTCTATTTCTTTCTCCACATTATGTTTAAAAATCACTAGTGGGAACAGCAAAGAAATATGGTATAATCTGGGTTCCCAAGAAGCAAATTCAGGGGCACAGAGTAGGTATAGAGTGGTCATTAGGGTGCACTTAGAATTGGTACCTTTACAGAAATAGAAGAAAGCCAAATGGAGCACAGAGAGAGGTTACCTTTGAAGAAGTCACAGAAAGCCCTTAATTAAATCTGAAAGAAACTCAAACATGGGGCTGGTGGCCCTTTTGCACTACTTGGAGTTGGAATGACATACCCCTTCTCCATTAAGTAGTCATCAGATGCATGGGCCTGGTAAGGGCATGGTCCTAGGGAAGCCAGCTTCCTGATGCAGAGGGAGAGGGTTAACAGGAGCGGAAGGAGAAGTGCTTCTGTCCTGAGGGGCACTCCGGAAACCTCAGCACACTGTCCACTATCAGATCTCTCTCTGCTGCTATTGTGAGAACTTCTTCAGCTTGGGAGGGACTTTCAGGATGGAGAAAGACCACTCATAGTGCTGGGTACTGATCAATCACTAGTGATCACTATAATTTGCTCTTGAGGACCGCAAAAACTAGTGGAAGGTAAATAGTTATAAAAGCTAACATTTATTGAGTGCTTAGAATCTGTGCACCATTAAGCTTCCAAGGGACCTTATCAGAGAGATGATATTATCATTACTAGTGAGGAACCTCAGGTTGATTGGATAATTTACTGAAGGTCACACACAGTTGCTTGTAGGGCAGAGCCAACATTGCAATATATGAATATCATACACCATAAAATGCATATTCTTACAAAATCTAACATCATACAAACTCTCACTAATATTTCCATACATAATTCTAGATACACACTTTTTAGGGCTATTACAGCCACTACATGTACACTTTTCAAGGGCATTACAGCTTCCTGTGAAGAGCTAGATTGTCTGGGTTCAAGCCTTACCCCTGATATTTAACAACATATTTAATCTGTGTCTCACTTTCCTTACTCATAAGCATGGATGACAAGACTACTTACCTCAGAGCATTTCTGATGATACTATGAGTTAAATGAGATGTTCAAAACATGTATATGTTCACTTAGTAAGTACCATATGGGTACTAGATCTAGTTGTTAGAACAGTGATTTTTCAGCTGGGCGTGGTGGCTCACACTTGTAATCCCAGCATTTGGGAGGCTGAGACAGGAGGATCTGGGTTCACAGCCAGCCTTAGCCACTTCATGAGGTCCTCTGCAACTTAGTGCGACCCTGTTTCCAAACAAAGAATAAAAAATAGGGCTGGGGATGTAGCTCAAAGGTAGAATGCCCCTGGGTTCCATCTCTAGTACCACACACAAAAAAAAGAACAGTGATTTCTCATTCCTGTGAAACTGTGAGATTAGTTTTGTTGATAGTCCTATATGTAGGGATAAAAGCAGAGATAGAAAATGGTTCCTCTTCTGCACATTTAGAGGACTGAATTGTTAATGTTCATCTAAAAATAGCATTGGGCCAAGGCTATTCTCATGCATAAAATCAGGCAGAGAAAAGGAGAAATTTAATTTTGCTCCCACAACGTATACCCTAAATTTGACTTTTACATCCAGCAATCATGTAAAAACAAACCTTACTAATAAATTCTCTCTTCCTCTGGTTTTCTCTCTCAGTAACATGGACACAAAGAGCTGAACACAGACCCAGGTCAGACACTTACTTTCAAAGGAAAGGTCAAAGTTTATTAAGATTGTCACAAGCTCAAGTGCTTTTACAGAAAGTGGGGGAACATTCAATTCACACTAGAGCTTTAAATTCCCAGAAGCCTCAGATCGTTTCAAAGAATTCTAATTATCTTATTTATAGAGTATGGCTCAAGAAAACTTTTTTAAAAAAAATTCTGGGCATTTGTTTTTCAATGTGACATACTGAATTTTATTTCCTCTGTGGGACCAAATAATAAAAATAAACAATCTAGAGCAGATACCAGGGAAACAAATGAACAAATTTCTTTCAGCAAACTGAATAGAGACTAAAGTATAAGAGAAAATAACAAAGTCTTTAGAACCTTTGGACCTTAGAAATTAAGTTGACCTTTGTCATGAATGCCCTGATGAAATAAAAAACATGTTTGAGCCCATATACTGCATGCATGTGCCTATATACATATGGGCAGATACATATGTGTTCATACACACACACACACACACACACACACACACACACACACACACATACACGTATATAAATAGCCATAGACTGGAGTTAAACTTAAAGAGTCTTCTGTTTATATGGACAAGGATCAGTAGTCAAATCTCACAGTGGTGCTTTAGAGTCATGAGGTTGTCAGAGAATCTAGACTCTGGGCTAGTGAATTAGATGGGATTCCTTTGGACAGGAATTATCATACCTGCTACAATTTTTTTGGTGGAACTTAGAAATCTACCTCAGAGATACACCCCAAGGCCTATTTATTTTTACTTTTGAAACAGGATCTCACTAGGTTGATGAATCTCACTACTTACCAAGATTGTCATGAAACCGGAGATCTTCCTGTCTCAGCTTCCCCAGCTTCCCAGGTACTGGGATTACAGGGGTTCACTACCATGCCTGGATATACCTGCTACTTCTTTTTTTGATATTAATTAGGTTACTCGTATTGTATGAAAATTTCTTAAAATCCTCTCTGAACCCCATTCTGTAGCCATTAATTTCTCTTTTTACCCATGAAGAAAATGAATTACAAATGTTGAGAAAAGAATTTTACTCAGCCATAAAGAAGAACAAAATTACGTCATTTACAGGGAAATGGATGGAACTGGATAACATTATGCTAAGTGAGATTAGTCAGTCACAAAAAAATAAGAAATTGGATGTTCTCCCTAATATATGGAAGCTAAGGAGAAAATAGGTCATAGGAGAAACTCTAGATGAAGAGAAAATATAGATGAACAAATAAGGTGACCTAACTTAGGGGGATGGGAGAGGGAAGAAAGAAATTCCCTAATGTACATAATGTACATTTACAAATATAACAAAATTAATCACTAAAGCAAACTTGTGAAGGAGGGATAGGGGAGGGAATGTGGTGGGAATTGGGGAAGGGCTAATTGGGTGATGTGTGCATGCATGCCTCTACCATCTTGTACTCCATTAAGATGTATGACTACAATGCACCAATAAAAAAATGTAAAAAAAAAAAAACAATTTGAGCCTGATTTTCAAGGACTGTAAAGTCTAACACTTTCTACAAAACCCAATGCTGGGGGAAATCTCTATTTTCTTAATAACTACATTGGTTGTGGTGTTTGAAAATTCCTCTAGCATTGGGATCTTACAGGTTTTATATGTTGAAAGGAAAGATGTATTAAAAATTAAGTGCATTATATCTGATAAGCAGCAAGTAAAAACTTAATGGTGGTCACAATAATCAAACATACTTTGAAAAGTCAGTTGGTTTTCATGAGGCTGTTTTAATAAACCTAAATCTATGGTTTGGCTTGAGCACTATCTTTCAGTTACCCAGTGTGAGAGAAAGAGAAGTAACAGGGTTTTATTTTGGGATGATGAAAATGTTCTGAAATTATTGCTAATAGTTGTACAACTCTGAATATAATAAAAGCCACTAAATTATACTCTGTACAATGATGAATCTTATAGTATATGAATTATGCCCAAGAAAGCTATTATTACAAAGAAAAATGTGGCTCCCTCCTTAGGTTGAGGTAAATAGACTCTGGCAAGTGCAAAGTCTGATACTTTGTGACTGTCGTCATTGGAGAGAGACTCTTTCCCACATTCCATGCAAACAAACAGAACAAAGTACATCCAAATGGAGGAAAACCTGTAACCTGTCCCAGCAGCTTTGGGAAAGGGAATCTGGTCATAGGACACAGATATGATGGTTAGGCTGGATTGTCAATGTGACTGGATTATGAAACACCTAAGATTATGTGACTTTGGGTGTGTTGAAGAGAGGATTGGCTTATATAACAGTAGACTGAAGAGAAGTCCTGTACAAAATGTGGGTGACACTGTTCTGATAGGCACAGGACCTGGAGAAAAAGGAGAAAATGGCATGAAAGTATGTGTGGCTCTTCCTGAGGAAAGCACATCTGCTCTAGTCATCTGAGATACTGGCCTTCGGTTCTTTGAACTAGACCTTCACTATTGTCTCCAGAAAGTTTCCTGGCTTTTCCATCTTGGACTTGGACTGAATTAGCCTTTGCTTTGATTCTGAGACTCCACTCTTGGATGTTTGACCAGCTCTGGTTCCGCTGACTCTCCACTACCCGCCAGAAACTTGGGACTATACTGTTTCAGACTGTAAGCTGGTTTGATAAATCTCCTTGTACCATATATGTCTTGTGAGTTCTGTTACTCTAGTGAACACTGACTAATACAGGGTGTCTCAATTCAGTCAATGGGGAAATGTTAGCAGAATAAACAAAATCAGAAGTATCCAATATACCAGACTTTTCTGCACATATGTTTGTTTGTTTATATGCCCAGTGTCTTAGGCCATAGCCCCCTTACATTAATTGTTAGGGAGTTCACAACCATTTTGTAACATATAACTAACAAATTCTATGTCCTTAGATAACTCACTTTAATTCTTATGGTTTTCAGTTTTACTTATGAAAATATAATAATAATACCTCTATAACTTAGTCATAAGTGAAAAATGATATGATCAGTGTGAAGCACTCAAAATGGAGCCTCTGCACACAACCTGTGTAAACAGCAGGTGCCCCATGCTAAGGAAGCAATGGTATAACCTATTGCCTCATTTCTTAGAAAGCCATGGGGCAGCAATTGATGTCACTATTCCAAAATAGTGACATCACATGGATACTCAACCAAGAAGAGGAAAGAATGAGCACAGGAGCTGGTGTTTCTCATATGTGTTCCTGACAAGTCAATTAAGATATAAGATACAGTCAATCCTGTATGCAATATCTAGAGTCCAATGTTCTAAAGATATCACAAAAACAGCAATGATATGCCATGAGGCTCACATTTTACCTATTTTTATATCCATTCTCTGTTTTGCTAATACCTGTTTCATCTACACAAATACAGTTGGTGTCATCTCTCTGAGACAACTTCACCATGACGCCAAACAGAATTAGTCCCCCCCCCTTGTATTTCTATAGTAATGCATTTAAACTTCTTGACCGGTATTTAGCACATCATTAGATTTCATAACCATTCCCTATAGATTGTAACTTTACATAGAGATCTGGAACCTATTATGGCATCTAGCAAATGATGGGTACTCAATAACTATTTGATGAACATAAAAATAAAAATGCATGCCGGGTGTGGTGGTGTATGCTTGTAATCCCCGCGCTTGGGAGGTGGAGACAGGAAGATTGTGCAGGTTCGAAGCCAGCCGCACTGGCTTAAGACACCCTGTTTCCAAATAAAAAAAGTATAAAAATAGGTCTGGGAGTATAGCCCGGAGGTAGAAGGGTTTCCAGGAACCCCAGTACCATAAATAAATAAATAAATAAATAAATAAATAAATAAATAAATAAATAAAATCAAAGTACCTGATACCCAGAAAGAGCACAGACATTTTTTTCTGACTTCGAGTAAATCTGGTCATCACTAAGGGAATATGAATTATATCAGATAAAAAATTTATTCACATTGTTAAAAAAAATAGAAAGATTAGATTACTTTCCCCCACAGAAACTTATTAAGCAAATGGTAAAGCTAAATTTAAAAGGGAAATGTTCCTCTTAATTTATAATTTAGTTTATAATTTCCATTTCACTGTGTTGCCTCAAAAATTTTAATGAAAAAAAATCTCTACAACAAAATAAAAATTTAGAATTAGATTGATGGCTGATAAATATGGCATCTTCCCTTTGATATTTGCCACTGAATGAAGCAAATCAACTTGATTTTAAAATTAACCACTACTTCCAAAGTCTTGGCCTATATTGGCATCTCTAACAGCTATTAGGACATACTGAGTAAAGTTTGGTACTTCTTGTGCAAAACCTCATGGCTCTGAGGAAGAAAGGCTGCCTTGTGTGTTGGCTATTAGGTGAATCCTGTCATTTGATCAAACTGATAATTGGCATATGTTAAGAACTGAAACCCATATCTCCATTCTCCAGGACAGTGAGCTCCCTCCAGGTGATATGCAAGAATCATCATAGTCAACTGACAGATGCACCCAAATAAGTAATGGGCTGTCTTTTGTAAGAATTGAAGAGGAAATAGGTCCAAACATGAATACAATGCCGAATGTGTCACATTCAACTTTTAATTCTTACCTATCATTGGTAGAAACGCCTATAGTCATATTGATCTTACAACAATTGGTTTCAGATCAGAGACCTCCAGTCTTGATCAAGTTCACAGATACTCTGTGGCCCATCGATCCATGAACCAATCAAGGGTTAAAATTCAAACTATTGCCCTAAAATTGTAATACTGTGGAAGATGTCTTTCTGCTCTTGGCATACATTCTCCATCATAAAGCTGACATTTCTAACATGATTTTTTTTATTAAACACTCTCAGAGAAATATAGAAGAATATTTCTCACTGAGTTGCTCATAACTACTCTGTCTCATTAATCATCCTCATTCCCTTGTGATTGTGAGAAACTGAAAAATATTAAAAAATACATCCCAATTTTGTTGATGACTCACCAGAGAAAGGGAAATGAAAACCTCTCCAGATATCACTCTGCAGTGAGTATTTCCACTTAACTATATCATTTACTCTGCATGACCCCATAAAATGGATGTAATTGTCTTTATTTTACTGACAAGAAACTAAGACTCATAGCAACTAAATGATCTCCACATCAGAGATCCCAAACTTGGAGCCAGGGTCCACTTCAGGTTTTTTCCAGTTTAATTTTCTAGTATTTGCCTAATAGTAAACTTTATGAATAGCAATTATATATCACATTGGCTGCCTTATGGCTTTCACTCATTCCTTCAACAAATACTAATTGAGGATCTTACTATATGCTTAAACAAAAAAAGGGAATATTTTTAAGTGAAAAATCAAAGGGAAATTTCTGATGTAAATGTTTCCAGATGTTGTCAGAAATTCTAGGAAAGAACTCTATCTCAGCCCCATTCCTCTTAACAAGTTATGTCAGAATATCAATTTGATAGTCATATTATCAGTGTTGATAAGGCAAATTTGATAATAAAGCACAAATGATATGTCTTTTAAAAACATATTAGATTTCTGATGGTTTATTAAAAGGAAAAGCATATGGTCCCAACTTCACTAGTAACATTAACTTGGTAATTTATTGCCAAATGTCAACTTAGACTATATTCATGCAGTCATCCTCTTTTCCCACTAACTAACCTTCAGTCACATAACTATTATTAATAATATTAACTGTCACCCTTTTCAAAAGTTTTTAAAATATCAGGCATTGTTCTAAATACCTAAACATATGTACAACAAATCTCTGAGATAACTACTATTACTATCTCAATTTCATAGATAACATTAGGTTAAGTACTTTACCAAAGATCACAAGTTGGCAGAAATGGAGACAATCTAGCGCTAGGATACTGATAGGTCGGTTCCTCCCCCTACATGACCCCACATGGGGACAGGAAGTATAACCCTGGAAGCCAGGAGAGGAGATATCCTGAGACTTCAGGTGCCTCAAGACTCCAAACATCGCAAGACAGACTCCAGGGGTTGCAATACTACAGATGTCACGAGAGAATCAGCATGCCTATAAAACATCAATGCTTCTGATCCGCCATGTGCGTGACTCAGCTGGCTGATTGGGACTATACAGGACTCTCCAAATGTGTGGCTCATTGGTCCCTTCCCCCATGGCCAGCTGACTCCCCGGAGGGTGCCGGGTTGGGTCCGAATAAAGCAGCGATCTCTGATAACCCAGTTGGTGTTTATACCTCCCTCCTAAACTCCCTAACTCTATTTGCATTCATTCAGATATATGCTCTAACCAATAGAACATCATGTCTTTTGTAGATTTATTACTATTTACTTTATATCAGACACTCTGCTACATTAAATGGAAAATACTATGAAGAAGGAAGACGTGGTTCCTGTCTTCAGGGAGCTGCTGCCCAGCTAGGAAGATAGAGAATGTCTGAACACAAACAATTTGACAAGGATTTTGATATAGAAAATACAAGGTAAGCATAGATACATGTATGAAGAATGACTCTTGTCATAGGAAAGGATAAATGAATGTTATGTAAATGGCATGATAGCTTTCCATATATACAATATATGAGTGCAGGTAACTAGTAAATTAGATGCTTAGACCCACACCTGGTGCCAAGCTATGTATGTTAGATTTTGGTTGTGAGCAAAGAACAGAGAGGTACTGGTGCCACAAGATGGGCAGGTCTTTGCTTTAGGGATATATATGGAAGAGTTACACTCTGAGAGGTGAGGGGTGAGGAGTACAGAGGACAGAGACCTGCAACTGTAGAGTCAGGAGAGTGAAGCCTAAGCCCAGAGGAAGGTGGGAGCTGGAATGTGTGAGCAAGCCCAGTGAAGCAATATGGAGAGGGGACTGTATCCCTACCACTGATAATGTGGGATGTTTCCTGTGTGCTCTGCCAAACAGAGGTTTTTTAAAAAACTGCTTTAAGAAGACATTCCAAATGGAGCAGTGATAATTATTCAGAGATTGTTCATTATATTATGTATTTGAATGCATATTTTTCTCATATTTTGCCTCAAACTGATGCTACCATCTTCTGTCCAAATATATTGATATTTCTTTTTGAAACAGACTTCTTTTTGTTTGTCTGTGTGATACTGGGTGTTGAACACAAAAGCATCCTACCTCTGAGCTATCCCCCAGCCCTATTTTATTACTTATTTAGAAATAGTCTCAATCAGTTGCTAAGAGCCTCACTAAATTGCTGAGGCTGGCTCTAAACCCAGAATCCTCCTATTTCAACCTCCCAAGAAGTAAGGTTACAGGCATGTGCCTACATTCCTGGCTTATACAACAAATTTAATCCTTTAGTCATGGAATAAAATAGTTTGAAGGGAGCATGTGTCCTAGTTTCTCTGTTTCATAAATGATGAAAAAAGAAATAAAAAATATCTACAGAAAACCAGAGATGCTAAACACAGTATGTGAACAAAATAAAAATTCAGTACTGTTATACCCTAAATCCATATATTAAAACCCTAACCCTTAGTATCTCAAACTGTGACTGCATTTGGTGATAGGACTTTTCTGGAGGAGATTAGTTAAAATGAGATCCTCAGATCAGGCCATAATCCAATCCAAGGGGTGTCCTCACAAAGAGAGGAGATTTGGGCACAAGAAGAGATATCAGGGATCTGAGTGCACAGAGGAGGGGCCACATAAAAACACAGCAAGATGGCTATCTGTAAGCCAGGGAGAAAGGTCTCAGAATCAGCTCTGCTGCCATCTTCTAGCCTTCAGAATTGTGTGAAAATAAGTTGATGTTGTTTAAGCCACCAAGCTGTGGTATTTTTTAGCTAACTAATACACACACACACTCACACACACACACACACACACACACACACACACACACACACACAGCATTTTTTCTTCTCCACTCCCACACCCAGTATAAAAGCACTTTCATTAATATTGCTGTATTTGAGCTTTGTAGCATCTTTGTTAAGAAGACAAAGGAATGATTAAGTTCACAACATGAATAAAGCAAATGAGGTTCTGAGATTATAAATTACTCACAAATACTATGGAAACAATTAGGCTTGAATGTGAATCTAGTTTTCCTAATTATAAGCCTAGCCTTTTAAATGTATCCCAACTTTCTCTTAACACCACAAGTATTTGTGAAATGAATGGCATAAATATAAAAATATAAATGGTACAAATATAAAAAAGGGAAGCAATATTAAATTGGCTAGTAAAGTGAAGAAAACATCAATAAACAAAATGTAATATCAGCCATAGAAAACCAGTAAAATAATGCCCCAAACCCAAACTTATTAATCATAACCATTAACTTGTCTTCTATTGCCAGGATTCTTCTTCTAGGTACCCCTATATCTTTTAAAATAGGTATAAATAATTTTTCTAATTATTATTAAAAACAAACAATGTATTCTTTTGTGTGTGTGTGTGGAGTTCTTAGGGTTGGTCCCACGGGTATTATATTTATGAGCTATACCCTTAGTCTTTTTTATTTTAAAACAGCATCTTGCTAACTTGGTAAGAGTCTTGCTAATTTGCTGAGGCTGGCAATCCTCTTGTCTCTGTCTTTCAACTACTGGGATTACAGATGTGTAACATCACATCTGGCTTCCAGTAATGTATTCTTGCTCCTTCTAGCGCTCTCTGGTATGTATAGATTACCATGCCAGAAGATCTTTCTTAAATAGGTTGGTTCCCTTATACTATAAAGATCTAGTTCTTGCTAGAGTCTATATCTGAGGGAGAAACGTGTCTCTTTGATAATTTCAAAGTTGGAATTCTTTATGAGGCATGTTGGCCTCCCCTCTTTGGGAAAGAAGGTGATAGCGTATGCGTGCCAAACACTTAGCTTCTCATCACAGATGCCAACAGCCACAAGCTAGGTCACTTCACGTGGCTCCATCTTTAATGCCTCTAACTGTGAACATGAAGCTTGCCTCCTGTACATAAATCCATGATGAAAAAGACCATATGCTGTTATATATCAACATAAATTTTCCAAACAAATGTTCATGTCTTCACAGACACAAGGCTTCTGTTTCACCATCCACAGTAGGGAAATAATATTTTTATGCAGGCATACGGTAATAAGACCTAGTTACCTTCCAATTCTTACACTTGTAGTTCACTGCCAAATGTTTCCTGTTCCACCACCAACAGGTGCTTTAGCGTAAGGCATGTGGGTGAGGCAGCATCCACCAAAAATTCTGGGAGCTGGTGATCCTGCAAAGAAGCTCTGCTTTAGAAGACATAACAGCTTCTCATAAATATGCCAGCCCTTTAACGATAAGCAGGAAGGTTGCAATGGGAGACCTCTGTCCATGGTGAATTCTGTAAGGTAGCAAAGCTTCAAGTACAGTTTATTGCTCAACTCTGTGTCAGTTATACCTCACTAAAGTACATGGAGTCCCATTTTGCCAGATCTGAAACATAACATCAGAATCATAACCTTTGTGGATGACAGATTATTCTATAGAGGGAAAGGTATAAAGAAAACAGAAACAATGTGATAGAGTTAAAAAAAAAATTGGCTTCAAAGTCATGGAATCTAGCCGTGTACCAGTCATGCAAAACTGAGTTAGTTACTCCGCATCCTTGATTCTGCATTCTCATCTCTAGAGTGGGAGTGACAATAGTGCCTCAATTTCTGTTCCACATCCTAAGAAATGTCCACTTTATATTAATATCTAACATCAGAAATAAATGATACTCGCTAGGCGTGGTGGTGCACACTTGTAATCCCCGTGCTTGGGAGGCGGAGACAGGAGGATCGCACAGGTTCGAAGCCAGCCTCACTGGCTTAAGAGACCCTGCTTCCAAATATATATATATATATATATGGGTCTGGGAGTGTAGCCCGGAGGTAGAAGGGTTTCCAGGAATCCCAGTACCACCAAAAAAGAAAAAAAAGAAATGATTCTCTTTTAACTATGATTTTCACATGACCATTCCAATTAGATGATCTCTAAAGGATTCACATAAATTGAAGATATAAGATAAAATATATATATATATATATTACTATATAAAGTACTTTTGTATACATGGATTTTTTTTTTTTTAGGTACTGGGGATGGAGCCCAGGGGCATTCTACCTCTGAGCTACACCCCCAGCCCTATTTTTTATTTTTTATTTTGAAACAGGGTCTCACTGAGTTGCAAAGGGCTTCACTAAGTAGTAGCTGAGGCTGTCTTCGAACCACAATCCTCCTGTCTCAGCCTCCCAAATGCTGGGATTATAAGCGTGAGCCACCACGTCCGGCCTACATGGAAATGTTTGACAAAAAGAGTGTATGTCTGGGGTTTTAAGGGAAGAATAGATTTAACATTTTAAAATTGCACGTCTTTTTACATATGCACTATGTTTTCTTGAGTCAGATGTCTGTTGTAGATAACACTGTAATGGAGAAAATGATTTAGATCTGAAAACAAAGTAAAGAGCAGTGACAAACCTGGAAGACTACTTCCTTATAGTTGTAAGAAAGAAAGGCTTTTCTAACTCATGGGATAGAGCAAAAATAAAGAGAAAATACAATGTTGTTTCCCACAATGCCTGAATTCTTGCTTTTTCAATTCATTGATCTTAACACTCAATCCTATGTTAATTTCTAATGCATTATTTCCCTTGGAAGCAAAGGTCTACAGTTTAGAAAGACAATGATGTTGTTGGAGTGGTGGTCCTTCCACCAAGAGCAGCTTCTGATCCTGGGATGGTAGTGGATTATTTCTTTTTTTTTTTTTTGCCCTCAATCAGGATTACCATTACAGTTTTTCTGGGGGCATCTATCATCTTACATGATAATCTTTATGAACAGTGCCCCTCATCATCCATCTCTCTAGCTCACCCAGCAGCCCTCCAATAGAAAAGATCAGGGCTAGGAATCAAATTCACTGAGTAAAGACCACAGTGCAGTTGGGCTAGAAGTTCACTCTCTGTTCTGGATTCCATTTCTAACTCTGCAGAGGCATATTGTCCAATATGTCACATGCGAGGTTATGTAATGGTCCCAGATAACAGCAGGGAAATACATAATTTAATGTAGTGCTTACAATACAAAAGGTTCTTAAATTTGGACATTGTGAATCAGTCATTCATTAAATAACCAGGAAAAAAAAGGAAATTTTGAAAATTAAATTGGCATTTTCATTAAGGTTCAGAAGAATTCAAGTATAAATGTTTTCTCTCCTCTTTATTTTTCTATTTGGCTCAGCTAAAATGAAGTTCAATTCATTTAGATTAAACTATTATTTCTTATAGTAGCTATAGCTTCCAAAGCTTTAAGTGGTATCCTTATAACCCTACATATCTCATAAGCTTCACCTTTCAAACTCTAGATCATCAATAAGATAAAAAAAAGTTTATTTAAGCACCAAAACAAGATCTAATAACTGTTTAAGTCCTGCACATGGATCTCAAGTACCAAAATGTTTATCCCAAGGAAAATTGTGATAACTGGGTACAGAAGAGAAGTTGAAACCACATCACTGTCAATAGCCAAAGACCATAACTGAGGTTTGGTTGCATTGCATAAAAGAGAGGAAATAACATAACTCATGGAACAACAGTGACTAAAAGAAAGGAGAGACCCGAGACAGAAACAGAGAATCATAGTAGCTTCATAATACTAGAACAAAATAAACACTAGTTTTAAGATGTGGACCTAAACTGACTGGGAAGTGATGGTCTAGTTGATATCAAAATGATTAATAAGATGTATAATTGGGAATTTGGTAGAATTGGATATCAGATAACTTGAAGAAAGATCACTGATGATTAATTTTCTTAAACCCTGTAATATACAGAAAGTGTCAGCATAACTAGTTACCTCTAAAATATTCTCTGGCTAAGAATTGTGGCTCAGCCTACTGTAATTATCCTTCTGGAGATTAGAGGAGGTGGGGGATTACAGGAGTCTGTGACAGAAGATCACAGATTTGAGGCCAGCACAGGGTAACTTAGCAAAACCCTATTTCAAAATAAAAATAAAGAAAAATGCTGGGGTGCAGCTTAGTGCTAGAAAGTTCTTGGGTTCAATCCCCAGTACAGTACATGCATGCATACATACATACATACAAACATATTCCCTGAAAAATCCTTTTTTTTATATTGGTGCACTGTATTCATACATCATAGTGGGATACAAAGAAAACTTTTGTAGACATACATGCACACATCGCCCAGTCAGCCCCCACCCGATCCCCACCCCATTTCCTCCCCATCCCTCCTTACCATGCTTGGCTTAGTGGTTGACATCTAGTATTATAGCAATTTATCCAAAATTAAAAATGATAATCTCACATAACAGTTTCATTTGTCTGATACCAAGCTTTTGATAACTTAAAGATAACATTTCAGTATTTCTTTTTGCTTTCTTTCTTACCAGAGAATATTTTTTTTCTATTTTTTAGGTGAAACTATCATATATTTATATATT
Organism: Muscardinus avellanarius; assembly: GCF_963383645.1. Lineage (NCBI taxonomy): Eukaryota > Metazoa > Chordata > Mammalia > Rodentia > Gliridae > Muscardinus > Muscardinus avellanarius. Next base: position 51,949,774 of record NC_137788.1, read on the forward strand.
TATTTTTCAGAAAAAAAATCATCCTAATATGGAATATGGATTCTAGATACCCAAAACGATCTCGAAAAAGAACAAAGTTCTTTTCTTTCGAAAAAGAACAAAGATGTATATTTTCTGATTTCAAACCATATAAAGCTACAATAATTGAAACAGTGTAGTACTGTTCTAAAGGCAGATATATAAACTATTGGAGTTAAATAAAAGCCTGGAGCTAAATTCTTCCCTATATTGTCAAGTTATATTTGACAAAGTTTCCACGAACATTTGGTGAAGGAAATAATAATCTTTTAACTAAATAATGTTGAAAAATTAAAATTACATGAAAACATTTCAATATTTCTTTTTGCTTTCTTTCTTACCAGAGAATATTTTTTTTCTATTTTTTTAGGTGAAACTATCATATATTTATATATTTATTTTTAAGAAAAAAAATCTATCCTAATATGGAATATGGACTCTAGATACCCAAAACGATCTCGAAAAAGAACAAAGCTAGAAGATATATATTTTCTGATTTCAAACCATATATAGCTACAATAATTGAAACAATGTAGTACTATTCTAAAGGCAGATATATAAACCATTGGAGTTAAATAAAAGCCTGGAGCTAAATTCTTCCCTATACTGTCAAGTTATTTTTGACAAGATTTCCACGAACATTTGGTGGTAGAAATAATAATATTTTAACTAAATATTGTTTAAACATAATAATTACATGGAAAAGAATAAAATTGGACCCTTACCTAATCCCATATACAAATACTAACTCAAAATAGATAAAAGACCTAAATATAAATCTTAAGATTATAAACTTTTAGAAGAAAATCTGGGTCATAAAACCTCACAACATTAAAATTGTCAGTGATTTCTTGGATATAATTTCAATGGCACAGGCAACAGAAGAGTATACAAACTCCCTAAAAAATAAAAAAAATATTTTATATCCAAAGACAATGTAAACAGAATTAAAAGTTACTGATAGAATGGCATAAAATATTTCCAAATGCTATATCTGAAGGTATATTAATATTCCAACTAGACATCCTAAAAATTAACAACAAAAAGGCAAACAATACAATTTAGAGATAGGTAAAAGACTAACATAAATAATGAATCTCCACAGATAACCAATCTTAGTTGTCTGTTGGATGAAAAATCTTGTTTCTCTGGTTCTGGTGTGTGTTACCTATTTCTTCTTTGTAGTTAATCTCTTTGAGTATTTTCTCTAGTGCTGGTTTTGAAGACATAAATTCCTTCAGTTTCTGTTTGTCATGGAAGCTTCTTATTTCTCCATCTAATTTGATAGAAAGTTTTGCTGGGTAGGAAATTTTTGGCTGGAAGTTGTTTTCTTTCAGAGTTTGGAATATGTTACTCCTAGCCCTTCTGGCTCTCATGACTTGGTTTGGGAAGTCTGGAGTGATTCTAACTGGTTTGCCTCTGAATGTTACTTGGCCCTTTGCTTTTGTTGCCTTTAAGATTCTCTGCTTGGCTTCCACATTGGTCATTTTGACAATTATGTGGCGTGGGGATCCTCTTCTCCGATCCTGTCTAAAGGGAGTTCTATAAGTTTCCTGGACCTGTGTATCAACCTCTTGCTCTATGTTTGGAAAATTTTCTGCTATTACTTCCTTGAAGAGATTGTTGATCCCTTTGGTTTCACTTTCTTTTCCCTCCTCTATTCCAATTATTCTTAGGTTAGCTCTCTTAAAATGGGCCCATATTTCTTCAATATCAGATTCCTGCTGTTGGATATTTTTTTCTAGATTAGAAAATATGCGTTCATTTTTTGAATGATCATCTTCTAAGAGCGAGATTCTGTTCTCCATGTGGTCTAATCGGTTGCTTGTGCTTTGAATTAAGGCCTTTACTTCATTAATTGCATCCTTTATCTCTTTTTGGCGCTCTCTGAGTTCCTTTCGAAGCACCTCTATTATTTCTACAGTTATTTTCCTGATTTGATCTTCTAGAAATCTCTGATTTTCTGTTTTATCAGGTTCTGATGTTGTGGGGTTGTGGGCATTCATTGCTCCAGTATTATTCCTCATTCCCATGATTTTGGAAGTTTGTGCCTTCACTGGGTTCTTCCCTTGGGTCACTATGACTTCACTTAAGGTGCTCTGGATCTCGAGTCTGTAGTATCACAGACCCCACTACTCCTTTACTGGGTTGTATCACAGAGTCTCCGACCCAGGGAGTCGATAAGAGGCTGCTTTAGACTATAGGGGGTGCCAGGTTGGGCATTCTCCTATGGTGTGATATCTCTGCCACCGCCACTCCCCCACTGGGTCAAGTCCCAGGGAGTACAGTACTGGGATTTCTCCTCTGTGACCCGCAATTTGACTCACTGTTCTTGAGTACGCAGATGTAGCTGTACTGGACTCGGTGAATTCGCTGCTGCTGCCGCCAGTGGCAATATGGTGCCGCTGCTACGCCCTTGGCCGTGAGGCTGGCTTATTTCTTCTTGGTTTTGAGTTCCACTCTGAGTCTCTGCAGCGTGTGCTGAGCTCAGCCACTGGGAGCTTTAGATGCTCCCTGCGCTGAAAGATCCCGCCTGGCTGTTCTGCAGCGGCTCACCGCTTGCTGTAGGCATCCGGTGAATTCGCAGCTGCCGCTGGCAGTATGGCGCTGCTGCTGTGTCCTCGGGTGTGAGGCCGGTGTATCTCCTCTGTGGCTCTGAGCTCTGTTCTCAGTCCGCTTTCTCTCTGGAGCCTGGTGATTTTTTTGTTTCTCTGGTGATGGTGTTTTCTGGCTATGAAAGGCGCTGATTTTGTGGTAATGGAGATTGGTTGTTAGCGGGGCTCTTAAGCCCCACTTTTCTCGGTCGCCATCTTCCCGGAAGTCTGAAAAATCCTTTTTAAGAATGTATCTGTATATTAACAGCTTACCCATGCATTTAGAATCATGTTCAAAATTCATAATATGCATATCAACCAAGTTTAAGGATAGCCACATTTCTAGAATTGGTAAATTTAACATGCTCACTAACACGCCAGGCTCTATACCCCTCACTGTCCCTACTCACCTTGTGGTGGGCTCACTACCAGGCCTTCCTGCCTGCCTTCCAGTTATCATTAGGTGCAAGGCATGTGACAATAGCTCACACACTCTATTTAACCTTCATACTGACTTTCCTTTTCCCAATGAGAAAGCATACTCAGAATAAAGCAATGAGCCAATATGACACCAGCTATAGGAAAAGATAAGAGAATTTGAACTCAAGGTCGGAGTGACTGGAAAGCCTATTTGTTCATTTTGTTAACCTGGAGTGGGCAGTAATAGCTGAGAATTGAAACTAAAATTCCTGCTCTTCCTAAAATATAATTATGCATCTCAATTCATATTGTAAACATATTAAATTACATAGCTCTTCACCTATAAAACAGAGTGAGTGCATTGCAATTCCTGGCAGTGTACTGGGATAGAGAACCCTGGAAATACAGTCACTAAAGAGTGCCTTGATATTCCTTTTAATAAGGCAGTAAGTAGGGCATGCATTAGATTCTTTAGTCAGGCAATAATGCATTGAATGATTTGGAAGTAGGTTTATGGGATAAAAACAGTCTTATCACAAAATATAGTGCATTTTCCATACTATAACCCTAGAAAATTTTCCACATTTTTAGGTAACCAGACAGTCAATAAGTGGTAATACATAAATTCATACATGTGTATGTGTGTGCTCAAGAATGTTACATTCTGAACAAGTCTCTGCTTTTTTTGATAAGTAATGAAATGAAATTATTATGACATTCCTATAATTCAGAAATTGTTTCTTGCCCAACTTCCCAATTTGCATACTATTTCTCAGATTCTCTCTTGCATTTTTAAATTTTAACACATATGCATTATATAAGAATGTAGGTGAAGATCAGTAGATACTACAGCAGAAAAAAGTAAAAATGGACTGCCTCTAACTTATCAGCATAATATGTAATTTTTAACTTTTCATCTGTCAGTGGGGGCATCCTGAGGGTCAGTCTACACATTGGCTGGCTGATGTATTATTCCTGCCAAATTATCCACTTGAGCTGGGAACATTAATTTATTTGAGCACATGCGTGTCTCTGTGTCTTTAACAAAACAGCCATATGCTGCTCTAGTAACTAGCATTGCAAAGAATGCACAATTAATGTCGAACCCATCCCAGAACATTTGACAAGGACTAGGTGAAATGATCTTCACACTTATTTTTCAGTGGCATTTCTTTGTTCTGATTATCAGTCTTGCCCATTCCATGGTGTTCTGATTTTGTGTAAATTTTGTAATGTTTTGTATTAGCCTGTACTTTGCCTCTCCCTTTTAATGAATTTTGATTAGAGCACAACCATAGCTCATTGTACATAGATTTTCCTACTCTACCCAAGGTCTTGTGGAAGGGATCTCTTATAGCAATGCCAGGGTAGTGGGAGCCAGGGGCCACTGACACATAGAATTTTAATAGATTTTAATGAGGTTCCAGGGTTAACCCTTGGTGTCTGGCTTTCCCAGGACTGGTGGCATTACTCTTGTAAATAAACTGTATTACAATATAAATGCAATACATAAAACATTCAGAAATTTTAAAGTAGAAAGATAGAAAATCTTTTATTGGACTGCCCTCAAATGTCTACTATTATCACTTTTTGCATTTTTTACTGTAATGGTTTTGTACAGTTTTTCAACATCTTGTGGATATTAACATATTGTACATGTTATTTTTGTGTTAAAGTTAATCATTTTTCCTAACCATTTAAACCAAAATGTCAAGGACTACAATAATGAAGAATACTATAACCTAAATATATTCAGAATTGGGTTGTTTCCAATATTTTGCTAGAATAATGCAAATATTACCAAATAGTACTTAGAGATACCTGCTGTTACTAGCTATTTGTATATCTTTTCAGATGTTTCTGCTTTAGAAGCATATATGTATGTAATGTGTATATTTTTTATACAAATAGATGTGTGTTAACCCTATTCTGCACTATTATAAAAAGTATAAATGAGCAGAATAACTTCCATAGGCAACATATTTTGTGGTTAGTAGCAGATTCTAGAGACAAGTTGCTTAAATTATGAGCTTTAATACAGAATAACTATTGTAACCTTATTATTTACTCTATCTGTATCTCAGTTTGTTCACCCGTAAAATGGGAATGATAGTACCATTTTCTTCATAAAAATTTTAGCAGGATTAAACAGCATATAGAAAGCATAATGAAGGTATGGTATTTTAATATTTAAAATTTTATTTTACAACAGCAATATAATATTTCCTAATATAGATGTACCACAATTTATTTTTAGGGATATTTACAGCCATTGATCATAATTTATTTCAAGAAAAACTGTGATAAACATTCTTATAAATTGATCTTTTCCCCATGTGAATACATGTTATATCTACAGTCACAGTTTCTAAAATTTATATTTCTAAAATTTATATTGCAGAATCACAAATATGTTTGAATTCAAAATTTGATAGCATTTCTTCAATTTTCCTTTCACTTCAGTTTTACTTTGACATTGCTGAGTGTCTGTCTCTTACTCTTTAGCCAACAATGGTTTAATCAAACTTTTCATTATTTGTTAGTTTACTAGGCAAAAGAACTTATCCTTCTTTAATTTACATTCCCCTTGTCAATTTTTTTTCTAGAAACTGAAGAGCTATGTCCTTAGATCATTTTTCAAAATTGACATGTTCTGTTTTTATCTGTAACAGTACTTTATTGAGAAATTAGTATTTTGCCTAAGGTGTTGAAAAAAATCTTAGTTGACAATTTCTTTTTAGATTAATTTGTTATACATTAATACGTATAATCTACTTTTGTTTATATATAGTCAGATATAACTATGTTTATTGTTATAAAAATTATACAAATTCAGCCAGGAGAGGTGGTGCTTATTTGTAATCTCAGTACTTAGGAGGCTGAGACAGGAAGATCACAGGTTTGAGGTAAGCCTCAAGTACTTAGTGAGACCTTTCACAATTTCAGACCCACAAAAATGAAAGAAAGAAAGAAAGAATAAAAAATAGGGATGGGGATATAGCTTGGTGGTGCCCCTGGGTTCAATCCCTAGTACCACAAAAATTATACAAATTTATGGTCTACCATAAATATTTACAACTTAATAATTATAACTGCAAAAACAAAATAGCTTTTCCTATTTTTTTTTTTTTTGGTGGTACTGGGGATGGAAGCCAGGGGCTTTCTACCTCCGAGCTATACTCCAAGACCTATTTTATATTTTATTTGGAAACAGAGTCTCACTAAGTTGCTGAGAACTTCACTAAGTAGCTGAGGCTGGCTTCGAACCTGTGCAATTCTGTCTCAGCCTCACAAGCGCGGGGATTACAAGCCTGCACCACCACACCCAGCGGCTTTTTCTATTTTAAGATGACTAAATTGTTACTGAGTAAACAAAGGTTACTAAATAAAAATTTTACCCAATGTATCATCTTGTGCTTTTATCTTTCCTGTATGTGTATACTTTATACATATCTATCTAGAATTCATTCTGGTGAAATAATATATGTATATGGTTTAGTATGTGTATATATACTAAAATGTTTTGTTATTAGTACTTGCATATGCACAATTTTTATGAATTTTCTGAATTCATTTTTTTTTCCTTATTATGTTTTGTTACCTAACTAAAGGATTTTTTAAGCCTTTAAGCTCTGACCAAAGAAAACCACTTCTAGTTTCTTTTTCAATTATTATTTTGTTTATACTTTACTCAGGTCTTTAATTTAGTGTAAATTTAATTTGAAGGATGATTTCCTTGGCTTTATTTTATGAATGCTCTGGCCCCATTGTTATTTCTTTAGGGGTTAAACGTGTCTAGTCCATCATATTTTACCTCAATTTTTTTTCTAGCAGAATTTATTTATCAGGATTTCTTAACAGTTTCTGTGCATAATAAATCCTTAGTATTTATTCTAAAATTTAACAAAATTCTTTTCTCTGCCTGTTATAAGGTATAATTATAATATGGTTAGAAAGACTCTTTGGGTAACCAAGATGGAGAGAGAGTTCTCTAGGGCACCTGTGTTTTTATTGTACTGCTGCTTAGAACTCTTCCTGAGGGTTTTGAGAAGGTTTTGCATTCTAAATTCACTGAAAAAAGTAAATATGAAATAATATGGCAACAGTATTTATTAAGTATGTTGAGATATAAAACAATACTTATGGTTTGTTTGCTTATTTTTACAAGTAGAGATTTACAAATAAATTTTTGTGCTTACTTTTTTATATTTTTTGTTATATTGAAATAAATACTATACTGTGGCCAACCGGCTCAGTCGGGAATAAAAAATCCAGCACTGAATATGGCCACTGAGTCCACTTGAGATCGAGTTTCTCAGAAAGCTACATTTTTTTCTAGTCAGTGGTTACAGAGAACCAACATGAAATAGAATTGAATTCTTCTCTCTATTCTTGAATACCTCCAGACTGCAAATCTCCAAACTTTCCAGCTAAATTGCACAGAGAAGCTGAAATAATCTGGATCAAGAAATACAAACACTTTCTTCAGGTACCAGATGACATTCAGGGCAAAACAATAAGAATCACTCTCCACTCCAAACATAATAAACCAGGAAGGATTGATATTATGTACTCCAAATTCTATAAGAAAATAGCTTCCAAAAACCAAAGATACCCTTTAAAATTGATAGAGAAACAAATATCTTCCAAGAGAAATAAAAACTAAAATAAACTCATGACTTCCAAGATAGCACTAGAGAAAATACTTAATGAAATAAAACACAAAGAAGAAAAAAGAACCAAATACCAGAACCAGAAAAAGGATGAATTCTACCAGAGGAACAATTAAGCAAAGGAGAAATAACATGACATTTAACCAAAAAAACCTAAAATTTAGAAAATAAATATCATCTATCAATAACATTGAATGTCAAAGGTCTGAATTCCTGATTAAAAAGCATAGATTGGCAATGTAGATTAAAGATCATAATCTAACTATATACTGCTTGCAAGAAACTAAATTATAGTCAAAGATATTCATAGGCTATGGGTTAAAGGATGGACAAAAATATTCCATTCAAATGAAGACCCAAAAAACAGGAGTAGTAACTCTCATATCAGACAAAGTAGACTAAGCCAAGACTTATTAGAAGAAACAAAAATAGGTCATTTCTTACTGATAAAAGGTACAATTCAATAAGAAGATGTGATAGTAAACAATTATGTCTCAAATGTGGGCACAATCATCTTTATAAAACAAACTCCATAGGACATTAAGACTCAGACCTCAATACATTAATATTGGAAGATTTTAACAAACCACTCATGAGTGGTTTGGAAGATCAATCTTCCAAACAAAAGATCACTTAAGTGTCTTTGGACTTAAAGAATGTTATCAATGAAATGGACTTCATAGATATATACAGAATATTTCAACCAACTGCAGCTGAATGCACATTCTTCTCAGCTGTTCATGGAAACTTTTCCAAAATAGACCATGTTTTTGGCCACAAAGCAAGTACCAACAAGTTTTTTTTAAAATGTAATATAATTCTATGCATCTTTTCAGATCATAATGGAATAAAAGTAGAAATCAACAAAGAAATTACATAAATACATAGAGATTGAATAATATACTTTTGAATAAGGATTGGATCAAAAAAGAAATGAGATAAATAAAATATCCTAGAATTAAATGAAAGTAGAGGTAAAACATACCAAAATCTATGGGACAGTTTGAAGGAAGTTTTAAGAGAAAAATTTATAACACTGAGCGAGTGCCAACAAATAAGAAAAATAGAAAGTCATCAAATAAATAACCCCAAGACTCTCATAAAAACAGGAAGCCAATAAACTAATTATAAAATCAATAAAATTCAGGAAATAATTAAAATCAGAGCAGAAATAAATGAAAGAGAACAAAATGACAACAAAAATAATACAAAAGATCAATAAAACAAAAAGCTGTTTTTTAAAACATAAACAAAATCGATAAACCCTAAGCCAACCTAACAGAAAGAGAATTTATCCAAATTATTAAAATCATAAATGGGAAAACAGACATCACCACCAACAGTGGGAAAAATTCAGAGAATCATCAGAAACTATTTTGAAAAATTATACTCCAATGAACTGGAAAACATAAAAAAAATAGACAGATGCCTAGACACATAACAACCTACCTAAGTTGAACTAAGAAGATAGAGAAAACCAAAATTGTCCAATAGAAAACAAAGAGATAGTAACAGTAGTAAAACTCTTTCCATCAAAAAAGTTCAGTAAAAGCCTTTCATCAAAGAAAAGTTCGGGTCCAGACAGATTCCCAGCTGAATTATACAAAACTTTTGTGGAAGAACTGAACTAAATTCTTCATAAAGTTTTCTGTGAAATAGAGATGGAATTCTTCTAAACTCCTTCTATGAAGCTAGTATCAGCTTCATACCAATATGAAATAAAAATACCTCAAGGAAAGAAAATTATAGACCAATATCTTTGATGAGCATCCATGAAAAAATTCCAAACAAAATACTACCGATACACATTCAAAACCTCCACAAAAGAAAAGTTTACACCATAGCTAAGTGGTTTCATTCCAGGGATGCAAGGCTGGTTCAACATATGCAAATAAATGCATCCACTTATCAGAAATAAAACTGAGGACAAGAATCACATGATCATCTAAATAAATGCTGAAAAGCACTGATGAAGTTCAACACTGCTTTATGCTAAGAACACTGCAGTAAACTGAAACAGAAAAAACTTACCTCAACACCATAAAGACAATATACAATAATACCAAAGCCAAGATCACAATGAATAGGAAAAATCTGTAAGAAATATCTTTAAAATAAGAATCAGACAAGGATGCCCACTATCACCAATATTTTTCAATACAGTACAGAGTATTTTCAACACAGTAGCCAGAGTGATAAGGCAAGAGAAGAAAATCAAAGAATACATATAGGAAAAGAAGAACTGAAATTACTCTATTTTTATATGACATGATCCTGTACTTATAAGATTAAAAAAATCTCAAAGAAAAAACTTCTAGAGCCGATTAACAAATTCAGCACAATAGAAGGATACAAAATCAATCTAAAAATATAATCAGTAGCTTTTATATATGTCAACCATGTATCCAATGGGGGAAATAAAATCCAAAAAAGCAATTCTTTTCACAATTATCTCAAAAACAATAAAATATCGAGTACTAAATCTAACCAAGGAAGTAAAACACTACAGATAGAAATTGAAGATCTTAGAAGATAGAACAATTTCTCATGCTCTTGTATAGAAAAAATAAATATTATGAAAATGGCCGTTTTTCTAAAAGTGATCTATAGGTTTAATGCAATCCTACTAAAATGCCAATGTTAAATGTTACTCTTCAATATAATTCTTCTCAGAGCTAGAAAAAATCAGTTATAAATTATATTTGGTAAAACAAAAGACTCAAAATAGCTAAATAAATCAATTTTCAGCAATAAGAACCATTTAGCCGTGTGTGGTGGCACATGCTTGTAATCCCTGCACATGGAAGGCGGAGACAGGAGGATCACCCTTGTTCAAAGCCAGCCTTGCTGGCTTAAGAGACCCTGTTTCCAAATAAATAATATAAAAAAATAGGTCTGAGAGTGTAGCCTAGAGGCAGAAGGGTTTCCAGGAACCCCAGTACTACCAAAAAAAAAAAAAGAGCAAAAAATAAAGAAAAGAACCATTTAGAAGGCATCACAATAGCTTACTTCAAATTATACTATAAAGTTATAGTAATAAAAATAGAATGGTTTTGATACAAAAACAGACAACTAGACAAGTGGAACAGAATAGAAAATTCTGAAAGAAATCAATATACTTATAGGCAAATATATTTTTCAAAAAGTGCCCAAAACCTATGTTGAAGAAAATACAGCCTTTCCAACAATTGGTTTTGGGAAAACTGATTATACATTTGTAGACAAATGGAATTAAATCTCAACTTCTTACAACTCAAGATGAATCAAAGACATGGAAATTAGATCAGAGACTTTGAAAGGATGTCCAACAGTTTTACATATAGGCACGGGAAGAAACTTCCTCAGTAAGGCCCCCAAAGTTTAGGAAATTAAAACAAGAATTAATAAATGAGATTCATTAAATTGAAAAGTTTCTATTCAGCAAAGAAAACCATCAAGTGAAACTATAGAACCTACAGAATGGGAGCATATCTTTGTCAGCTATTCCTCTGATACAGAACTATTATCTAGAATAAAACACAAACTTAGAAGACTTGACACTGACACAAATTGGATGCAAAAGTACCCAATCAACATCATTGGCCATCAGAGAGATGCAAATCAAAACTACCCTGAGATTTCACCTAACTCCAACTAGAATGGCCATCACTCAAAACACAAACAACAACAAATGCTGATGAGGGTGCAGAGAAGTGGGAACGCTAAAACATTGTTGGTGGGATTGCAAATTAGTGCCACCACTTTGGAAAACAGTATGGAGAATCCTCAGAAGGATGGGAACAAATCAACCATTTGATCCAGCAATACCACTTCTGGGTATCTACCCAAAAGATAGGAAGCCAAACTACCAAACTAATGCATGCACATCTATGTTCATAGCTGCATAATTCACCATAGCCAAACTATGGAAGCAGCCAAGATGTCCATCAACAGATGAATGGATTACAAAACTGTGGGATATGTACACAATGGAATTTTATTCAGCCATAAAAATTTGAGATATTCACAGGGAAAGGATGGATCTTGACATTATGATAAATGAGATAAGTCAGTCACAAAAAGTAAGGAATCACATGCTTTCCCTAATATGTGAAAGCTAGAGTGAAAGGGGTCATAGGAGGAACTCCAGGTGAAAAAGAAGATCCTATAGAGGAGCAAATAAGGCAACCTAACTGCAGGGATAGGAGAGGGGGAGAAGGAAACACTTTAAAGCGCATGATGTACTTATTCATATCCAAGTCAACCACTAAACCAAGCATGGGAGGGAGGAATGGGGAGAGAGTGAGGTGGAGACTGGGTGGGGGGCTGGCTGGGTGATGTGTGCATTTATGTCTACACAAGTTGTTTACCCCATTATGATGTATAAATACATTGCACTAGTAAAAAATATATTTTAAAAAGATCAGAAGAATTCAAACTGGAAAGAAAATCTTTTGAGCCTATGGGATATATACACAATGAAATTTTACTCAGCCATAAAGTAGAACGAAATTATGACATTTACAGGGAAATGAATGAAACTGGATAAAATTATGCTAAGTGAGATTAGTCAGTCATAAAAAGTAGAAAATTAGATGTTCTTCCTAATATGCAAAGCCAGGGAGAAAATGGGTCATAGGAGGAACTCTAGACAAAGAAGAAACTATAGATTAGCAAATAAGACCACCTAACTGAGGTGGATGTGAGGGGGGAGAGGAAAATTTCCTAATGTACATGATGTACATTCACAAACATATCAAATCCAATCACTAAACCAAACATGAAAAGTAGGGAGGGGGGAGGGAATGGAGTGGGATTTGGGTAAGGGCTAACTGGGTGATGTGTGCATGTATGCCTCTACCATCTGTACTTCATTAAGATGTATGACTACAATGCACCAATAAAACAATTTTAAAAATTAAAAAAAGAAATAAATGGGCACTTGATTTAAAAACAGTATGGAGGATCCTCAGAAGAATGAGAATGAGCCTGCCATATGATCCAGCAATAGCATTCCTGGTTGTCCCCAAAAGAATGAAAAAAAAAGTAAAGCTACCAAACTAGCCTGTGTATCTATGTTCATAGCCACACAATTCACAATTGCCAAACTATGGAACCAGCCAAGTTGTCTATCAACAGATGATTGAGTTCATCTCATTCATGATTGAATCCCATACAAAACTATTGGATATATACACAATGAAATTTTACTCAGCCATAATAAAGAACAAAATTATTTTATTTTCAGAGAAGTGGATGAAACTGAAGAACATTATGCTAAGTGAAATTAAACACAAATGTAAAAAAAATCAGATGCTCACCCTAATATGCAGAAGCTAGGAAGAAAAAGGGTCAGTCATAGGAGGAACTCAAGGCAAAGAAGGGAAAACCATAGATGGGCAAATAAAGCAACCTAACTGAGAGGGATGGGAGGGAGAAGAGGTAAATTCCCTAATGTACATGATGTACATTCACAAGCATATCAAATCAATCACAAAGCAAACATGAGAAAGAATGAAGGGGGAAAGAATGGGGTGGGAATTGGGGAAGGGCTAAATGAATGATGTGTGCATGTATGCCTCTACAATCTTGTACCCCATTAAGATGTATAACTACAATCTATAAATAAAAAAGAAGAAAGAAAAATCTAAAAATATGAAATAGGCACTTGAACTAAATGAACACTTCACAAAAGAAGAATTACAAATGGCCAATAAATATGTGAAAAAATGTTCAACATTATTAGAAATCAAGGAGACAAAAATCAAAAACAGATTCTGCCTAATGCTAATTATTATGTAAATCATCAGAAAGTCAGAAAATAAGTGTTTGTTGGTGAGGATGAGGGAAAATAGGGACTCTTATACACTGTTGGTTGAGATTGCAAATTATTGCAAAGATTATAGCGATTGGTGTGGCAATGCCTCAGGAAGCTGAAATTGGATATGATCTAGCTATACCACTTCTGGGTATCTTTCCAAAGGGACTGAAATTAGAATATTATATTAATACATACATATCCATGCTTATAGCAGCATAATTCATGATAGCCAAATTATGGAACCAACTTAGGTGTCCATCAACAGATAAATGGACAAACAAAATGTAGTATATATACATACAGTGGAATTTTACTCAGCCATACAGAATGAAATTATGTCATTTGCAGAAAAATAGATCAAACTAGAGAAAAGCACTGTGAGATTAGCCAGACTCAGAAAATTGTAAGTGGATTCTAGAGAGAAGAGGGGAAGAAAAGGAAACTATATATCTCTCTAACTAAGAGTTTCCACTCTTATGTGACTCTCTCCCAGAGAGTCACATTGTCACTCTTGTCTTGTTTTTTTTAGACTTCATGCAATCCAGTTGTCTTCTGTTTTATCATTCATCTATGAGTGAGTCAGGTTACAGAGCCAGTGATTCTTTGATATCCTTTGTTTACAATTTACTTGGATTGGTTTTGCAAATAAACAGAACCAAAGATAATTGATTTAGAAGGCAGCCATTCACTCACTCCTTCATTGAAAAAGTATTAAACATCCACTTTGTCAGAAATCAAAGGTGGAGGTGGGCAGCAATGAGAAGGGTAAGTTCCATAGGGCTCAGAGGTGATGATAATATTCTGTTTTGTAATTCCATTGTTGGTGTGTGGATGCTATTTTTAAAAGTAAAGTACATATAACAATTATTATTTTGAAACTATTCAATCTTGCACAAATATATTAAAAAATTCTTGTACCCGCTGCCTTCCTGAGAAAGAAGTTATGGTATGCTTGCTTGTGCAAGAACTTCCTGAATAGTAAAACAGAATGTAAACAGAGACACGGTGTCTATTATCATTCCTTATCATTTTATAACTGGAAGGTTCATATGTACCGAAGTTGCCACAGGTAAATATTCAAAAAGAGCCCTGAGCAATATAAAAGAACATAAACAAAATGTTAGTTGATTTCTACAAAACAGAAGACAAAAAATGAAAAAAGAATCTCAATAAGAAAGAAAAAAAATCTGTGTAAGTGGCAGCAGCAACATGTGAAAGTCTTGAAGGGTGACCAGCTGTGCCTCTCTGAGATTTGTCAAAAGAAAGACTTGCGGAGGAGAATCAATTGACAGGAAGCTGTCTTGGAGGGCTGGAAGAGGGATCAGAATGTGATGCCTGGGGAGAAATGGAGAGCACTAAGCTATACTGGGAAAGAGCCCCGGGCAGATGTAGCGCTTGAAGCGGGTCCTTGTAGCTGCACAGACTGTCTGCATACAAAGAGCTGGGATTGGCAGCATCTAGGAGCACTTGGCAGAGTCAAGGCGGCTTCTTTTTCTGGCTCTGCCACTCTCCTGTCTTACCATCTTCAGTTACTGGATGGAGGAAGAGCTGATCTCTTTGCTGTCTGCTTTTTTCTCCTTGACGATGGGGTGAAAAAGAAGTTGAAGTGTGTGTGGCCTCGTGACAGAAGCAGAGAGCTGTGTGGCCACTGGGTTGACTTGTTCTATGATGGGTCTTTCAGCATCTGTGTGTAGGAAGGTAGAGAAGCCAAAGTCAAGCACTAGGACCTGTCCCGATCCTCTCAAAATGCTTGCTGAAGACATTGTTAAAATGGCGTAGAAATGGGCATGCTTAGGAAGATTACAGGTCCATACAATTACTAAGTCTGCAGAAGCTAAGTTAAATTTTGCTCAGGCTGGAGTTTGAGAGAACTTTGGTGATTTCATTAAAGAAGAGGCATAAAAACTTCTTTACTCTTAACTATTAAGCTCATATGAAAAGCATTTAGAATATCTGTGCATAGGTACATGTGGATCAGGTTTGGCTTCCTTGGGAACACTCAGGCATTCTCAGAGCAACTGGTTATCTAATGGATGACAGGTCTGCAAGCCACAGTTAAATACTGACCTTTCTCTGCAGCTCCTACTACTTCTTGGCGTCTCTCACAAAGGCTAGAAAATTATTAGATCAAGGCAGGCACTGAGCAAAAGTGATTGTTAAGAACCTTGCCTAAGCCAAAGTGCGCTGTCACCCAGCATATTTGATAAGCCTTGCTGTGTGCAAGTTACTTTAGACATTATTTCACTTGACCTGCATTTATGTCCCATTTTTCAGAGGAGAATATTTCCCTACTTGGTAGGTTCAGAAAGGGGTACCTCATCCCCCCAATAGGATGCTGAGCTGGGAGTTGAATTCTTTTTAATCTAACAGATTTCAAAGTTCATTTTTGTCCCACTGAATCTTGTTATCTACTAAATGCATTAGACTTATATAGATCTAATTTATTTCTTCCAAATATTCAAAAAGAAGCATAATATTACCCTTATTTCATTAGAAAGACAAAGAAAAAGATAATCTTTAAAAATATAATTCCTTAGAGGCAAAGACAGTCATGTAGTAATCCTCAGCCTAATGAGGTTTGATAGCACGACAGTGTGCATGTACATAATCACCCTCACAGTAGTTTTATTTTGAAATAGATATGATTATTAGTTTCATTTTTCAAATGGGGATACAAGTTACACAATATCATCTAGCTAGTGAAAAGTAGAACTGGAACTCAAGCATAAATAGTTGGACTCTGGCAACCTGAGCCTGCCCTGAGAAGGCACTAAATGAGCCTACTAAGTTGATCTGAGAAGAGGGTGGTATACCTCTGAGGAAAAAAATGTTGTGGGATCAATCCCCAGTACCCAAAACAAACAAACAAACAAAAACAAGACAACAAAACTGACCTGAGAACACTAGTATGTCTCAAAACAATTTAATTTATTTGTCCCATTTGTAAGGCAAATTGATTTTTTATAAAAGTGTCAAAAACATACACTGGAAAAAGATAGCCTCTTCAACAATGGTGTTGGCAAAATTGGCTAACCATATCCAGAAAAATGTAAATAAAACCCATTTTCTCACCCAGCACAAGAGTCAATTCAAAATGGATCAAAGACCTGGAAATCAGAACAGAGACTTTCTAGTTCCTTAAAGAGGGCATAGGTTCAACATTTCAATACATAAACACAGGTAAAATCTTTCTCAACAAGACCTGAAAGGCACAAAAATTAAAAGGAGGATCAATATGTAGGACGGCATCAAACTGAAGTTTCTATGCAGCAAAGAAAACTATTAAGAACCTCAATAGAGAGCTGACAGAATGGGATATTTTTTCCAGCTACTCCACTGATTGAGGACTAATATTTACAATATACAGAGAACTCAAAAAAACTCACTGCCAAAAAATAACAATCCAAAAATGGACAAGTGAACTAAATAGGCAATTCACAAAAAATAGAAATGGTTAATAAATGAATAAAAAAGTGCTCAACATCATTAGAAATCAGAGAGATGCAAATCTTAAACATAGCATCATAATCATAACTTTGTGGATGGCAGATTATTCCATTTACCTAACCCAAATTAGAATGGCAATCAATAAAAACACAGGCAACAACCAATGCTGGTGAGGATATGGAGAAGTGAAAACTCTAATACATTATTTTTCGGACTACAAATTAGTGTAGCCACTTTGGAAAACAGTATGGAGGATCCTTAGAAGAATGAAAATGAACTTTCCATTTGACCCACCAATACTACTTCTGGGAATCTACCCAAAAGAATGAAAACCAAAGTAACAGACTAATGCATGATTATCTATGTTCATAGCAGCACAGTTCACAACTACCAAATTATGGAACCAGCCCATCAAGAGAAGTGAAATGGATGGAACTGGAGAACATCATGCTAAATGAGATTAGTCAGTCATAAAAAGTGAAAAGTCAGATGTTCTCCTAATAATCAGAATCTAGGAAGAAAATGCAACATAGGAGGTACTCCAGATAAAGGAGAAACATTAGATGCATAAAGAAGACAACTTAGGTTGAGGGAGATGAGAGGGGAAAAGAGGAAAATACTATAATGCACTTGATGTACATTTACAGACATATCAAAGTCAATCACTATGCTGAACATGAGAGAGAGGGAGAGGGAAGGAATGGGGTGGGATCTGAAGAAGGGCTAAATGAATGATGTGTGCATGTATGCCTGTACTATCCTGTACCTCATCAAAGTTTATGATTAGAATGCACCAATAAATTAAAAAAATTCTTTGTCTCCTTGCTTCCACTATAACAACCATAAAAATCATTTTTACACTTATGATGTGTTTCAGTCATTTCTTTTCTTTTTGTTAGAAAAACAAAGTTAAAGTCCAGATATCTTTCCTTCCCCAACCCCAGTACCACTTTGGCTTCAATGTGAGTGTGCACACATACACATACACATGCTCACAGATACATACATACAGATTACTATTTGCATATTAGAATAATATTAGATTGGATTCTATTCTGGAATAATAGTCTCTGCCTGAAAAAACACATGAATGTGATCTAATCTTATTACATATTCCACATTTGAATTATTCTTACAGTCTTTCAAGCCTACTTGCACATCTTTATGCATGAGACACTTACTTCTTGATTTAGAATCCTAATGCATTTTAAGGTTCCTACAACTATGTCAAAGTGTTTCCCAACAGAGCAGACATCTGGAGTGCTGTTTTTCTGCTTCATTGGTTCCAGTTCTTTTACCAACACTGACACAAAGAATATGATCATTTTTTCTCAGGTGTCAACCTTAGGATAAAGGGTGGAGGGAGAAAAGCTATTATCTCCTTCCTTAATTATTTGCTCCTTTCAAGTTAATATAATTTGTTCTTTCAAATACACCTAAGAGAACATTACTTTAAAAAAAAAAAATTCTCCGGCCAGGCCTGGTGACACATGCCTATAATCCAGCACTTGGAAGGCTGTAACAGGAAGAGCACAAGTTCAAGGTCAGTTTCAGCAATTTAGAAAGGCAATCTAGTGAGATTTATTTCAAAGCAAGAAAGAGAGAAAGAAAGAAAGAAAGAAAGAAAGAAAGAAAGAAAGAAAGAAAGAAAGAAAGAAAGAAAGAAAGAAAGAAAGAAAGAAGAGAGGAAGAAGAGAGGAAGAAGAAAGAGAGAAAGAAAAGGAAAGAAAAGGAAGAAAGAAAAGGAAAGAAAGAAAACAAGCAAGCAGGAGTCTAGCTTGAAGGTAGAAAGCCCTGGATTCAATTCCCAGCATCCTACCACCACACAACCCCCTGCTTTTGCATGAACACAGTTTAGATTTTATCAACATCCTTTTGATGTTGATAAAGCACCTAAGGCTGATCACAAAGCCAGTTCTGAGCTTAATTTCCAGATATTTGGGACAAACTGTGTTTGAATTTGTGTGACTTAGAGGCAAATCTCTGCTTACTTGTTGTCTTCAACTAGTTGAATTCCTCCAAAGACAGACACAAGAGAAATCAATGCAATAGGACACTGTAGTTCCTATCCAGATCCTGTTTAGTGTCTGTATCTGCTGCTAATGACCCAGTGCTGTCACTTTTTCCAAAACATTATCTTTGGCTTAATGGAGAGTCATCTAGATTTAGAGGCTATATTTCACACTAGTGATTATCCCTTTCAGTAGATGACTTCCTTGGCATTACTGTATCTCAAGGACTGTATCAATACCCATATTTCAGAACTCTTTCTGAGATCAGGGAGAAGCTAGAATCTAGCTAGAGATTTCTCTTCAGATTCTTCCTAATTTCCCTAGTCCATGTTCTTGAGAACATGTCTTCAATAAACCAAGAGTATTCTGACCACTCTATTAAACTCTGCTTCCAAGAAAATGGAGCTAAAACAGCACTTCTTCTCTGCCTCCTCATTGCCTAGGACCCACTTCTCAGACAGAGGTGGTACCTCTCCAGCACTCTACCTCTTTTAGGCTTCAGTAACTATGTTTTATCTCCTATTCTTTCATTCCTAGAGGTGGTGATGGTCTCTAGCTGTTGCTATTCTCTGGATCCCTCACCACTCCTTGTTTGTTTCTTTAACCCTGCCTACATTTCTGCAAGTAGTCTTTTTATTAGACTCTCTTCATTGAAACCATCTGTGCCAAATTGACTTCCAGCTGGGATTCTGGCTGATACAGCTGGTCTGTGTATATGTGCTTCAAGGAATTCTTTTTATTATATTATTTTAAAGTGCTCATCATTGATCGCCTTTCATTGTGACATAAGTCTGTTTCTCCAGCCCTTAAATCTAGGGTGGTTTTGTGACTTTCTCTGATCAGTGGATATAAGCAAACAGGACAAGAGCAGGGGCTTAAGAAGTGTTACATGCTACAGCATTCTTGCACTGCGTGGTGTTCTCTGCACTGCTCTGGGGACTCTGTGACCACCACCAAATGAAAAAGTCTAGACTAGTATGCTTGTGACAAAGGACACATAGCTCCATGATCCCCATCACTCTATCATTTGTCCTGACAATTTCTAGGCATGTGGGTGAGACTCTCCTAGACTATCTAACAGCCAGGCAACCTACCGACTGGTGTAAAACAAGTCCAGCAGAAATCAGTCAAGCTTTGCCTAGATAAGTAGAACCATACAGACACTGGAGCTAAATAAATGGTTTTTCTTTTAAATTAATATTTTTAGGGTTGTGTATAAGACAGAAGAAGCTAACTAATTAGCACTTTTCTGGTTATAAGAAATAGAATGTTGCTAAGTGAGATTAGTCAGTCACAAAAAGTAAAATATCAGATGTTTTGTTTAATATGTGAAACCTAGGGGGAAAATGGGTCATAGAAGGAACTCTAGACAAGGAAGGAGAAACCTTAAATGAGTAAAACGGCAATTTAACTGAGGGCGATGGAAGAGGCAAAGAAGGAAATTCTCGAATGCACATGATACACATTCACAAATGTATCAAAATCAATGACTAAGCTGAACATGAAAAGGAGGGATGGGGAGGGAATGGGATGGGAAATGAGAAAGAACTAAATGGATGATGTGTACACATATTCCTCTACCATCTTGTACCCCACTAAGATGGATGATTACAATATGCCAATAAAGAAGAAATAAAAGAAATAAAACTTAAGGTTTAGTATAATAATAATATGTATGTATGCCTTTATTATTTAGCTAATACTTGTATAAGGTTTTAGCAGTCTGTACATTCTTATATAGTACCTCATAGTATTCCATACTTCAGTGTAAACTACAGATAATATCCAGATATTATCAGCTCCTCCAGTTCCTTCCTCAGCTTTAGAATCTCCTTTTCCAAGTAACACTCTTCTCAATTTATTCCATATGTAGGGACTGAGCAAACCAGCATTATTTTCCCACAAGGAAAAACTCTAACAGGCAATAATAATTCCAGACCTCTTTGTGTGTCGGCTACAGCCTTTATCATTAGCAAGATACTTACTGTTATAAGAAAATGAGTATAATATCAATGTACAGAAGTAAGACTAAAAGGATATGCATCAAAATGTTAATTTTCTATGTCATAATTTTATTTTATATAATATTCCACTAAAGCAAAACATAGTCACTCTGACCTTTTATTTCTCATCAACTCCTTTCTGTATCCTAAACTTTGATTGCTCTTATTTGTTCCAGGAAGTATTTTTTTCATGAATTTGTATGGATACCTCATTCTCTCATTCAGAATTTACCTGGAAGTCACCCTAGAAAGCCCATTCTGTTTATATTACCTAAAATGATATTACTTTGAGAATATTTTGAAACCATATTTATTATCTTCATAGCTTTATCATTATAGACCTATCTATTTTTTATTTCTATATTTCTTTTTTCCCACTAAGCATATACTCCATGAAAGCAATACTCTTATCTGTCTAGTTTAATACTGATATCTAGGGCCTAGCAAAGTGGAAGTATGGAGTAGGCACTCAATGAATACTTTTGCATGAAAATGACTTTTTTAATGTGGCAGAATTTTAGTTAATTATATTACCTGGTGTAACATTCAATTTTCTTCAAATGTTCTAGAATTACTAATAATATATTTATAATATAAAACAAAAACATTTAAAACTATATTGAATGAATGACTGTATCATAATATCCTGTCCTCCAAATGATTTTTAATGTTACTTGTGTAGCTTGCACCATGATCATTGGAATGCCGGGGTGGTCATATCATCTTCCAATTTCATGACTGAATTTTAGCTCTCTTGCATTGGGGTGGAGTTAGAAGGCAAACAATATGGAGAAGAATAGACTCAATGGTATAATATATCTTTCTTATATATTTTTTGACAAAAAATTCTCTAGAACTTGGAAATCCATTGGCAGCTAGAAGTGCTTGTCTCATTTTACATAATTAATTGAGCAAAGTTAATGTGTTCAATCCCAAAGGATAGCTTCAAGAATCAATTTATACTTTAAACATGATGAAGTAGATTTTTACTTGTGGTTCACACAAAGGAGATGGGGTTAACATGTATTGAATGCCTACTCTATGGCATTTTTTGCTAAGAATTTGGAATGCCCTTTCATATTTAAATATATATTTTCTGAATTACAAATAAACTACCTATAAAAATATAGCTAGTAACCAGGACTGAAAAACCACACTCTAGATTATGTAGTCAGTGTTGTTTCCCTTACATTTCTTCCTTTGTGAAAGTAAGGAAGTTCAACAAATTACCTATAGTTGTTTTTATGCTGTTTCAGAGTTTTCTTCTCACCTTGAAACCTTCATTTTTGTTGAAGTCTTTTTTTTTTTTTCTGGTCTGGGGATGGAACCTAGGGGCATTCGACCTTCAAGCTACACCACCAGTCCTATTTTTTATTATTTTTTATTTTGAAACTGGGTCTCAATAAGTTGCAGAGGACCTCACTAAGTAGCTGAGACTGTCTGCAAACCGCGATCCTCCAGTCTCAACCTCCCGAATGCTGGGCTTACAAGAGGGCACCACCACGCCTGGCTTGTTGAGGTCTATTGAAGACCTCAACACATGGACATATGGACAGAGTTGAGGTGTTGCATATTTTGTCATCATTTTGTTGCTTAATTTTGTCTCCTTTAAAAAATAATACGTCTGTAATGAATTGTATTTATGCACCATAGCACAGCCTGCATAGATACTTGTTAATTAAATTGTCCTCAGATGGAATTCCATGTACTCACAAGCCACAATTCTTTATGAGTTCTATTGCCAGGTTTTTATTTGAAAAAAAATGAAAGGGGTCTTTTTACAAAGGCAGCATCAATTATTTAAAGTTCCAATTGGCAGAGCAAAACAAAGGAACACAATACAAATGCAATCCTGGAGAACTTATTATTTTTTCTTTTTTTATCCTTTATTTGTATTTATTTTTAATTTATTTTTTTTAGTGGTACTGGGATTCCTGGAAACCCTTCTACCTCTGGGCTACACTCCTAGACCTCCTAAAGAACTTATTAGAAGTTGCTCATCATTATGGGGATGAAGTGATTATCAATAATGACAGAAAACTCGGGTTTAGTGCGATTTGAGTTCAGTGTGAGACTGGGTTAGGGTCACAAGCTTTGCCTTACATTTCTGAAGTAGCACTGGAGGAAGACAGGTCAGCACTGAGGATTTCACTTGAAAAACTATTAAAGTGCTCACTTTGGCAGCACATATACTAAAATTGGAATGACACAGAGATTAGCATGGCCCCTGCACAAGGATGATATGCAAATTTGTGAAGCATTCCATATTTTTACCCAACTGAGAGGGATGGGAGGGGAAAAGAGGGAAATTCTCTAATGTACATGATGTACTTTCACAAACATATCAAAGTTAATCACTAAGTCAAACATGAGAAAAAGGGAGGGGATAGGGAAGGGGGTAGGAATTGAGGAAGGGCGAAATGAGTAATGTGTGCATGTATACCTCTACCTTCTTGTACTCCATTAAGATGTATGACTGCAATGCACCAATAAAAAGAAGAGAAAAAAAAAAGAAAAGCTGTTGAAGAGTCAACAGTATGCACTGAACATCAAAAAAGACAGAGTTGGGATGCAGAATTAGTAGTCAGGAATTGGAGACAAAAGCCTAGGATCTAGCACAGAAATATGTGGTGGATTCCCTATTTGTTTAGCCAAATTTCATCAACTTGACTACCTGGTATGATAAGATAAAACACAGTTGATGAAGGCATCTCATTACCTTTGAAAGTGAACTGGTAAGAAACCTTCAGAGCGTCAGATCTTGCCTCCCTTTCTTTCAGGTTATAAAAAAAAAGTTCTTGTAGCTACACCATTATTATTTTTCCAGCATCAATTGAGACTTTACTCTCCCTGTATTTCTACATCTTTGACTCTCTTCTTTCCTCAAATTTACTTCAACAGTCTTTCCTTCTTCACCTATTTAAGTTCTCACTTGTTCTTTCAATGTCAGCTCATATCATCATGTTTAGCATGGAAGAATGGGCTGATTCAGGAACAAAGAACATAAAAATAAGATTCTGAGTAAAATATAATAGTTATTTTCAAAAATGCATTCATAAACTTATATTCCTTCTTTCTAGCTATAAGACCCAAGGAAGAAACTCAAAGTCAGAGCAGTGAGTACCTCTAAAGATCAACAGCTCACAGGTGGATCAGAAATCCATATTCATCAATCAATTTCTTCTCTCTTCCTATTTCCATTCTTCTCTTTGGGGACAGATTATTTTTGTATTATGGGGATTCAGAGGGTTAGAGGAACATAATTGGTAAAAGAGAGAGAGAGAGAGAGAGAGAGAGAGAGAGAGAGAGAGAGAGAGAGAGAGAGAGAGAGAAGAGAGAAGAGAGAAGAGAGAAGAGAGAAGAGAGAAGAGAGAAGAGAGAAGAGAGAAGAGGGAAGAGAAGAGAAGGGAAGAAGAGAAGAGAAGAGAGAAGAGAGAGATAGATAGATAAATATAGTGTCCTTCATGAACATCCCCTTAAGGAGTAGACTGATATAAGGCATTTGAATTTGGATGGAAAAGATATATTCAAAGGAGCTATAATACAACTATGGTGAAAAAGACACTGACACATACAGGGTATTTGATGTCTGGGCCCAGGCAGGGAGAAGGGCATGTTTCTTAGAGAGGCAGCTTTGCATGGAATATCAGGGCCTGAGCAAAACAAGCCCCAGAGAGCATTAAAACCTACATGGGAGTGAGTATGACCCTAGGTGGAAAGGATGCTTAGTATAGGGTTCCAGAAGCCAGTCATAGTACACTGTAGGAGTAGAGGTAGGTAAAATCAGGGGAAGTATTGGAGTCTGTGTGTAACAAGAAGATAATCCACACACCAGGGATGCATAATGCAGGAGTTAGACCATGGAAGACAAGGAGAAAATTCACATGAGAGTTTCGTAGTAGAAACCCAGCACTGGGAGTTTGCTTTAATTTGGATATGATTTAAATGTGTCCCCAAATGGTTTGTGTACTTACTGAAACTTGGTCCTAAGTGTGGCAATGTTGAGGAATAACACCACTTTTATGATGTGGAACCTAGCACAAGTTACTCTCCAAAGGGATTAATACTGATATCACAAAGTGGGTTAATTATCACATAAAGAATTATTAAGTAATGGTACCCCACATTCTTGGACTCTTCATTATGTAACTTGTTTCTTTCTGTTTCTTCACCATTTTGTGTCACACCATGGGGCCATGTCACGACACCATTGCCTTGCTCTTTAACTTCCAGAGCTGTGAACTAAATAAATCTCTATTCTTCACAAAGTTTTCAGGCTCTCATATTTTATTATAGCAACAGAAAGTGGACTAAAATAGTGTTGAGTTTGTGTGGAGTAAAAGGGCCTCTACGTGGAACAGGTGATGGCATGACAACAGAACACTGCTATCATGCAAGGGTATTAAATTAGAAAATATGTAAGGATCACAGAAGCCAGATAATGCACTGTTGGAGAAGAGGGCTCCAAATACAGACAGGGTGAAAAATAGATTGAACCATTTGTTGTTGGATTGAAATTGAATTTATCAGTGTGAATTCTTAGTTCTCAATACATATATACACAGAGAGAATGATATATAAAATGCATTTAAACTTATCATCTAAAGACATTTGGGTGGGCCAATGGAAGTGAATAATGAAAGAAAAAATAAGTCAATATGGAAAGGGTTATAAGATTAGTATTCTAGATGGAAAGAATACTTAGTGTCAGTGCCGGTGCTTGCTACCTGATGCTAGAGACCAAGAAGGTCTGTCAAGTCCATCAAATAGGAATGAGATGCACTCCAACTCTGTCAAGGTCGTGACTTCAAATGAAATGAACTACTTTAAGCCAGGGGCAGAAATGAAATTACATGGAGAAGTCAGATCACAAGCCTCTGTTGTGCCTTGGCCTATGGTTTACACTCAGATGGCACACACATAGGATGGGTCTCAAATGTGGAAGTAATCATAAATTCTAGTCACTCTAATGCCTTACTCAGGAGGTTTCTGGTGATTCCATTACAGCACAATCTCCACTGTCCATCCATATTCCCAGTGGCTGCCATATCTTTATCCTTTAACAAGTTTTTATTCCTATATGGATTCCTATTCACAGAAGTTAGAACTGAGTTCTCAATTGGGTATTATAAGGCCCTATGCATTGTGAACCTATGCCTATAGAAAGTAAGTTCCTTTTTAAAAAAATATTTCTATTGGTGCCTTGTAGTCATACATTTTAATGGGATAAAAGATGGTGGAGACATATATGCACACATTACCCAATTAGGCCTTACCCAATTTCCACACCATTCCTCCCCTTCCACCTCCCCATGCTTGGCTTAGTGATTGACTGATATATTTGCTTAAGTACATCATGTGCTTTAGAGAGTTTCCCTCTTCCCCCTTCCCATCCCCTCAGTTAGGTCACCTTATTTGCTCCTCTATAGAATCCCATTTTTCATCTAGAATTTCTTCTGTTACCCATTGATCCTTAGCTTTTACATATTAGGGAAAGCATCCGATTTCTTATTTTTTGTGGCTGACTAATCTCACTTAACATAATGTCCTCCAAGTAAGTTCTACTTAGGGTTTCTGAAGGAAAGACTGAGTTTGGAGTTAGGTATGTGAATTCAAAAATGTCAATGAAAATGCCAGTAAACTTCTAATGACAGATGAAAAGCTGGCAGGTCAGAGGCCAAGGATAGAACTATAGGCTGTGGCAACACTCCAGAAAAGAGTGATCAGGATGAAGGAGAGGAGGAGGAAGATTAAAATGACATTATCATCATAATATCAATGATGATGGCTATGACACTGATAGATCTCTATTTGGGGCTGCCTATGTGCTAGCCACTGCATCTTGTGCATGTGCTAAAATGGACTATTTCACTTAATTTTGACATTAATGTTATGAAAGAGGCACATCCCATCTTGCAGATAAGAAAATGGAAGTTCTGAGAAATTAGTGACTTTCTCAACTGTCTAGTCAGTAAGTGACAAAGCCAGTGTTCAGACAGTATAATTGTGCAATCTCATCTAAACTTATACATCCACACTCTTAACCATTTTGTGCTGTGGTATTTTGAAAGAACGAACAGAAAAAAATATCTAAAGAAACAATACCTAAATGAAAAAGGCCAGACTTGGGGAGGAAGAAAAGGGGGTTAACAAGAGAGACAAAGGTAAGAAAAGCCTAAGAGGGTATCTAGGTGAAAGAGTGTGTTTTAAGATCTGGAAAAGAATACAAAAGGAAGAATAGGCTGATTAAGAGATAAATTTGATGTCATGATTAAAATATTGGGGGAAGCCTAAAGCCTAGATAATGGGAATTTGAGAGTCAATCATTTAATATATAGTTTCGTGTATTTCAAACCATATATTCATGATTATTTCTATTTTTGGCCTCTTTCCCTAAAAATATTCTTCAGGTCAATATTTCAAATGGGCTTGGACATGAAACTAAAAATATACACATTTTACTATTGAGCTTCACTTAAATGGAAGCACCATTAATAAGCAAGTTAGAAGGTAATATTGAGATTTTGACATTCTATTCTCACTTCAAGAAAAATCTTCAGAATTAATTCTCAAGGAAGTATGTTTTCTAGAATTGCAGTAAATGCACACTATACACAATAAAAAATATTTCTTTTTCTCCTCTTTCTCACTTGTGCACACACACAGCATATACACACTCATACACATACTAGTTAAAAACTCTTCCAGGTTTTGAAATAGACCCAAGAAACAGTGTGATTCTTTCTCTGTAGTTTGCTTCCAAGGCAAATTTAAGTCATAATAATGCTGGTTCAAATTTTATATAACTAATTGACTCTAAAAAACAGTATGGTTTTATGTAAATTAATGATTTATCATGATAGAAGTAAGACATTTTTGTGGTACTGGGGATGGAACCCAGGGGCATTCTACCTCCAAACTACCCTCACAGCCCTATTTTTATTCTTTATTTTGAAACAGGGTCTCATTGAGTTGCAAAGGGCCTCACTAAGTAGTAGCTGAGGCTGTCTGCAAATTGTGATCCTCCTGTCTCAGCCTCCCAAATGCTGAGATTACAAGCATGGACCATCATACCCAGCTAGAAGTAAAATTTTTAAGCGTTCCATTACTTCCCAACATCTATACCAAGAATAAAGTTGAACTTATCTGATTGGTTATTTTAAGAAGTTCAAGTTGCAATAAATTCACCACCATTACAGATTCCTAAGTGTCTCCAGGACCCTTTTCTTCAAAAGGGTTCTTTGTAATGATTGTTGAATTTAGGCAACACATTAGTTTAGTTTTATCACACATAGGCCTAGGAAGAAGAGAAAAACAGGTAAATGAGGTTCATAGGCAGCTCAATCCTGGATAATTTGGTGAAATAATTACCTTCTAGAAGAGGCTGGAGTGCGTAGGAAACATGATCTAGAATTGGAGCCAGAATTGTAGGTGTCAAGGCTTTGTTATCTTGTGATTCCATGTTTTCTACTGGGTCTTGTCACCTGCAATTATCACACTGTACTGAGAAAGTCACTAATTTCTCAGAACTTCCATTTCCTTATCTGCAAGATGGGATGTGCTTCTTTCATAACATTAATGTCAAGATTAAGTGAAATAGTCCATTTGAGCACAAGCACAAGATGCAGTGGCTAGCACATAGGCAGCCCCAAATAAAGATTCATCAATGTCATCATCATCATCATCATTGATATTATGATGATAATGTCATTTTTATCTTCCTCCTCCTCTCCATTATCCTCTTCACTCTTTTCTGGAGTGTTGCCACAGCCTATAGTTCTATCATTGGCCTCTGACTTCCCAGCTTTTCAGAAGACAGAGGATATCTGTCTTCTCCACTGGACTTCTCTATGATTACAAAGGCTAATCCTGTTTTGCCCAGTGTTATTTTCCAGTGTGTCCAGCTGTTATTTATACCTGTAGGCTTCTGTAAAATATAGTTCAACTCATCCTTAAAAGAATTTGCATCTTGCCCCAAATTTAGCCAATTTTGTAACATCTGACAAGTTTTTTTTCATGTGGTTTTCTTTATATAAGAGGTCATTAGCATTGATCCAATCTATTTCAGAGGATGAGATTCAAATAATCCAGTGTGAATGAAGAAACCATAGACATCCAGATATGCCACACAAAGGGTTCTTTTTTCCCATAAATTTTTATCTCAAATGTCTGCTAGAAGGTGAAGGCATTTGACATATATTTGGATCCAACATCCTTTCCGGTACATTCTAACTGTGAAATCATATGTTATAACTCTAATCACTTCAGTATATTTAGAGTATATTTATCTAGTTACCTCATTTAAGATCAAAGAGAAAGTACTCTCTCTATAATGTGCTTTTATAGGTGCATGATATTTTCGTATCATAATGTAAACCACTCTGACATGCATGCACACAGCACTTGGTGCCCTCCTACCTCCCCATTTCTCCCATTCCCAATACAGAACACTGAGAATGATTTTGGTATATTCACATATGTACACACAGTTGATGGATGGTAGTATTTCCATTGAAGAACCTCAGTATTCACCCTCCACTTCTTTTTGACCACCTCTCTGGTTCCATTGAGGTTTCTCTTCCATTATCTAAAGTCCCCCTTGTGTCCCAATTACTCCCTAGCTTCTACATATTAGAAAAAACCATATGATTCTTCACTTATGTGATTGGCTAATCTCACTTAATACAATGTTCTCTATGTCCTTCCATTTTCTTGCAAATGACATAATTTTGTTCTTTATTGCTGAGTGGAATTCCATTGTGTTCATTTCCAATAAATTTATAATACATGCTTTTTAATTATTAAACTCCTTAATATAATTTGTTCTTTTTTTTTTTTTTTTGGTGGTACTGGGGTTCCTGGAAGCCCTTCTTCCTCCGGGCTACACTCCCAGACCTATTTTATATTTTTGAAACAGGGTCTCTTACGCCAGCGCGGCTGGCTTCGAACCTGCGCGATCCTCCTGTCTCCGCCTCCCAAGCGCGGGGATTACAAGCGTGTGCCACCACGCCCGGCTCTCCTTAATATAATTTGAAGTCAGGAATTGTGATGTCTCTTGTATGGCTCTTATTGCTGAGAATTGCTTTGGCTATAAAATTTATGACTAATTTTTCTAGTTCTATGAAGGATGAAATTGGTATTTTGATAGGGATTGCATTGACTTTATAGATCACTTTTGGTAAAATTGTCATTTTGATATTTATTTTGCCTTTCTAAGAGAAAGGGAGATCATTCCATCTTCTAAGATCTTGCAAGATCTTCTTCAGTTTCTTTCTTTAGTGTTTACTTATTTTTATTGTATATGTCTTTTACCTCTTTGATTAGGTTTGTTTCTAGGTATTTTATTGATTTTGAAGTTATTGTGAATAAAATTGTTTTCTGTAATTTTTTTTGGTGGTACTGGGGTTCCTGGAAGCCCTTCTACCTCTGGGCTACACTCACAGACCTATTTTTACATTTTTATTTGGAAACAGGGTCTCCTAAGCCTGCACGCGTGACTGGCTTCGAACCTGCATGATCCTCCTGTCTCTGCCTCCCAAGCACGGGGATTACAAGCGTGCGCCACCACACCCGGCTGTTTTCTGTATTTTTTTCTCTGTAGATTCATGGTTGGCATATAGAAGAGGTGCTGAATTTTTAGATTGGTTTTGTATCCCATTACCTTGCCAAATTTGTTAATCAACTCTAATAATATTTTTGGCTGAGATTTTTTTTGAGGTCTTCAAAATATAGGATCATGTAATCTGCAAATAAAAAATTTAATTTATCTTTTCCTATTTGAATTTTTTAATAACCTTCTCTTCTCTTATTCCTCTGGAAAGTGTCTCAAGGATTATATTGAAAATAAATGGTGATAGTGGGCATTTTAGCTTGTTCCTGATTTTAAAGAGAATTGCTAAAGGTTTTCCCTGTTCATTATGATGTTTGCTTTGGGTTTATTGTATATTGCCTTAATGATGTTGAGATTTTTTTTATGTGGTTTTGAATATTCATGGCTAGTATTTTGTTCAGAATATTTGCATGTATATTCATCAGTGATATTGGTCTGTAATTTTCTTGAATTATCTTTATTTGGCTTTGGTATTAGTGTGCTATTGACTTAAGAGGAGCTTAAAATAATTCCATCTCTTTCAGTCTCATGGAATAACTTGTAAAGTATTGGGTTGAGTTCTTCTGTAAAGGTTTTGTAGAATTCAGCTAGAAATATGTCTGCACCTGGGCTTTTCTTTGATGGTAGACTTTTTATTGCTGTTTCTATATATATGCTTGCTATTAGTCAGGTTAGGTTTTCTATGTCATCTTGGTTGAATTTAGGTAGATTGTATGTGTCTATAACTCTGTTGATTTCTTCCATGTTTTCCAGTTTTTTAGAATATAAATTTTCTAAATTGTTTCTGATGATACTCTAAATTTCTCCACTGTCTGTGATGCTATCTCCTTTTTTTATTTGTAATTTTAATAATTTTGGTTGTTTCTTTCAGTTAGATTTTATTTATGTTCTGATTTTAATTATTTCCTACCTTCTACTGTCTTTGGCATTAGACATTCCCTGTTTTTCTAGGTCCTTGAGGTGTGTCATTAGGTTGTTTATTTGGCAATTTTCTGCTTTTATTATGTGAGCATTCAGTGCTTTGAATTTTTCTATTACCACCATCTTCAAACTGTCCCATATATTTTGGTACATCATATCTCTATTTTCATTTAATTCCCATAATTTTTATTTCTCCCTTTATTTCTCTTCTGATCAAGTCCTCATCCTCATCCAAGAGTATATCATTCATTCTCCATGTATTTATGTAATTTATTTTGGCCTTATTGTTTATTTCTACTTATATTCCATTGTGATCTGGAAAAAATGCAGTTATATTACATCTTTTGAATTTACTAGTGCTTGCTTTGTGGCGCAGGATGTGGTGTATTCTGGAAAAGATTCCATGGGCATATGAGAAGAATGTGTATTCAGATGTTGCTGGTTGAAATATTCTGTATATGTCCATTGGGTCCCTTTGGTTTATAGTGTTCTTTAGGTCTGAAGAGTATTTACTTATCTTTTGTCTAAAAGATTAATCTAGTGGAGTGAGTGGTATGTTGAAGCTTCCCAATATTATTATATTTGAGACCTGATGTTCCAAAGACTTTGTTTTACAAGTGTAGGTACACCCACATTTAGTATCCAATTGCTTACTATCATTATATCTTTTTGATTGATTGTTCCTTTTATTATTAAGTGACTCACTTTGTCTCTTCTAATGTCTTTTAGTTTAATCTCTGTTTTGTTGGCTATGAGTATTGCTACCCTAGCTTTTTTTAAATCTCCATTTGCATGGTATATATTTTTCAATCTTTTCATCATTAGCATAAGTATATCTTTGTCTGTAAGGTGAGTTTATAGTAAGCAGCAAATAGTTGAATTATGTTTTTTAATTCCCATTACCATTCTGTCTTTTAATTGAGAATTAAGACTTTTGATGTTCAGTGTTATTATTAAAATATGATTTTTGTTTTATGTCACTTTGTGTTTCAATTTCTGTCTGATGTAGTGTTATTTCTCCTTTGCTTACCTTTTCACCTGGTGGAGTTTACCTTTTCTCTGATTCTAGAATTTGCTTCTTTTTTTTCTTCATATTTTTCTTTAAATACTTTTTCTAATGATCATTTGTAGTCATGAATTCTTTGAGTTTCTGCTTCTCTTATAATGTTTTTTTTTCTCACTCAATTTTTTTTTTTTTTGATCTAGGAATGGAATCCAGGGGCATTCAGTCTCTGAGCTACTCCCCATGACCTATTTTTTTTATTTTGAGACAGGGTCTCACTAAGTTGCAGAGGGCCTCACTAAGTAGCTGAGTCTTTCCATGAACTGTGATCCTCCATTCTCAACCTCCCAAATGTTGGGATTATAAGCATGAGCTACCAAGCCCAGCTTTTCCCTCATTTTTGAATGATATCTTTGTTGGATATAGAAGTCGTGGTTGAAATTTATCTTTTTCCAGGGTCTGAGGACTTCATAACAGTCCCTCCTAGCATTCATGAGATTAGTTGAGAAGTCTGAAGTGATTTTTTGTTGTTTTGCCCATGAATGTCAGTCATTATTTTGTTCTCACTGCTTTTAAGATTATTTCCTTGTCTTATATATTAGTCATTTTGATTATTACATGCAAGGGGAGGTCTTTCTTCAATCTTGTCTTAATGGTGTTCTGCATGTCTCCTGTACATGGATGTCCAAGTCTATTTCTGGTTGGAAAATTCTCTAAAATTATTTCTATGAAGTGGTTTCTGATACCTTTGGCTTGTGCATCTAGACCTTCTTCAATGCCTGTTATCTACACATTAGGATGTTTTGTATTGTCCCATTTTTTTATGTTTAGGTCGTGTTGTTGTAATGTCTTCTGTACACTGTTGATTGTGCTTTCAGTTTTGAATGAACTGTCTTCCAAGAGTGATACCCTGTTTTCCATTTGGTCTAGCCTGACAGAGTTGATTTCTATTGCAATCTTCAATTCATTTGTTGACTTCTTTATTTCATTCATTGGCTTTTTCTGGTTCTTTTTTTTTAATGCCTAAATCATCTCCTCCTTTATTTTCTGTACACTTCCTTTGAGGCCTTTCATCATACTGAAGATCAAAATTCAGAATCTCTTTCTTGCGTTTCCTGCTTATCAAATTGATAATCTCTCTTGTTCAGTTGTGAGAGTTTATTCTTTTCTCACTGTTCTTTGATTTTATATTTTAATATTTCTCAGATTTGTGTTTTTGCTGTCTTGGCATCTTCCATCTGTTTGTGTGTGAGCCCTGTGTTTATTATCTTTTTATAATAAGGTCTATGATGTTATGTATTCCACTCTATCATTGTGCCTTATATAATCAAACTTTTGAATTTGTTCCCTAGGGCTTCTTTAACTAGATACAGTTCTTAGTGCAGGCAAACAGGAGTCTATGATTGGCTACAGCCTGTTGTTCTCTTCAGGCTCAAACTCTTCAAAGCTAAAGACTATAATGTTGTTTCCAGAGGCTTCAGCCTGCTGGTTGGAACTTAGAAACCACTCATTCTCTGCTGATTGTGAGCCCATCTGCTACTCTGCAGTAGCAGAATGGTATACTCCAGCCTTTGAAATCTGTGGTCTGAGGCTCAGCAAAACCAGTGATTCCTATATTCTTAGCTTCTGGCCCAGCTTGCTGAACATTGATGGCCCCTGGAACACCTTTCTACATCTGCTTGTTATGATCACAGTCACTAGCATGCATACATGCATGCATGCCAGGCAAAAAATCTGCTGGCAGAGGGAATATTTAGTTCCCAGCTTGTAGATGTGATCAAGTGAAACTTTGCTGGACCCCTGGCCTCTTGGTGCATCCTGGCCAAGATGGTACAGCTGTTTCTCTCTGCCCAAGGCCCAAGGTCTGGCAAGGAGAGATTGTACAGCCTCATGCTGGGGACTTGGGTGGCTCAGTTTCTTAGCCAGGGACACTACCACTGTCCTGGGTGGCTGAAGTCGGGAAAATTTTTGCTGGCCTCTGGTGCTGGTGCTTATAGCCAGGTGCAAGTTACTGTTTTTTTTTTTTTTTTTTTTTTTTTTAATCTGAAACTCAGTAGGCTGAGATATTTCCCCTAGACACTTTGGTTGAGTGTTGCAGCAATCTATAGGACTTGGTGAGCTGTGGGTTACAGTTCTTTCCTGCCAGAATGTCTCTCATGGATATCTGCTAATTTACATTTCTTTTGTGTATGATAGTACTCTCCATCTCCACCTCTGCAGGGGTAATTGGCAAAGTCTCAGACTCTTGACATGCAAGCACCTGAAGCTACACAAAGCAGTCTCCAGTTGGGTTGGCTTGTTAACTTATAGTCTTAGTGAATGCTGGTCTAGATCCCTGCTGGAATAGATGAGTTCTACTGCAGCTGCAGTGTGCAGTTGGATTGAATGGTCTGCAGAGTACTTATCAAGCATGGTGTGAAATATTGATTTGTTGCTTTCAATGATGGTCTGTAGTCACTGGCCTCATAACAATCCATAGTTTCTTCCTGGAGGTCTCTGGGAACTGTGGTACTGGCACCTTTGATGGGGCCTGGAAAAGATGGTGATACCACCACTGCATTGGGTCTCCATTTACCAGGTAAAACACATGGATCTCTTTACAGTCCTTTGGTCTTTCTTCTAGTTCTGATTTCAATGTGTTTCAACTTTTGTTGAGGTTTTCTTTTTCTTTCTTGTCCTCCCTTGTCAAGAAGCAGTCTTCCTGGTGACTGAATTACAAGTTCAGCATGCCTGAATTCTGCTATCTCTCTCTAAGTTGCCATCTTGCACTTCAAGAGCAAGTATTCCAAACCTTTTTTTTTAGCAACTAAAATCTCGCAGTGCTATATCTTTGTGACTTTTTAGAAAAAACCAGCTAGACTGTTAATACTGAGCATTTCGCTTACTCTAAGTTATATCTATATATCTATATATCTATATCTATATCTATATCTATCTATCTATCTATAGATATCTATCTATATCTATATCTATCTATATCTATATCTATATCTATCTATATCTATAGATAGATAGATATAGATATAGATATAGATATATAGATACATAGACATAACACAACATATCATAATTTTATAAACAATTTGTTACCTCACTTAATTCTTTTATATCTTTCATTATTGTTTATATTTTTCCTGGCTCAGTGGCCTGTTGGAATGTCATTCACAAGATAAGTCACACTGTAAGTATGTTTACTGGCTTTGCTGGTGGCAGCCACTTCTCACACAGCAGAATCACACTGGGGAATGGAGAGCATGAGCAACATGTCTTGCCATATTCTGCCTCCTGCGTCCAGTCTCATTCTGCTCCTGTGCTGGAGGCAGGAGAAACAGCAGACTCGCCTATCAACAAGCTAGGGCTAGAGCAGATTGCCAGGAAGACACCAACTCTTCAACTACAGGCTTGCCTCCACAGCAGTGCCTGTGGCTCAAGCCTGGTCTCCTGCAGAGGAATCCAGGCCTAACAACTAGGAAGGCTAACCAGACCTCCTGCTGAATGAAGAGAATAGATGGGTGGGTTTCAGGAGCCACTTGCAAAGAGACCAGGGGTGATTAGGGAAAAACATTTCATTTGGAAAGTTGCTTCTGACCTCTAATTCCCAAACCTGGCAGCTATTGAGAAAACACTATCACCCATGGGAGCAGTTAGCAGAGTGGAAAGCAGAGTTCTTCCAAGTCCTCAGGAGCCACGATTCGAGACATACCACTCTGGCTCCTCATTCTCCTCATTCTCTCCTCCACCTCAAATGCCTGCCATAACTTCTTTTGCTTCTTCCTCCTCCTTTTCTTCTTCTCTTCTTCCATTCTTCTCCTTCTCCTTCTCCTTCTCCTTCTCCTTCTCCTTCTTCTTTCTTCTTTCTTCTTCTTCTGCTCCTGCTCCTGCTTCTGTTTCTGCTTCTGATTCTTCTTCTGCTTCATCATCACCATCTTCTTCTTTGCTCCCTTTTTGTCCTTTGATGTGTGCTTTGCTCTTTTGCTCACCTCACTCTCAGAGTCTGAGCTATCTGATTCAGATGAATTTCTGTCTCTGTGTTTCTTTTTCTTTTCTTTTCTTTTTTTTTCTTTTTGGTGGTACTGGGGTTCCTGGAAACCCTTCTACCTCCGGGCTACATTCCCAGACCTATTTTTTTATTTGGAAACAGGGTCTCTTAACCCAGAGAGGCTGGCTCAGAACCAGCGCGATCTTCCTGTCTCTGCCTCCCAAGTATGGGAATTACAAGCATGCGCCACCACGCCCAGCTTCTTCTTTTTATTTTTTTTATTCTTTCTTTTTCTGAAATAATTTTTTATGGGATCAGGTTTCTCAAATTCTGCTGATTTGGCCTTTTCTTCTTCTTCTTTATCAGGTATAAGAGAATATTTGGTCCCACCTGGTTGCATGAAAATATCTTTGGAAAAGTGGTCTTTACAGCCACACTTCTTGTAGGCAGTGTTCAGGACAGCCTCAAGTGTGATCTTCTGCCCAGAATAATGCTGGAGTGACTGCCTCTGCCTCTCTTTTGGCTTAGTAATAATAATGTTTGGGATTAAGCTCTTTCCTTGGTTGATAGCTTTCATGGAGAGGGATACTTTCATCCTATTATTTTCATCTCTTTGCCAATGAGCTTCACCCATACTTTGTCTCTGACCTCTACAATCTCAGAGCACTTATTCACATGGCATGACGACATGTGAGTTCTATCAAACAGACCTTGCTTCTGGCAGCCTGGGATTTTGATAAAGGCTCCGTAGTCTATCACCATAGCAACTTCTTTTTGGAAAATAGTGTAGAGAGCTGGCAAGTTTTCCATGGTCTCAGGTCTTCCTGAATTCATCATTAATCATTCTATGGCTGTTCTGTTTCTCTTCTGTTGAAGCTAATTCAAGTGTCACACATCAGCTCCTGGTCTCCTTGTTTCTATTTTATGATTGAAGGAAATATTATATGTCATGCTGTCTCCTTGAATTGTGTTAGAAGAAAGCAGGAAGAGGCAGAATTAGGCAATTACTTTGGAGGCATCCTCACTGCCAATGTATGCATAGATTATATTTAGGAGATCCATTTTACCACACCATTATCCAGGTTAAAATTTTATTTTAGGCTCTTTTTTAGTCTTACATTGCCCTTTAACAAATGACCACAAACATAGTGTCTTATTACAACTCATTTTTATTATCTTATGCTTCTGGAGGTCAGAAGGGCTGTGTTGTTTCAGAAGGCCCTAGAAGGAATATGTTCTTTTTCTCTCCAGAATTAGAGTCTGCCTACAGCCATTGGCTTGTGGTTCCTTCCTCCTTTTCCCAAGCCAGCACCATGGCATTTGATTATCACTCTTACCTCTTACTTTCCTCTTATAAAGATTATTGAGATTATATTGGTCTCACCAGATAGTTTAGGATAATTATCCCTTTCTTGAATTTATATCAGTGAAGCTCATTTTGCCATTTAAGGTAACATAGCTATAGATTCTGGGGACTAGATTTGGACATCTTTAGAGGTATAAGAATTAGAACTTTATTCAATCTTCCATAGGTTAATCTTGCAAACTTTCTTTTCTCCCAAACAAGCTGCTCAAAAACTAATATAACCAGGACTGCAGCATGATCATGGAAGAACTTATTTGGAGGATATAAAAATTGGGTTTTAACTAATTTATTTTATATTGGGATGGCTTTGGTATTGTCACTTATCCTTTTAAAATTTTACTTTCATCTCCATAAAAAAATAAAAAAAAATCTTAATTCAGTGGTATCTAAGAAAAAATTATTAAGAACCTTCTATGCCAGTTTATATTGTTGGGTAATTTCTGCATTTGAAGTCTAATTTTCTGACTAACTCTGCAAGATTTTTTTTAACATTTTAAATAAAGATGTTGAATTTCAGAGGGGTTAGGACATATGCTGAAGATAAAATAGTAGTGGGAACCACATCAGAATTCATACTCAAATCTGCCCCATTTCAATACTCCTAGTTTTATTATAAGTCCTGGTTGTATTCTTCAAAGCCCCTTGAGACTACATTGGTGACAATATTTTCAAACTAAAAATGTTACTTAGAAGCAAGGGTTTTTTATTCCTACTGCTGAAGGTAAGAGATTTTCTTTTGGAATCTCTATAATTGGGCCTGCCAGCATTATAACTCTGTGTATATGCATACTTCCAAAAATAATATTATTCAAAGAGTAAAAGGCTGTCTCTTTATATCATTAAGCTAATTTTTTCACTTTAAGTGAACTAAAGAAAGCTTTCCAAATGCGTTATTAAAGACCTCAAGCCTCTTAACCATAGAAACATCCCCTGGGGAGTCACTAGCCCTAGGCAGCTGCCATGAGGGTGAGGATGGAGGAAAGTGACACCCGGAGTCAGAGGAGTTGCTTCAGTCCTCTTGCTCTGCATGTTCCCTTGGTTTTCTTCCTTTAATAATTCTCTTTGTTTCTGAAGATGGTAATCTCTCTCTACTGGGGCTGTATGGACCAACTGATTCCAGTCTGTGCATGTGTTTATGTTAGCACCTTGCTGCCTTCCAGTGCTCTCAGAGCAATAAAAATTTCTTCAAATTAGCACATTGTTTTTAACATATAGAATATCTTAAAATAAAAAATCCTATATTCTATGGTATACCACCTCCAAGACATAATGTTAATATTTACTTAATTTTTCTTCCACAAAATAGGATAGCATCACAATGACACTAAAGAAGGACAAACACTACTGCTTTGAGAGAACAAAGAGGATATGGACCATGTTTAATGGGAGATGAATATAGACTTAAAGAAACTATTGTTTTTAATATTTATGGGTTTCTTTTATTCTTTCTTTTAATTTTATTGGTGCATTATAGTCACACATCTTAATGGAGTATAAGATGGTAGAAGCATACATGCACACATAACTCATTTAGCCCTTAACCAAGTTCAACCCCATTTCCTCCTCCCTCCCTCCTTCTCATGTTTGGCTCAGTGATCGACATATTTGTGAACGTACATCATGTATATTGGGGAATTTTCCTCTTCCCCTCTCCCATCCCCCTCAGTTAGGTCACCTTATTGGTTCATCTATGGTTTCTCCTTTCTCATCTAGAGTTTCTCCTATGATGCCTT
Source organism: Muscardinus avellanarius (assembly GCF_963383645.1). Classification (NCBI taxonomy): domain Eukaryota; kingdom Metazoa; phylum Chordata; class Mammalia; order Rodentia; family Gliridae; genus Muscardinus; species Muscardinus avellanarius. Next base: position 51,989,353 of record NC_137788.1, read on the forward strand.
TTCTCCCTAGCTTCTGCATATTAGGGAGAGATCCAATATTTTATTTTTTTTTACTGACTAATCTCACTTAGCATAATGTTCTCCAGTTCCATTCATTTACCTGTAAATTACGTAATTTGTTCTTCTTTATGGCTGAGTAAAATTCCATTGTGTACAGAGCCCAAGTTTTGTAATCCATTCATCTGTTGATGGATATCTTGGCTGGTTCTCTCGAGAGGAAGCATTAGTTTTGTCTATCAGAGACTAAGTTCATTACTTACAGAAATAACTATACTGATTCCCCCTGATTTCTTTCACACCTCAGAGCAAAGTGATGAGAGTCAATGTCATATTCCAAGGACAAGAGAAAAATCCCAAAATTTCGAGTTCAAAAGTTATCTATAAACCCTGTATAGCTATCCCCTCTCTTTTTGAGAGTGGGAGGTCAACCCTTCTCCTATAATTTCATCAAATACCTTCTGGGAAACAACCAAAGGTAGTTGCAACCTTTTGGAATATTAGGGATGGGTCTTGGGTTTATTCTTCTTAGAGACTTAAAAACTTGGCTCCAGTGAGATAGCCTCTAACTCTCACTACCTAAAGGCTAACATTCAGATGTCCCTTAACCCAAGTAGCCAATAATTGTACAAATAGCATATGATCATTCAGAAATATGAAAATATTTATACTGCGCCCCCATAACCATCATTCTCACATTCCCCAGCATAGTTGGTCACCCTCCCTCAGTATCATCATTGTATAATACATCATGCTCCTGACTCTTGTATATCTTCCCAGGACTGGTCTCTATATCTAGACCAAACACAGTTCCTGATATATTGGATGATAAGTAAAGGTTTGCTGAATAAAGGAATGCATTAATTGTGCAATTGTATTATGTAAGACAATATCTAGAAAAAAAATTTAAAGTTAAGCAGTTTTTGAACTGTTATCTCTTACACCAGTACTTTGAGTTAGGTCCACTCATCTCATATTTACCCATGAAGAAATTGATACTCTTAGAGGTAAAGAAACATTTCCAAGGTCATACAGCCTGTCAATAATGGCATGCAATTCACAATTAAAAGCATGAGATGTAGGATCAGATAGATCTCATTTTGGATCCATGCATCAACAACATCAGAGATTTTCTCTATATACCTTGATAGCTACCATAGAAGAAATATAAAGTTTTAAATCCAATTGAGTTCCATAGAAGAAGAATCCAAGATAAAAATTCAATGCAAAGGATTTATTGAAAAGTTTATTCTCAATAGAATGGGGATGTGAGGCCCATGGTAGATGAGAAGCAATAGATGTGTTTTTAACTGGAGACTAGCTCACTCCACTCATACAGTGAGCACTGGGTATCATGTACATCAAAGAGTTGGCCCCATCTTACAGGAATGGCCAGCCTTCTGCAGCTCCCTCTGAGTCATTCATTTTCTTCAGTATGCCATCAAGGTTAAGAAGGAATAACTTGCTGGGTGCCAAGGGAATTTTTCAGAGATGGGGACAGATTAAGCTATTAGCAACCAGTGCTCACAGTACCAATGAATACGTATGTGGCATTGTAAAGGAGATTCAGATGGGGTAACAAGAACACCCTTCCTGGAAATGCTGTGGCTGATGCCCCTTTATGAATGGAAGATAGCTTTTTGACTGCAACTAACTGTACTTGAGTGGCTAAATACAAGTTGGCTATTTTTCCTTTGGGTCAGCATAGCCTCCAGCTTGAAGCTACACTGGTTATTATTGTAAGATTCTCAGGCTCTGATTTTTGCTGAAAAGATGAGACCACTTTGGGTTCAGATTGCCAGAATATGCACCTGACATCTCTCAGAAAGGTGTTTAAAGGGAGGCTCCACCTGTATGAATATACATTGTCATCCATCTGTAACCATGGGGGTAAGTTCCAGAATCCCCTACAGATACCAAAATTTATGGATGTTCAGCGTCCTTATATTGAGTAAAAGAGAACTTGCATATAATTTATTAAAATCTTTCCACATACTTTAAAGTAACTCTAGAATACTTGTAATGCCTAGTTCAATGTAAATGCTATGTACATAGTTGTAATATGTTATTTAGGGAATCATGACAAGGAAAATGTGTATAGCCATTTAGTATAGACACGTAAAATATTTTTTAATTCACAGTTGGCTGAATACAGATGCATAACCCATAAATACAAAGAGAAAACTCTATAACCAAATAGCTAAATGCTATAATATGCATGTTCAGCCAAGCATGTTCATGGACAGCCTCAACTACTTAATGAGGCCTTTTGAAACTCAGTGAGACCCTGTTTCAAAATAAAGAATAAAAAATGGGGCTGGGGTATGGTTTGGAGGTAGAATGCCTTGAGTTCCATCCCAAGTACTGCACAAAAATGTTCATATTCTTTTAAAGCATTGTGTTGAGAATCTTATTTCCAATCTGATAACATGAGGAGATTGGGGCTTTGTGCAGGTGATTAAGTCATGAACACAGAGACCTCATGAATGGAATTAGTGACCTAATAAATTCAAAACCTTATAATACCCCAGATAATGACCTTATTAGACCCCAGAGATTTTTCCTAACCCCTTATGCCATGTAAGGTTATAGCTAACAGGTGCCAGATACTATGAACCATGTCACTAGACATCTAATCTGCTGGTGCCTTGATTTTGGATTCTCCAAACTTCACAATTGTGAAAAATACATTTCTATTGTTTATAAGTCAACTGGTCTCTGTTACTTTGTCATATCAGCCCAACCATACTAAGAACCTCTATACCTTCAAACAAGGTACAAATTCTGAGCCCAAGCTACCTGTGTAAAGAATGAAGATAATTCCTGTCCTGCCTTGTTAGAGCATGATTGTGAGGACTATATAAAAACACCATGCAAAGTTGTTCTGACCACTATAAAATGTTACCTTTCTATCCTGGTTGCCTGCAAAAATTCTCTATGGTCAGTATGTAATATATCATTGAAGCAAAAAATGAAAGAAGAAAGACAGGAAAGAAAACAGGTAGGTAGGCTTACTTTTATCCCTGTCTCAACAATGTAAGTTTCTAATATCATAAAAATAGAAGCACTTATAAAATGCAAATCTCTCTATGGTAAAGAGAAACTTTACCATCTTGTGGGTTCCATATTCCATGAGATTTTCAGAACCATGGGATTCTTTATTTCATGATTTCTGAATGAATGGATGGAATACTCAAGCCCTTGATCTGGCAAACCAAAATATGTCTCACTGTAACCTACAATGTGTGTTTTCTCCAGACTGTATTCTTTTATCTTTCAAGACAATATAATTTTATAGAAATTGAATAAATATGGAACAGATTCTATTTCTTTCCTATATCTTTCTATCTACTGTACCCATTAACTTTAGAGGAATTTAACCTGGAAGGGAGTATGTGATAGTGGAAAAACATATCATTTGTTCTGGTTTGTTGAGGGCAGGAGGTAGAGGAAAGGTCACATCAGGTTCTTTAATCACCAAAGCCACAACATATCAGACTTTTTTCTTTTTTGGGGGGGATCAATTTTATTTTGTCTTTTTGGCACTGGGGATCAAATCCAAGGTATCATATTTGCAAAGCCGATCTTTTACCACTTAGCTGCATTCCAGCCTTATCAGGTATTACTTTGTACAGCCTCTGCCTCGTGCACAGCGGCTGTCTGAAGATGCAACTCACTCACACATCTTCAAGTATGCTGTCAATGCCTCCACCACCAGGGGTCCAGTCACTAAGACTTTCTCAGGGTTTCCTGACTTTCTCTTTCCCCTTTTATTTTCTTTCCACTCATCTTGGGATTATTGGGAATTGTTATGGTTAGATATAGAATGGACCCTTGAAGGGCTCATAAATTGGTGTTTGAAGTTGATGTACTTGAGGGTTGTAATCCCAGTAGCACATAAATTTTTTTTTTAATGGTTTATCTGGAAGGGCCTAGGCAACTAGAGGGTGGCTGGAGAAGTTAGGTCCCTGGGGACAACCCTGGGGATTATATATGACTTTGTCTCCTCTCTCTCTCTCTCTCTTTCTCTTCTCTTCTCTCCTCTCCTCTCCTCTCCTCTCCTCTCCTCTCCTCTCCTCTCCTCTCCTTTCTTCTTCTTCTTCTTCTTCTTCTTCTTCTTCTTCTTCTTCTTCTTCTTCTTCTTCTTCTTCTCTCTCTCTCTCTCTCTCTCTCTCTCTCTCTCTCTCTCTCTCTTCTACTGATTCTGGTCTCTATTCCATGATGTAAGAAAGAAAAAAAGAAGAAAAAAAGCTTATATGTTATCCCTTTTTCCACTTCCTTCTGCCATCATCCCCTGAAACTTCCAATCATAGTCTCACATGGAATGAATCCCAGTATCTCAAAAAGTAAAAAAAAATTAAAAATCCATAAGCAAATAAATCTTCCGAAAGCCAAGCTTGGAGGCACATGCTTTTAATCCCAGCATTTGAGAGACTGAAACAGGAGGGTCATGGTTTAAGGACAGCCTCAGCTACTCAGTGAGGCCCTTATGACTCAATGAAACCCTTCCTGTTTCGCAATAAAGAATAAAAAATATGGGGTGTAGAATGCCCCTGGTTTCCATTCCCAATACTGCAAGAACAACAAAACAAACAAACACAAACAAACAAAACTTCATTCCTCCAGTTTTATGGTCAAGTCTTTTAGAAAATAAATATGAAAATGCTGATATATACAGAAAATGATACCAGAGCAGTGGGGTCAGTACTATATTTAAGTCTAACCATCTGTTTTGTGAGAGAAAATTGGAAGGGCCAGAATGTGGTTAGAAATGCAGACAGTGGAGACTGTGTTCAGGAGATTTTGGAAAACAAAGAGAACTCCATAGGAAAATGGAGTAGAGGCCACATATATTATACTTTGGCAAAGAACTTCCTGGCATTTTGCCCATGTACCAAAACATTGTGTGAGGCCAAATTTAAAGGTGATGTGCTGATTAAACTGGTACAGGACACCTCAAACCAGCAAAATATCCAAACTGCATTATGGATATTGATGTTCATGTTCAGTGAATTGTATGCTGAATTTCAGGAGTGGAAAGTAAAGCAGAGGTAATTTATAGATCTGCAGTTTTGCTGGAAAGGCTTGTGTAAAGCTGGGGCCCAAAGAGATGATGTCATGGAAGAAAGTAAGATGGCCGAAAGGAAGAAGGAAGTGGTAGCCATGATGGAGGTGGGGCCAGCGATGGCCGTGATGGAGGTGGCAGGTGGAGATAGGGTCAAGGGCGATCCAGATAGATGCAGGCTCAGGTGTGGCTTCCCTGGAGCAGGCCCAAAGGCTATGGTTGAAGAAGCCTTGGTGGCAATGATTAAAGAGGGTATGATGACCTTTTCTGCTGGAGGGCTCTCTTAGCACTCACAAATGTCTTGCTTTTCTGGAAACAAGGGGTCACAGAGGCTTCCTTCTTTTTTTGGCTCTATTCCTTCATTTTGGAATGCATATTTATTCTTTGCCATTGTATATTAGATGCATGTAACTTACTTTTATTTTGATTTCCATTGTCTTTTACAGGGGCTTACAAGAGTATACTTTGAGTCTCGGAGGTGATGTTGAACTTTGGACTGTTGGGCTTTTCAGCAATGCTGGAACTGTTAAGACTGTGGGAATGCTTAGAGAGGACTAAATGCATTTTTCATTCAGAAATGGGCATGAGATCTTCAGAGATTGGGGTGAAATGTTATAGTTAAATATATAATGGAAGCCAGGCGTGGTGGCACATGCTTGCAATCCCAGCATTTGGGAGGATGAGACAGGAGGATCGCAGTTTGCAGACAGCCTCAGCTACTTAGTGAGGCTCTTTGCAACTCAGCAAGACCTTGTTTCAAAATAAAGAATAAAAAATTGGGCTGGGGATGTAGCTTGGAGGTAGAATGCCCCTGGGTTCCATCCCCAGTACTGCAAAAAAAAAAAAAAAAAAAAAAAAAAAAAGAAAGAAAAGATATATAATGGCTTCTTAAAGAACTAATAAATTGGTATTTGGAGTTGATGTAATTGAGTCATGAGAATTGTAATACCAGTACATGGATTTATGTGAGTGATGACTTAGGCAATTTAGAGTATAGCTGGATAAGGTGGGTATCTGGAAATGCAGCTTTGGGAGTTATATATGATCAAGTATTTTAGATTATATCTGTGAAAATAATGCTTATATAGGAAGTGTTGGAATTTTAAGAGGGAGGACCTAGTGGGAGGTATTTATGTCATAGGAGGCATGCCATAGAAGGAGGTAGTGAGACCTTGGTCTCCTCTTTTTTATCTTTAGCTTTCCAAGAGGTGAGCTGTTTTCCTTTGCCAGGTATTATCTGCTATGATATGTGTGTGGCCTTGCCACAAAAGTAAAGAAACCAACATTAAATCATGGATTGAAACCTCCAAAATAAAATTCTTCTATTTAAAAGTTGATTAACTCTGGTATTTGTTACAGTGTTAGAAATCCGGCTAATACAGTAAATAATGCAATCCTTTTAAAGCTAGGCAAGGTTTTAATATCACCTTCATGCAGCTACACTCAGAAAGTAAAACATTAAATAAGAAAGCTACAGAGAACTAGAGTTTGTTTAAACAATCTGTTCAAATTTCATATGGAGATACTGGGGTCTCAAAAAGGGAAAAAAACCCACCCACGATTCATGTGGTAAATAAATGGTACACATTAGAACCCACTTTCCTCGGACCCTCACAACATTATATCTGCATGTCCAACCTAGGTTCCTCTGTCATTTACTGAAATCTGTTCCATAAATTGGCACTCAGGGTTCATCATAGACATTGCCATGCACAACAGGGAAGAGGAAAGCTTGGTCACTTTCCTCTAGAACATTTATTCTGTATGTGAGTCAGTGCAAAAAAAAAAAAACAGTTTGCACTTCATTTATTTATGTACTAATTTTGAATTAAGCTGCACCACATAAATTATCCTGAAAAATGATGCAATTAAGCTTGGACTATTTGAGGAAGGACAACAACATGTGGCTGTAATTATCATGGCAAAACATCTTGGTAACATGCTGACTTATTAGTGGCGTAATTAGTGTTGGTGCAATGCATACTGAATAGTCCATAAAACAAATAATGAAATGTAAAATCCTGAAAAAGAGTCATAATTTTCAAATGAACAATCTTTGGATAGTTTGCCTGTGGAAGCAACCATTTGTACCAAATCATTCCCTCCACATACTATGCTCTGCCTCCTTCTTGAGTACTGGGTATTAGAAAGATCTTTAGCTTCTGACAAACTACAGAATAATGTATAAAACTGTGAAATCACAGTAAAATAAACTCTGTTAGGGACTATTATGTAAATGCAATAGAGTAAACATTGGCTGCATAAGCTTGGATTCTGAAGTAGGTTGTACAAATTTCAGTTATTAAAAGCTACCATTAAGGTAGATTTATCCATTCTATGGTGTACATATATTTCAAAATGTCACATTCTATACCATAAATATGTACAATTTGTACCTGTGAATTAAAAAATAATAATTTTTTAAAGTCATAAAAGGTAAAATTATCAGACCTTCAATAATAGAAATGGATGAAATCTTGAGATATTTTCATTCAATTCCTAAATTCAGACAGTAAAAATTATCATTTTATTTTATGAATGAAGTAATTTAAGTCCAGAAAATTCCCAGTAGATGGAATCATACAAAGTGAGATTCTAAAATGTGAAGATAACTTAATTCCCAGCCAAATTCATTAATTTATCTAAAACACTCAATGTAATGTATTATAGTAATGTATTTACCAATACATAAACTTTTAAAAAATATCTTCTCAGATCTTAGTTCATGCCTTTTATAATCTTATACAGATATTGAAATGTTTTCTCCAAAATACTGGATAAGAGAGGTACAAGGCTAGACCACTTCTTCTGGACTGTCTTTAGCTGGTTATCAATATATACTAAGTAGAATGTAACATATTCAATCTGCATCAAGTGCTGAGAAGGGGAGGAGTAGCAGGTTAGACAGAGCTGGGATGGGATTTCCCAGTGCAGGCTCCTCTGCATACACTCAAGATTCAGTGAGTGGTGCTCAGTAAGGTGTGAAAAGTCAGCCTTCATATTCTCTCATCTTAATAACCACAGAGATAACAGATCTGTACAAATTCTTTAAGTCATAAAGATGCCCCATCAAGATTTCATATGGGACTTTTTGTGTGACATACTATCTCTGACAGTGGCCCAGACACACAGAAAGCAATCTTTTGATGGGTGCCAGAAAAGTTTATGCAATGAGTGAAGGTTCTGTGAGGAGTCTGGGCATTAAAGCAGGTTTGATGTCAAGGCTAAAAGTGAGGCTTTTCCTTTCACTATGAAGAGCACCAGGAAATGGTACACAGCTCACCATGAAAGATGAAAGGGAGGGAGTACTTATTTTGTGATAGGTATTATAAGTACCTTACATGGCCTAGCACACTTATCCTGATAACGACCCTAGGAAGAGGGACATATTATCATTTCCCTCAATGGATGTAGAAAGAATCAGTAAATCTGATCAAGGTTACACAGGTGGGAAATGAGTCACACCAGAATGTGAACATGTACAGTTAGTTGTAGTGTGTAGTTTATGCTGTGGCTCCCTCCTGGGTGGTGTAAGATGAATTCTTACTCTTTCTTGTGGGTGGAAGTGATGACAGAATAAGCTTTGGTTAAGTATAATTAAGACAAAAGGTTAGAATTACTCCATGTTTGAAATCATCAGTCCCCAAACGTGAAAGGAGCTGGAGACAAGAGATTACTGAGAAGTAGATCCTATTAATCAATGAGCAATAGATTCAAAAGAAGCTGCCTTTTATTTTTTGGTACTAGGAGTTGAAACAAGAGGCATTCTATGTCTGAGCCAAACCCTCAGTACTGTTTTATGTTTTTCTTTTTAATTTTAAAAAGGGTCTCACAAAGTTTTTGAGGTTGGTTTTGAACCTGTAATCCTCTTGTCTCTGCCTCTCAAGTACAGGGATTGCAAGTGTGGGTCACTACACTAGACCAGACTCATAGAGTTCTTGTTAATATCCTAGTGTACCTTTTTACACTTCTGATCTCACTAGTGACTAGTTCTCCAAACTTAAGAAAATAAATTTAAAACCCCATTTTTGTCTCTTGCTCTTGACGAACCTTTGGGAATTTCATTCTTTTTCTTTGAACCTTGATTTTCTCATCCAGAAAATGGCAATGAAGGAATTTCCTATCACTACCTTTGATGTTAAATTGTTATTGTGTTGTTATCAGAGGATTTAATTGATTCTCTTTTCACAGCTTTCATTCATTTAACAAGAAGGTAAGCTTAGTGTTCCAAATTTACCATCACATTGAATTCTTGTAAAACTTATAGATCTGGTAGTTTATTCTAAAAAATTATTGATTTGCTTCCTGCCATCCACTATACACCACGTTGATATAAATTACAAAATGCTCAGGACCATACCCTGTGACCTCATACATAGTTTGAAAATAAGAAATAGTGACTTGGAAGTAGATTGTATGCTTGGAGTGCCTCTAGTCACTTCATTGTTATGAGCATGGCATATACTTGTTCTAACCTGCCTTGTGAAATATAGTGTCCACACTTTAAGATAGTCACAGCCGAGTGACCTTTCAAACCATAGATAACCAAGCCTGAATCTTAGTGCTACCATGTATGAGCTGTGTGATCTGGTTAAATTACTCATCCCCTCTGATTCCCAATGCCCTTACAGTAAATCGCAGAGGATATTATCTACTTCTAGAGAATTATGTGCCTTCTTGAATTGTGAGCCAAGAGTAGTAGTGTGTTCTTAGCCACACACTTGGCTCATGGCAGAGGCCCTTCGTGCTCTCCTAATTTGTACTCCTCTTCACTCCCCAGTACTGTGCCCAACCCAGTGTACATGCAAGTACACACTATGTACCAAAATATACCTTTATATTTTGGTTTAAAATTAAATACACCAGTGTAATAATATAGAGATGTCATCAAGTTGAAATCTTGAAAACCGTGGTTTCAATGACAAACTGTGAGCGTGTGTACTAGTGGGGTACAGTGACAATGTGATTATTCTATCTACATTGATGCATCCACCCAGTATATCACTGGGTTATTTTACTAGCAATGATCTTGTTCAGCAAAATGTTTCCTAATTTCTTTTAATTTTAATCTGAAAACCTCATCTTTAGGCTGTTGACTATCCAGCAGTCAAAAGATTGCTTTCGAAGTATTATCCTCATTAGTTTTCAAGTACTTTCCTAATTGTAGGGCAGAATTAATATAAAAATAACATAAGATCCAAAAAGAAAAACCTTCTGAAGGCTTCCTTAAAATTATTATCAGAATGAAGACTCTATCTATCTATTATCTTCCTTTCTTTTCTTTGGTCATACTAAGGATTGTACCCAGGAACATTCTTTCTTTCTTAGTTAACCTTTTATTTTGAAACAGCGTCTTGCTAGGTTTCTGAGAGTCTTGCTTAGTTGCTGAGGCTGGTCTCAAACCTGCTATCCTCCTGTGTCCGCCTCCAAGTACTGTGATTGTAGGTGTTCACCACCATGCCTGGCTTCTCTCCACTCTGCGTTGTGTCATCCACCTTCCACCATATTTTGGAATAGCCTCATCTGTTTACAGGTCTGCCTCAATCTCTGAACTAGGAGCCTCTTGAGGGTTGCAGGGGCCAAATCTTTTTACTTCTCTATCCCAAACATCTATAATTAAGTCTGGTGCCTAACATGGAGCAGGTGCTCTTAATAACCATTCAAAAAATTAATGAATAAGTGAATATAAAAATCCTTCCCACTTTTTAGTCTTTGCTCCACTGTTCGTACAGATAAGTAGCCTTGATCCTACTTAGATTCATTACGAGTATATGGCCATTATGATTTAGTTGGGGAATTATTGGAAGACACATTTTATAACTCTTGCCATAATTAATGTGACAAGAAATAATAATTGACTTAGTAATGTAATCAAATCAGAATGTATTTGATTTGATCTGTCAAGTTGTTATTCATATCACTAATCCTTCTCGTCAGAGCTTTCAACGCCTAATTATTTCTGAAAGCAGTGAAAGCAGCCATATTCGATGTCAGGCTTGGCTGGAAAACAAATGGGGAATGGTTGGACCCTCCATCCATTATGTAAAGTTGAGAAAGTGGGAGGTGAATCTTTTACACAACTAAATGATAGAATGTTCATGGTCTTCACTCACAACCAGTCTGGGTGGTGTTAACTAAGCTATCTGCTTTTTTTGTTTTAAGATTTTTTTTTAAATCAAGAGCTTGTATTTATGGAGAACCTTAGCCAAATAAATGAAAACAGAAAGAAAGAGAGAGAAATAAAGAAGTATAATATTATCCACATAAGTATTCATTCAACCTATGTGTTCAACAAATATTGAGGATCCAACCATGTGTAAGCACTGGAGATTCACAGTTAGAATCACAGTCTCTCCCTGAAAATGTCCAAGACTAACAATATGATAGAGCGGGGTCATTGCTCTGGTAGAAATACTGTGTTTCAGGGAGAACTTCCTAGAGAAGGTAAAAGTTCAACTGAATGCTGAAAGAGAAAGTTGTACTTTCTTTTTCTAGGACAAAAGGAAGATTGGGAATGAAAGGCAGAAGGGATAAAATATACGAAGTATATTATCCCTGAGGTAAGAATATCTCTATTATAGGCTAAAAATCAATCAGAAATTGACACTATGATAAACAGATTAGATTTGCATAGAACAAGCAATTTTGTTGAAACAAAATAATATGAATATCTCAAGTCTTCCTCTTATCCTTCACAAAATTGTCATTTAATATGGCTAAAGTTTGACATAATGTTTGAAAATTAGAATTAAATTCTTCCAAGATCCTCAACTTGATGAAATCTCTATATGATTACACTGGTATTATTTATTTCAATGTAATGAAATTTTAATCTCTTCCAAGCAGGAATCCTCTGGAAAGTATTTGATTTTTTAATCTAGCCATTAAATATTTTTAAATATCCTGTTAGAAAGTTTACATGGAAACGATATCTCAGAGCTGGAGTGGTGGTGCATGTATATAATTCCAGTACTTTGAATGCTGAGACAGAAAGATCTCAGGTTTGGGGCCAGCCTCAGCAACTTAGACCTTCAGCAATTCAGTGAGACCCTGTCTCAAAAAAAAAAAAAAAATTAAGACTCGTCTGTAGATTGAAGATAGAATACCTCTAGGTTCAGTCCCTAGAACTAATTTGGCATGGGAAGGAGGGACTATGCCTTACCTGAAGTATAAAATGTAAATGTAAAAGACAGATAGGGTAAGTTTCTATTCCACAAAACTTCAATATGATCGATGCATGATAAACTTTTTCCAACCTTGGTCTTTGGGATTTTTCATAATTTTTTCCAAAAATTTTAATAGTTATTATCAGATGCATTTTGTATTAGTTAAGCTGTCACATTGCAAGAACTAGAAGTCATTGAACTTTATTTTATGATTGCCTTTCAAATGAATCATGAGTTCCTTGAAAATAGAGGACCAGTTCTTGAATCCATGTGTACTCACTAATCATTCTAGTACATGGCACACAAATTCTTTCAAAAATTTAAAAATAAGCAAATAATGTTTGGACATTGTGTTTTTTGAAACTCAATTTCTTTGCCAATAAAGTAAGTAGGGGAAAAGATTATCCAAAAAGAAGGACAAGAAAAATTTTGAGAAATTTTCTGGATATTGATTATGGCTATCATCATGGGAATGCAAATATCAGACAAAACTCAGTGAAGTATATCATTAAAATGCAGGCATTTTATTGTATGTACATATATGTTAATAAAATTGTCTGAAAAAAATATTTATAGGAGCCAGACTAAAGTGATTTCCAAAAATTGAATCAGGAACAATTGGCACATGAAAAACTAATACTAAATATAAAAGAATCAATATGAGTTCATAGTGATACTAATAAAAAGAGTACACAGTTAATACGTTGATGAGACAGAAGGATTCAGGTTCGCAGACAGCCTCAACTACTTAATGAGGCCTTTTACAACTCTGTAAGACCATTTCAAAATAAAAAAAAATTTAAAATAGGGCTGGGGATGTAGCTCAGAAGTAGAATGACCCTGGATTCCATCTCCAGTACCAATAAATAAATAAATAAATAAATAAATAAATAAATAAAACGTTGTTAAAGGGAATATGTGAAATAATACATGTAAATCCTCTAGTACAGCTCTCTTTTATATTGTAACTGTATAAAATGTTAGTTGAACAAAGACTACATAAATTCAGGATTTCTATTACATTTTCTTAAAACTAATGAAAATTAAAATCCATCCTTCCACCTTTTGCATATTGCCTCCCTCCAAAACTTGAAACACATTCTTCTGGGGGTGAGCTGGAGCCACACGCAACCCTCCTCTTCATCCCGTGGCTGATGTGAGTTTTACACAAAGAAAAGCAGCAGTGTCAGGTTGGCCATGATGTCATTCTATAAAGTTGTTCACCAATTATTTGTATGTCTCTTTCTAAGCCCAACAAAGTTATTTAATTCCCTGCCCTCTTAACTTAGAGGTGGCTTTCTTTGAGAAGGCAATTGGAACAGAAGTCACCTCTGGGGAAAAACTTCCAGATGCAAGGACCCTGAGTCTACCTCTTTTCCTGCCTCGACCATGTGGGTGCTCATGGAGCATCACTGTCCAGGAAAATCATTCTTTGGGTTGGATCCCTGAGTGACTCTGATACGCAAAGGTGTACTGACACCTGTATTGAACATGCACTTTGAGTTTGAAATCAACACTTGATTGTATTCCACTGAGCTTTTAAGGCTGTTTGTTATTGCAGCATGACCTAGTCAATCCTAATTAATACAAATGTTACTTTGCACAGGATCCAGAGCAGAGCAGGGGATCATGAAAAACTTAGTGAATTGAACTAATTTCCTTGCAGAAAACCATCCCAATAAGGAAGGTCTCAAGCTAAATTTGCTTATCATGAAGTAAAAATAAATTTGCTTTCCTTCCAACTGCCTCTGGTGATTAGAAAATGCTTCTAATATTTGATCTCTGTTTTTCTCTCTCTTCCTTGAGAAAAGAGGAGATTACTTTCCTCCTGATTTTATAAATCCCATTAAAAAAAAGGTGGTTTCACTAGTGACACATCAGTACAACAGAAACAATAAAGAAAGTCATGGTAGAGTAGAAATTGAATGTTGGGACCAAAATTTTTTCTTACTTTTTACTATTGCAAGACAAAATTAATTCATATTCATGCAAAATTAGTTCACCAACAGCTTTCCTACAACAAAATTACCAGATAAAAAGATCACACACAATGTCCAAATAGAAAAGACATCACTAGTTCTAGCCACCTGACCTAGGAAGATTTTGAGAGTTATCTTCACACCTCTCCCCACCTCACTCCCGGACAGCCCATGTTCAGGGACCTGGAATTTCTGTGCTTCTTTTCTTGGTTCCTTGCTTACCAACTGTCAGGTTTCAGTGAAAAAGAGCACTGGCAGAGATATGGCTTCTCCTGTCCTCCAGCTGCTTTACTTGCCCACCATGAGCCCAGATGAAGGGCTCAGTTGAAGCTCGTGGCTGCTAAAAACTGACAACATCCATCACATCTGAATGGGACCTAGTTTTCTTCATCAGGAGAATCCTGAAATACTCATTTCTTCACTTTTGGTAGTTTCTCTCTCTTTTTTTTTCTTTTCTTGTTTTTTTGTTTTTTGGCATTGGGTATTGAACCTATGGGCATTTTACCTTCAAGATACACCCCCAACCCTATTTAGTCTTTATTTTGAAAAAAGCTCTCACTAAATTCCTGAGGTAGGCCTCAAATCTGTGATCATTATGTCTCAGCCTTTCAAGTATTGGAATTACAGGCTCATACCACAGCACGCAGCTAGTTTCTCTTTTCTAGGTAGCTCCTCCCCACTCACCCCCTTTCCCTTTTAACTGTCTATAAGTAGTGCCCAAACACCCCAATTCAAACATTTCATTCATTATATCCTATCTTTCAGATTCCATTTTGGATGGCATGATGTGCCACATTTTGTTTCTGAAGATAAAGCCATCACACCACACATTGCAGAGCAAAGAAAATGACACTTAAAATTCCTCCAACGAATAAGTGAATAATATAATCAAATATATGAGTTCAAGCCAGGCAAGGTGGCACAAGCTTGTAATCCCAGTCTTGAGAGGTTCGGACAGGAGGACTGCAAGTCTGAGGACAGCCTCAGCAAGTAGTGAGGCTCTCACCAACGTAGCAGGACCCTGTTTCAAATTAAAAAAAAAAAATAGGTCTAGGGATATAGCTAGGCAGTAGACTGCCCCTGGGTTCAATTCCCAGTAGCCTCCCCACACAAAATATATACATAATATATGTGTTCCAAAAGTAAACTCCCACAGAGTAGGAGAAATGATTTATTCACTTTCATAATCTCAACACATATCATCCTGGTTGTACATAGTAGAAACTCACGGAACAGTTGTATTATGAACAGCATGGGATTTGGAATTACAGTCTTGATTTAATTTTTAGCTTTGCTACTTGCTTGCTGAGAAACTGGGGAAAAAAACTGACTTAACCATTCCTTGTTAGGAACGGTTTCCTTGTTAGCAAAATAAAACTGTTAGGAGAATTAAATGAGGTAATGTGTATCAAGTAGTTAGCACAGAATAAGCTCTCAATAAAGTCTATTCATTGTTTCACCTTGATAGCTTAGTCTCCTTATTAATATTGTCTCAGCTCCTCACATTTCTGCATTTTCAAAGGCATGTGCACCTGCAACCAGCGATTTAGATATTAATGTGATCCATGGTGTCAGATCTTTAATTATAAATAGCGTATGAGCAAGTTTCCTCTCCCTCAACCTGGCAAATTCATTTAAAAAATTATGTCTATCATACAAAAGAAGGCCAACTATCCAGAGAATTCTATTTTAAAAGCACAGCTTGGAGGACGGCGGGAAAGGGATGTGTGTCAGGAACACATCACACCTGATTGCCTCGAGCTTGCAGGTGTGCCAGAAACGTCCACAAGAGTGGTTTCATCATTTACGAGAAAGAAAAATAAGTCACCACATTTCCCAGGAAGATTCAGAGTCATCGTTAGTGGCATGAATAATTTATCAGCAGTTCCCAAATCCAGATAATGATGCTTTTGTTGTCTGCTCAAAAAGCAGAGAGGCTGTTCACCACAAACAAAATTAGTTCCCCCCAAACAAAACAGTCTTTCTCACCCTTGAACTTGCCGGGTTAAAAACTGCAGATGTATCTGGGCACAAACTGAGCCAAAAAATACATAATATATTTCTTCTTTAAAAAAATAATAAGATAAGGATAAAGAATCTGAAAAAGCATTGTTTACTAAATCTTCAAGGATCTTTTCCTCATTTTCTCAAAAACATCCAACATCACTGTCTCTTGGCTATGTTTCCCAAGTACTAAACTGTATTTCTAAAATTGATAGAAGTCTTATTTCCGGGCAGCTGAAGGATGTGTATAGAAATGAGTGCATTTTCCAGTCTTTAAAGTTCCAAAACCAGCGTTAGATCTACTGCAGCCAAATGTGAAAAGAACCAGCGTTCAGGCGTTGAGCAGGACTTGGTGGAAGACCAGATTAAATAGTGAGCAGCAGATGTGGGCCAACGTGAAATCAAAGCCATACCCGGAAACAGAGCAGTTTCATGTGTTTGAAAGCGGAAACTTTGCAGAAGACTGGAAGGGTTTCTTTAAGTTGCTTGACCTCTTAAAATGCAACCTTCTTTCCCCCTCAGAGAAAAGAAAGGGGGTTCGAAAGACGTTTAAAAAGTCAGAGGAGGCATTAGAAGCAACTGTCTCGAAGCAGAGCCTAGAGAAGAAAAGGACTTCAACGCGCAGGAAATGTGTCTAGCCCGCTAACTCGCCCCACTCCGCGGCCCTCCGTCACAGATGTTACCGATTTTGGAAGATAGCAATTCCCAGCTCCCAAAACAGATTCCAAGTGAGAAAATAGGAAAAGCAATTGGTTGCTATTAGATACGCATTCTGAAGTAGAAAGAAATGCGGGCAGAGAGGAATTTCTGGCCTGGATTAGAGGTTCCATGGTAATCAAGCAATTACCACAAAGAGAATTCCCAACAACCCCTTTGAAACACAGAGAGTAGGTTTAAAATGCAAATGGGAAATGTGCTTCTTTCAAACCCTATCAGGAAAACTTTCTGCAGAAAGGATCTTCCCAGGCACAGAACCTCATTACTGAGCATCATAGATACACTTTCAAAAGTGCAAATGTTTGTCCAAGGAATTTCATTGTTAGGACTCATTCTAGCTTGGGATGCTTTTACTTGAATGACCCTTGTCACCTGGCCTTGCCATGCTAATAATGCTCCATATTTTAATTATATTTCTAGGAGGTGCTATTATACTTTCCAAAGAGAGCTCATTAATTCCACAAGAAGTGTTTCTTCTTATTTAGAGTTCATTACCTTGAAGTGTTTCCTGGGGTCCTTTTGAATACATTGGGTTAGGTTGTAACACAGAAGTTTATTACTAAATTGTTCTTCAGTCTTAAAAAATAAAGAGTGTGAGTTTTCTTTTAAGTAGTCTTATTAAGATATAATCTACCTACCATAAAACTCAACTTTTTTATAGTGTATAACCCACCAAATTTTAGTGTATTCCCAGATACATCCCATATAGAAACTCATAACCATTGGTAGACACCATTAATTTCCCAGTGGCCTACGCCATCCCCTTACCTCCGACACTCACAGCCCAGACAACCAGTCATCTTCGTCCTTGTCTAAGTGTTTTATACAAATGAGATCATACAATATGTGGCTTTTGTGAATAGCTTGAGTTTTAAGTTCATGTCAACAGACAAGAATCCAAGAATTGAACCTCCATTTTCTTATTTGTAAAATAAAGAAAAACATGCCCCTGTAACTCTTGAACAAATAAATAAAATAGTAACATGTTAAAGAAGGTAGCATAGTGCTTGCTGCAAAAAGAGTTGCCAAATAAAATTTGGCTTAACTAAAGAAAACAATTCTGAGGACACTGTCTCAAATCTTTATGTCAGAGTAGTCCCCACATCTTCCTGACAAAGGGCAATGGGATGCTTTATGTGGGCTATTTATAGCCAATGAAAAATCCCTACTTATCCAGAGTTCTACTTGCCATTGTTTCAGTTATCTATGGGCAACAGTGGTTTCAAAACTATTAAAATAAAAAGCTCCAGAAATAATTTATGTATAAACTGTGCACCGTTCTGAGGAGATTGATGAAATCTTACGCTATCCCATTCCATCTCACCTAGAATGTGACTCTTCCTTTTCTCCAGTGTGCCCACACTGTATATCCCACCTGCTTCTTAGTCATCTAGTAGCCATTTCGGCTATAAGATCAACTATAATGGCATCACAGTGCTTTTTAGAACCTAATGGTATCTCACAAGGCCTAGGTCATTCACCTTGCTTTGTCTTATCACAAGATAAGATGCTTTGTAGCATCTTACTTTATCACAAGAAGAGTGAGTAGATAGAGTACAGGTTGTTGAGAGGAAGAGAGAAAGAGATCACGTTTATATCCTCTTATTACAATATATTGTTATAATAGTCTATTTTATTGTTATTATTACTGTTAATCTCTTAGTATACCTAACCTAAAAACTAAACTTTATTATAGTATATATTCATAGTAAAAATATAGTACATATAGGTATTTTCCGGTTTCAGGCATTAGCTTGCAGTCTTAGGATGTATATTCTGTGAATAAGATGGATTACTGTATTTGAAAATTTCCAAAGAAAGATGCAGAAAAATAAAATAAAATCCATTCATAATGTAACCACTTAAAATTTATATAAATAATTCTTCAGAGATAATAATTATTAATAGTGCAATGTATATCCATATATTTTTTCTATATTTAAAACAAATCTATCTATAATATATTGTACTCATCTATAAGAGAACAAGACATCTATGGCTTTAAAGGCTACATACTGCAGATAAAGATAGAAAATATAAAAATATAAAAAATATAAAATGAAGTTCTGCTTAGTGATTGTCTTTGATATGTTTGTTAATGTACATCCTGTACATTAGGGAATTTCCCTCTTCTCCCCTCCATTTTGCCTCAATTAGATTGCCTTATTTGCTCATTTACTGTTACTTTCTCTTCATCTAGATTTTCTATGACCCATTTTCTCTCTATCTTCCAAAGTCAATCACTAAGCCAAACATGAGAAGGAGAAAAAGGGGGAAGGAATGGGGTAGGAATTGGGTAAGGGCTAATTGGATGATTGTGCATGTATACCTCTACCATCTTATATTCCATTAAGATATATGACTACAATGCACAAGTAAAAAAAAATTATAAAATAAAGTTCTGGATGGTGTGGCAGAAAAAAAAGAAGAAAATTATTATAGAATATATAACCTCCATCATGAATAATACTAATGGTTTTTGCTTTCAAATAATAAATACCTAGAGTGCAAACTTACATTAGGACATAAATATTAAAAAGGATGTGTCACACATACGTTTTGTTCTGAATAGGTTTATTTAATATAACTTAATGGAGAATCTTTCAACTGCTGTTGGTTCACAGCAAGTTTAGTGTACATTAACTATTTTCCAAACCAAAAATAAAACCTAAAAATGTATTATGTAGTTAATACAAACAACTAAAAAATATTTATATTCTAACTATTTAATTGAAAAATATTACACATATGGAAAGAAAAGCAACATTTTATTTTATTTTATACAACCCAAATTGTGTTCTTTTTGGGGGCTATATAGCTTCTCAGCTTTGGAATGAGATTGAGATCCACTCTCATTTTCTGTTTCACATTGATTTGCACGTGATGCTTGTGTTCTTATTTTGCTTTGTAAAACAGAATTTTTTAGGAGGAAGTTCACAGCAAATTGAGCAGAACGTACAGAGAGTTCTCATATACTTCTTTTCTGATACATATTGGTGCTAAGCTTTTAATAAAAAAAATCTAGCTTTGCAAAAATGTGACATCATCAAAAAGAATGTGATATGATCTAGTACTGAAATTCTGAACTATCTTAAGCTAATGGTTTACATGGTGTCTGAAAGACGAGGAGTGTCACTGCACTCCTTGTCTTAAAGTGCCTTTGTGAGTCAGCTGCAGCACACCCTGTGTATCTTAGCACACAGTTTTGGAAATGCAGGTGTATTTGAATGGTGTGCTGAATTCTAGAAATGTCATTATAAGCATAGAAGTTTAGTTAGCAGAGGAATAGCAATACATTATAGTATCCCAAGATGATGGAGAAACAAAATTGAAAGATTTTTGGATGACTACATGGAAAAATCACTGGTAGAATTTCTACATGAAACTGTTGAAATATTGAAAAATAAAGTTCTATTTGGTTAATCCATTGTCATTATGAAATTGTAATAATTAGTTGCTTTCCATAATAATTTCCATGTAGGACTCGACATATGTGGCCTGTTTTCCTCTCTAGTATCTCCTTTCACCATTACCTAGAATGAACTGGATACCCTGTACACCAGCTAAAACGAATTCTTTGCTGTTCCTCAGACACCTTATTCTTTTATGTAACAGTCATTATTCTCCTTCTCTTTGTGGCTCAGTCCTCCTCACTCACAGAAACTAAATTTAGATGTCACATCTTCTGGGAGTCCTGATGAACAACTCTGGGACAGATGCCTTCCTCCCTCCACCACCCTGTTTCTTTTTGGTGCATACCTATTCAATCTCCTGAACTACTTTTCTGGCATTCATCTCCTCTTATCAGTCCTCTGCTTATCTCTTTTTTCCTGACCCACAGTGCCAACATAATATTATCTCTAGGCAAAAATCATGAATGATAATTACATACCAGACTCCCAAATAAAAAAACACTGACCTCCCAAGGTTTTTTGTTGTATCAATAACAATAGTAGACAGTATTTATGAGTATCTATGAGATTCTTTTACTGTTTTGATTACTTTATACATACTTAACTATTTAAAATTCAAAACTGTGAAATGAGAATGATTATCTTTCTTGTTTTACACTTAAGACACAAGACAGAGGATGAGGAAGCAATGACTGGAAACCCTCCTAATCTTCCTGAAACTCACTGGGGATTATTAACTCCTTGACAGTTTGCCCATATGTTTAGAAGTATGGATTTCACTTTGGGGATTCCCAAGTTAAAAATGCTACTTTCAAACTCCCAACTGCTACCTGGTATCATATCGAATTAATTTTCCTCTTCAGCCCCAAGTTATATATTTTTAGAATTATATCCTAAGTTCTATGAGAACACATACCATATTTATTTTCTTTGCTGCTACATTATACCTTGAAGACTACTCACTAAGCTGGTAGAATAAATGAATTAATGATAGTGAGAATTCCTCTGGTTGCAGAGAACACAACAGGTTTGGGATTACTCTGTATAGAATGACAACTGAAAACTTCTTCTAGTTTCTTCTTCTAGTTCATTACTCATTGGAAGAAAAGAAGTTGGAAAAAGTTAGATGAAAGCAATCAGCAAAAAGTAAATATATTTGCAAGCTATAATGAATGGTAGGGACTCCAAGTAATTTTGAGAGATAAACAATTGTCTCTAAAGTACATATGCAGATCATACACTTTCTGTACTAGATTTCTAGTACAGAAACAATTTTAAATTCTGTTGATGAATAATTCAGTGTGGTCAAGTCCTGGGAAAGAAGTATGCCTGCAGTTAAATAGACTTATCAGATAAGAGACATTGCTATATAAAATGTGGGTTTTTTATACTCTCCTGAGCAGGTCTTAAATGAATGAAGAATGGAAGAATAAAAGAATTAAGATTATTTGTCGAGAGGAATACAATAAGGAAGTATTACCTAACTATATCATTTATTCTATAAAATATAAAGCAGATGATGTATAACTTACAATGGTTCTTTATAAAATATCTGACTGTAGAGCATTTGTATGTGTTGGGGGGAGTACTGAAAATTGAACTCAGGAGAGTTCTACCTCTGAGCTACATCCCAAGCTCGTGTGTGTGTGTGTGTGTGTGTGTGTGTGTGCATGAATATGTGTGTGTGTATTCTATTTTTTTTAAACAGGGTCTTGCTAATTCACTGTTAAGAACCTACATCCCTCCTGTGTCAGATTCCCAAGTATTGGGATTACAGGCATGTGCCAACACACCTTGCTAATGTATATAGCATTTTGGATATCTCTAGAAAGATGAGGCTGTGGGTCTTACCCTCACCCAAGCAGACAGTGATAAAGAAAGTTTGATACTCAAGTGATGGATCATATATATACCAAAGAGATTTAGTGCCTTGGATTCAATAATCTTCACTCCTAGACTTTTCCCAACTTAATTATCCACCCAAGTACACATCTCTCTTCAATATTTATCTGTTCTACATTTTCTAAACTTTTTTACTTGCTGTTATTGTTGTTTGCCTTCTTGAAGAATGTTTATTCAGTTCTTATCATCACAGAAAATTAAACTACATACTTTTTTATACAAGTGGATGAGTGTGAAGATGAGTGGACATACTTGAAGCTATCACCAGTTTGCCATACACCCATCCATCACTCTAAACTGTCCTTCTGAGTATTTATTACTATTTTTATAAGAACACCTAAGATATGACTCGCCATCTGATCAAATTATAAGTATACAATAGAGTATTACAAGTATAGGCACACTTTTGTACAGTAAATTCCTAGGACTTATTTATCTCTAGACTTCTTTTTGAGAATCTTCCATTTTTATGCTTAATGCATTTTATATATGTAACTGCAATTCCCATCAAACTGCTGTCAAAAATAGAAAGAATTCTCAGAAGAGATGTAAAATCCTAGAACAGAGACGTGTAGATGAAATTGTGATTGGAATCCCAGAAGCACTACACTGCCCAGAAGTAGTACCCAGAACCAACTGGGCCACATGGATAAGGAGTGAGGCCCAAGCAACTTCACAGCCTTCTATAGGGTTCTGACTTCTGGGACTAATGCAGAGCCAGGAGTGGGATATAAAATTTAAAAATTCAAAGCAGATGGCAGGTCAGGTTGCTGAGACTGCATTCTTGTTTTGTTTCCTTCAGGCATTGAACTTCAAGCATATGGCAACACACTCAGCAGACGTCTTATCCAGGTAGAAGAGAAGCTTCTAATGTGTCACTTATCGTAGCTCTAATTGTCCATATAGCTAAGATACAACTGAACTTGGAAAAGACAAGTCATTACTGTTGGGACCTGCATGAAATAAGATGGGTATTTATTGATATTATAATTAGATACTACCCAGAGTATAGTTTCAAGTTAGGAACTCTATTTTCAGGAGAAGCTAGCAAATCAGATTCCACTAAGGTAAAACTATAAGGAACAATTAACATCCTGATAATAAAACGTGAAACATATATTATAAGCCTTAACAATGTTTCTCTTAGCATCAGATTCTTCCAGAGCAGAGCTTGTCAAGAATTTTTGTGCAAAAAGCTAGGCATGGTGGTGCATGCTTGTAATCCCAGCATTCAGGAGGCTGAGACAAGAGGATTGCAGTTCTCAGACAGCCTCAGCTACTTAGTGAGGCCCCTTTGCAGCTCAGTGAGACTCTGTTTCAAAATAAAGAATAAAATAATAAGGCTGGGGGTGTAGGTCAGGGGTAGAATGTCCCTGGGTTCCTTCCCTAGTACCACCAAAGAAGAAGAAGAAGAAGAAGAAGAAGAAGAAGAAGAAGAAGAAGAAGAAGAAGAAGAAGAAGAAGAAGAAGAAGAAGAAGAGGAGGAGGAGGAGGAGGAGGAGGAGGAGGAGGAGGAGGAGGAGGAGGAGGAGGCGGAGGAATTTATGTGCAGAAAAGTTGCTCCAGAGAATAAGAATGAGTGATGAGTGTCTGTGGGGAGTGAGATA
Source organism: Muscardinus avellanarius (assembly GCF_963383645.1). NCBI lineage: Eukaryota > Metazoa > Chordata > Mammalia > Rodentia > Gliridae > Muscardinus > Muscardinus avellanarius. The sequence continues at coordinate 52,013,203 of NC_137788.1, forward strand.
AGGAAAGAAGAAAAAGCAGACTATTGGTAGAATATCTAGGTTACTACTGTGGTAAATAGGGAAGCAATTCTACTAGAACTTCCCCCCAAACACTCAAAACTCTACCCTAAATTGTTTATCCAAAAACACATGGACAAGATTATCATGACATCAGCCTACATCAAACTTTCAATCACTAGTTGCTCTCAGGGATACAGTGCCCTACCCTGCTGAATTTATGTATTCATAGGCCAAGAAAGGACCTGCTAGATTCCTGGCTTTGGGAGAAGAAAAGATGTACAAAAATACACTTAGGGTGAGATAGTGAGATAGAAAATCAGGATGTACAAAGATGTACACTTAGGATGAGATTGTGTCAACATAAAATGAACTCAGTGGTTCTTAGCATGAACCACCTCAGCCACAAAGAGAATGAGAAATCCAGCAGTCAGAATGCAAACCAGGGCTTTGGAAGCATTGTATTACAGTCTTTCCTATTAACACAATATTTCTGGTCCATACCATCTAGCCTAAGTATTTAAGCTAAAATGTGAATAGAGATGATAAGGATTTTTAATCATAACATTAACACTAGAGGATAATTGTTACTGACATAGAAGTTAAATAGAAGGATTAAGAAATTTTATGGTAGATATATTTGAATATTAGGGAATTATTTTAAAGTTATGTATCTAAAGGATTAGTAAGAATATGTGAAAATGTTTACCATGAAGCTGGGAAAAATGAACGCAAAACTATATACATGGGATTATCATACCATATAAAAATAATCATGTACAGGAAATAATTCTTAAAATGTAAAAATATTGCATTGGATCTTAAGACTTTAAATCAAAAGTTCCCTTTGTTTCTCTACGGGAACCCTGAGAAGAGATCAAAGGTTTCCATCAACTCAGCTGAACATGATAATTAACTATAGCTTTTGTAGTCTCCATCCCTTAGATCACAAAAGGTTATGATTCTCCCTGCTCATCCTATTCCCTGAGTACTGACTCTCTTCTTAGAATGGTTGGGGACATTTGAATTAAATGCATTCTGATTATTCCTTTCCTAAGATATCCCTGTATAAAATTGTATTTTAAACAAAACACTTGATCAATTGATTCTCCTCAAAACTTACTTACTCCTCCAGTAGCTTGTCCTGATCTGATCCTCTTTCTTTTCTCTGCTAGTTAAGTGCCTTCTGTATAGTCCCGGAGATTCTGCACCTGTCCTACCTTAGCACTGTTTGGCAATACTTATGTACCCAATTACATGAACTATCTCATTAACTGTAACAACTTCTGTATCAAATAGGGCTTTTTATTAACTATTTCACACATGAGTACTCAGAAACTTAGAGAATTTTACAGCCTGTATATGATTTTATAACTAATTGGAGACCAGTATCTGAACTAAGATAAGAATCTAAAATAATCTTTACTACAAATCTATATTTTAATCATAGACTCTTTATGGTAGTAAGTGAAACAAAATAAAACAAAAGGACTTTGTTTAGTGAGTGGATTATTTTGCAATTTGCCAAATCAATGAATATTCTGACTTTTCATTGACATAAGCAGGTCTAATAACAAATATTCAGTAGCTCCTTTATTTAGCTACTTTATTTAACCCTTTTAATTAGGTTTATACATTTTTGAGATATAAAAATGTTCATATTAGAAAAAAGCAGGTTATAAAATAAAATGTATGTGCAGTGTTATGTTTTAAATATTTGCAGACACATAATACAAACAGAAAACTAGAAGTAAACATAAAACATTAGCAAGTTTTATAGATATTAGGATTTTTATTATTTTAATTCTATTTTCTATATTTGTCAAATATTCTAAAGTGAAATTTTCATTTTTTATAATTATAAAATGTAATTAAGCTTTGATATTTATGTAATTTGTTTTGTATAAATTCATGTGCAAGATCTTGGCCATAGAAAGCTTAAAGAGTAAGACAAAATGCTTACAAACCATAGGTACCATTTGATTTGTTTTACCTGGAGCAGAATTGAATGAACTAATGTTTCCAGGGCAATACTTAACCAACTTAGGTTATAGGTTTATAATGAAAGGAACACAAAATAGTAAAGTACCTTGATGTTCCTCTTTCTGTGAATTCTGTCTACATGAGTTTGCTGTCAAGAGACACAATCTTTCCCAGTAGACGCAAATCAGTGGTGATAGTGAAAGGCACCTTTTCATCTTCAACTAAGATCTTCAATAAAGAAACTTTAAGCTGAATCCTTTTCCTAAAGGATTTGGAAGTGCTGGTGATCTCATCAGTGGTTTTCAACAATTCTAATAAGTGATTCTGACATACAGTAACATTTTGGGAAGGAAGTATGTGATTAACATTTTTTTCTGAAAAAATATGCATGACATATGATATGAGAGGGTAGTTTCTGAATTTCCCATGATAAACTTGAGCTATGGTGGAATCATAACTCAATTATGAAAATACAGACTTGACTGGAACTTGGAACAGAACATCCTGTCTTGGTTTGGAAGTACTTTTACTTTTGAAAAATAAATAGTAATTTTTCTTTGTGGTTTTGAAATTTATTCTTAATTTTACTTTAATTCTAAGAAAACATGTTTATAAATGAACAACCAACAAAGGTCAAAGTACAACGTTCACTGTATAACACTGCTATGTTTCAACTAAAAAATAGAAGAAATTTCACCAAGATCTAAGATTAAGTTTCTATAACTTGTTTAAAGCTCATAAAACACAGACAATATTCTTCTCTTTATTAAAGTCCTCCAGCTAGTTTCTACCTATTTGCAAGATGAAGTGTGAATGTTGCATTCAGTTTGCATCATCATAATGCACCAGTGAAAAAGCGTTTCAGCAACTCAGTGGTAGGGAATTGGGGATCTGAACAGGCTGGGTTAACAGGAGAGAAAGCTGAAACACTATTCTGGTTCAATGTCTGCAGAAGTCAAAGGAGCCAGAGCTTAATTACTGAATCTCAAGATTTGTAGATACTAATGTGCTCAGGTGGCATTATCCATTAAGGTACCACTTGCAAATAAGGCTGTTTAACCCTGTAAACCACTCTAACAACAAAATTTTGCACTTAGTTTTATACTAAGAACAATTGTAGAAATGAAGACAGAGAGTGATGTTCAGATTCCAGCCTGATTATTAGCTGTGTAACATTAAGTGAGTCTTTTAACTTCCTTGCGTTTAGAAAATCTTCCATAAATTGGGGATATTTAACACCTAATTGATTTGAAAATAAAATGCATATGATTAATTCTGTGGCTTTAAATACTTGGAAAAATGTATACAAAGGAAGGAAATAACTGGCAGATCTAAACTACATTAGAAACAATTAAAATGACTGTGAGAAAACATGGCTAAAAGGTAACAATGGTTGCTTTGGGATGCTGGGATTAAGTTTGGGATTTCTGGATGCTACTTTATTCTTTTTTCTTTATGCTTTTATGTACTTCTCTGGAAGTACATATTCCAAGCTGCAGATGAAAACAGTTTGGATAGGCAATTCTGTTGGAATTATAGATTCTCCTTCCCTTCTGGTTATAAAATACTAAATGGCCCCATTTCAGATATCCCCAGTGGTCAATCTTTGGCAATAGATCAAACACCACAGTATGTTTGAGAAGGGTGTGAGAAAAAGAAAGCAGACCACTAGAACTTAAGGCTTTGGGCAATATGAACTATGAGGTGACTTTGGAAAGAATGATTTAAAATAAATGAGAAAGAAAAGCCTGTGGTTTTTGGCAAGAAGGATGTGAAATGCCATTGCACTGCTCTCCTGCCTCTGTGTCCCCAGTCCAGAGACATTAGGAAGGGGTGAGTATTTGCCTGCTTTGGATTTGGTGGTTGAGTATTCTTGAAAATATCGGCTCAGTTTGGGGGTTCTCTCAGGCTCCAAAATCAGAAGACATTAGAGTCTAGGGTTAAGACCCAGTGCTTCAGTGTCATGGGGGACTCTGACCTCTAAGGAGGTGCATGTAATGAGATATGAAGTTATTATGGGCATTATTCTATGCCTTTCTTTTACAGACTTGGAATTCTCAGAAGACACCTCTCAGGAAAAACAACAACAACAACAACAACAACAACAACAACAACAACAAACCTAGCTCAGCAATGGCCTCACTTCCCACTGTTCTCCACCATCAGGGCAAGTTTACAGAAAATCATCCCCAAACAGATGGCAGTACTGCTCAATGGGATGGCTGTATTTTATGTTAAGCAAACCAATGGATTCTCGTTTGTATGCTCACACTGTGCAATTCTTTGTAGCTGGCAGCATTTGCACACTTCTCACAGTATTGTCTGTGTATATGGCCCATTTTTACGGTGCCTGCGTGGGGATCCTGGCTTAACTTACGTTCTGTTCTAAACCTACTGCAGAAAAGTTCACCAGCTTTTTCACAAGGAGCAAGGACTTTTTATTTTCTTGCACAATTTTTAAAGAATCGCTCTAAATGCTCTTGAAAGAAAATAGCGCATGTAATTCAAGCTGTTTGCCAAGTCAATAAAGAGTTGCAAGAAGTAAGGGTTGGAAGTCTAGACCAAGATTAGAGATGAGAAAACGTGCAGAGAATGAATGCCCACCTTTGAAAGGCAGTTTCTCAGAGCTCTGCTCCAGACTCTCTTCTTGTTCTTCTTCTTTTTTTACTTTGCATACTCTCTCCCTTGAATTCAATCACCCCTGTTTTCAAAAAGGCTCATCTATGCTGACCAAATGTAGAATGTCAAATCTACATTTTAAGCCCTAACCTCTTTCTATATTTTCTACTGCCCACCAATAGTCCAGGTAAGATGTTATATAAAAGCTCATCAAACAAATTCAACATACAAAAATCCATCCTCCTCCTTCCTAAACTTTTCTTATTAAACTGCATTTTCTGGGTAGTTTATATTATCTCTATCTACCCAACTGCCCATATTAAACATTCACAGTTGTCCTTTATCTCTTCCTCATAATCCATTGACTATCAAGCCTTTGCAATAATATGAATAGAATTTCTACCATGACATCCCACTTTTTGCTTTCCATTAAAGTTTCCTTTCACCAGGTTCTCATTATCTCATCTCTTTTAATACAAAAATCTTCTAAGTGGTTTCTCAGTACAGGCCCAATGATGTGTATTTGCCACATCACTTCTTATATAAAAGGTAGCCAAAACTTCTACAGTTAATATCAAGGTTCTCCAGGGCACACATCCCAGCAGACACTGAGAAATTAAAAATACAACTCATACACAACACATGAAATCTGAATAAGTGAGCTCATCACTCCCATATGATATTCAGCCAACCTCTCTCCCTGTAAGGCTTCGCTCCAAGGATGCCATCCTACACACAGTTCTCCTGCACGTTTTAGACCCTCTGCATTTTTACTCCCCTGTCTTCATTCGAATATTCTGCTTCACTTTCCTGGAAATTACAACCTTCCTCCTAGTCAGAATTAATTGCTTTCTCATCTGTGTTTCCACTGAAATTTATATATTCTTCTCTTACAGCAATCATCATTATTTATGTGGCTATCTTTCTTATAAGTTTTAATGCTTTAAGGACAAAGATGGAACCTTATTTATCTTCATATCCCAGGCCATGTGCTTTGCCTGCCAAGGAGGAAGTGCTCCAGGACTCTTCTCTGAATCAAATGAAGAAATAGTCTTTGTTGCTTGAGACAGTCAGAAACCTACCTGACTAGAACTCCAAAGCTGTGAATCTCCAATTAGATACTACAAGCACTGAAGGTATTTGAAAAAGTTACAAAGGGATCCAGAACTCTTTTTATTAAAATTCACATTTTTATTACCATAGAACTTTGGCCTACAGAAACTATTCTTGTCACTAAGGTTGAATAGGTGAGGCTTGGATACAATTTTGTCTCTAGTCTAAGATTTAGCTATGTTGTCTTGCCTTGAGCCTTGTGGAAATGCATAGAAAGTCCATCCAAAAGTAAGAAACTGATTTTTAATGAGCAGTTTACTACACCACTTCCCAATACTTGCATATACACCTTTATGCATGTGTGTGTGCTTGCACACATGCACACACACACACACACACACACACACACACACATTTCCACTCTAATAAAATAATGAGTATACTTTTGTACTTTTACTTTGACCCAAGTCTTCATTCCTTTTCAAAAGAGGCTAAGAAGTGTACTTAAATATAAGTCTCACTTTTATTTTTCAAGTAGTTGAGGTCTCTCTCAGTGATAGCTGTGGAAGCAATACAGTCTTCTGTGGAATGACTTTTTCTTTTCCGGGGACTCCATCTGAGAAGTAGGAGGGATGAGTGTGGAGAGGCACAGGAGCTTTCTCATAGCAGATGACATCATTAGAGCTAAATACCAGCACAGTCACAATGAAATCTACATAAGAAAATTCATCAGAGCAACAAGCTGGAAGCAGGGGAAATCGAGAGGAGGATGCTTGCAAGATACCCGAAGGCCTACATAAGAGGTCTTCAGAACCTAAGCAAGAGTAGTGGTACAGAGGGAAGAAGGGGCAGACAGGGTGGTGATAGCTGTATTAATAATCCAAGTATATGTAGTGAGAGCACCCATCATGTATAGCTCAGCGTTACTGAGACTTCTGAGAGGCACAGCACCAAGTGCTTTACAGTCATTTAATTATCAGAAAACTAGATAATCTATCAGGTATTCTTTAATTCTAGTACTTAGGAGGTTGAGACAGGAAAATCCCAGGTTCAAGGACAGCCTCAGCATCTTAATGAAACCCTCAGCAACTTAGTGAGACCTTGTTTCAAAATTAAGTAAATAAATAAATATGGTTGGGAAAAAAATCTAAGGCCTAGAGGGATAAGCTAAGTTACTTATGCAAAGTCATATACTTCATAAGTGGCAGAACTGGGTCTAGAATTTCAGCCTGACGGTCTCCAGAGATACTGTCCTTACATTTAGGAGGTAGAATAAATACGATCCATTGAGCCTGTAAAAGAATGTGGAACATGGAGGAGGAAGAGCTAAAGATTAGCTTGAGGCTTTCTGCCTGGATGACTGAGAGCTTGATAAACCGTTAGGAAAAGTGGTGTCTCAGGAATAGGAGGAATGGATCTTCTGTAGGGGGTGAGTTCATGCTGTGCGGTACATTTTAGATGCCCAAAGGACACTGAGGGGGAAATGTTCAAGGGGCTGTTAATGGAAGACCAAAGCCAGTGTCGTTTGCTCAGATGCCATGAGGACCAGATTTAGATTACAAAAGTGGATACATGAATCCAACCTTCAAAGGCAAATATAAGTTAAACCTCAATGCTAAAATACCAGTTAAAATTCCTGAGCACCTTGATAATGCAGCTCAGCTTCCATTTCTGCCCATTAGCAGAGAGTCAGTATATACTTTGTATGTTATAGCATATTTTTTGCATGCCCTGGGCCTGCAGGTCAGTTTCTTCCTTTGCAAATCATTTAGAGACAACAACTTGATAATAATTGGAACTTCCCGAGGCAAGTATGAAAAACTAATACTATGGTATAAGACCATCTATTCTGATTATTTTTCAGAATGAATTAAGCCAGGCATGGTGGTGTACACTTGTAATCCCAGAATTTGGGAGGTTGAGACAGGAGGATTGCGGTTCACAACCAGCCTCAGATACTTAGGCCCTTTTGCCACTCAGTGAGACCCTGTTTAAAAATAAAAATAAAAAAATAAAAATTAGGGCTGGAGGTATAACTTGGAGGTAGAATGACCCTAGGTTTCATCCCCAGTCCCTCCCCCCAAAAAAGAATCAAGATAGTACATATGTTTGTCAATGTAAATGATAATGTCGTTTTATTCTGGTGCTTGTTTGATTTCCTTCATTCCTGGTTAACGTAACATTTGATAGTTTCACCTTCTTGTATCTATCACTTTCTTTTTTTTTTCTCATTCATTCTCTTTCTTTTTTTCTTAAGATACAGTTTGAAATAAGTGTATTGGTCAGTGGATTTGATATCATTTGGCAAGCTAAATTCCTAATTGGCACACTATGGTAACTTCTAGGTTACCAATATGTTATGTTCTTATAGAAGGAATACACTAATTAAAAAAAAACTTTTGTTATATGAATACTAGATAGTGGAAAATTGATAAATATTTGGAAACAGATATTTCCAAGAGCCTCATTAACCACACAACTCAGAGAATATCTCAAAAAAATTTAATATATAGTAAGAAAAAAAGAGAGTAGGTGAAGAGCAATAGTAAGTTTCCAGGTTTTTTTTTTTTTTTTTTTTTTTTTTTTGTGTGTGTGTGTGTGTGTGTGTGGTACTGGGGGTGGATCCCTCCGTGCTATACTCCCAGCCCTATTTTATGTTTTTTATTTTGAAACAGGGTCTCACTAAGTTGCTGAGAGCCTCACTAAGTAGCTGAGGCTGGCTTCGAACCTGTGTGATCCTCCTGTCTCAGCCTCTCAAGCGCAGGGATTACAAGCGTGCGCCACCACACCCGGCAATTTTCCAGTTTTAAGAGACATAGTCAATATTATGTAAATTTCACAAGTCTAATTCAATAAACATTTGCTTAAAGTACAAGGTACTTTTTTGCATATGGGACTCTAAAACAGGTAAAAGAAATATTGTCCACTTCAACAAGAAAGGAGCAAGTATTCTAAGGACTTTTGTAGTTTGAACATTCATATATAAATTTTTCTTACTCTGTAAAATAAAGCAGTATCACCAAGATAACCATGTGAAGTTTAAAAGGGAAAGCTAAAATACTCTTGCTTACTTTTAAATGTTTGTACATTTCTGTAAAGATTTTAGAAATGTACATTATATATAAAGTGTGTACTTAAAAAAATTACTCATTACCTGGTAAACATCAATTATAAAAAAGTTCAAAAAATGAAAGCATACTAAAACAAAAAATCAAATGATCATATATTATATAAGAAGATAATTGATAATTTAGTTTCTAAAGATCTTACATGTAATATACTGAATAATAAGCTCTCAATATATTTCAGGTTATCCTCAATGTTTAAAAGATAAGAAAAGCAGTATCATTTTATTACATAAAAGGAATGATATATTTCTGTGATTTTGCAGAAATGTATCAACAAATATTTTTAAACACAAATTTACTATATATAATATATACTCCTTAGTACCATACAAAGTGTAAAGAAGAAATAAATCCTCTGTTTTAATAGCAGTAGATTAGAATCGATAGGCACATGTTGCATACTTAATTTTCATTTGTTTTTATTTTTTTGGTGGTACTGGGGTTCCTGGAAGCTCTTCTACCTCCGGGCTACACTCCCAGACCTATTTTTTTATATTTTTATTTGGAAACAGGGTCTCTTAAGCGCGGCTGGTTTCAAACCAGCGTGATCCTCCTGTCTCCACCACCCAAGTGCAGGGATTACATATTGCCACATGTTGCTATATGTTGCATACTTTATTATTTTATATTTTTTCCTCATTGCATTCTTCTCCTGAACAGTATTTCATGTTCTATTTCAATATTATGATCCAAGTTTGACCACCAATCAATCTAATTGAGCACAGGAAAAAAGTTGTAATATAATCCAGCTAAGTACTTAAAATCTTTACTTTCAATCCAGGAGTGAGAATAAACTGATGTAGTTAAGTTGGAGCACAAACTCTAACCCCTTTTGCTAAGAGTGTACAGTTAAACATGAAAAGACTTTTTTTTTGCAGACTGGTATTTGTAGGACTTACTCTAGTAGGTGTGACATAGATTGCTGAGACTCTCATTTCATTGGCAAGAATTTGCCTCAAAACTACATCTAGAAGAAGAACAATAGAATATATATATATATATATATATATATATATATATATATATATATATATATAATAGAATAGAATAAAATTTTCCTTACCCTGCAATTGCACCAAGATAACATGTGAAATTGAAATATATATATTCAAGTATATATATTTGTTTTTTAACTTTTTATTGGTGCACTGTAGTCATACATCTTAATGAGGTACAAGATGGTAGAGGCATACATGCACACATCACTCATTTAGCCTTCCTCAATTTCCAACCCATTCCATGCCTCCTTCCTCCTTTTCATGTTTGGCTTACTGATTGAATTTGAGATGTTTATGAATATACAGCATGTACATTAGGGAACTTTTCCCTTCTCCCTTCTCATTTTTCTCAGCAAATAAATCTCCTTATTTGCTCATCTATACTTTCTCTTTTTGGTCTAGAGTTTCTCCTGTCACCCCTTTTCTCCCTAGCTTCCAAATATTAGGATGAGCATCCAATTTTTTACTTTTTATGACTGACTAATCTCATTTACATAATGTTCTCCAGTTCCATCCATTTCACTGCAAATGATAAAATTTTGTTCTTCTTTATAGATGAGTAAAATTCCACTGTGTACATATCCCATAGTTTTGTAATCCATTCATCTGCTGATGGACATCTTGGCTGGTTTCATAGTTTGGAAACTGTAAATTGTGCAGCTACATAGATATGCATGGATTAGTTTGGTAGTTTGGTTTCCATTTTTTTGGATAGATACTCAGAAGTGATATTGCTAAATCATATAGCAGGCTCATTCCCATTCATCTGAGGATCCTCCATACTTTTTTCCAAAGTGGTTACACTAATTTGCTATCCTACCAACAATATATTAGATTTCCCATTTCTCTACACCCTTGCAGAATTTGTTATTGTTTATGTCTTTAATGATTGTCATTCTAATTGGAGTTAGGAGAAAGCTCAGAGTAGCGTTGATTTGCATATCTCTGATTGTTAATGATATTGAACTTTTTTCATACATTTATTGGTCATTTGAATTTTTTCTTTTGTAAAATGTCTATTTAGTTCACTTGCCCATATTTTGATTGTATTATTTATTTTCTTAGTGGTGAGTTTCTTGAGTTAATGTCTCTGAAGATGACAAAAGGCCCCATGGGCCAAAGAATGCATAGGGCACCTAGAATCTTAAAAATGTAAAGAAACAGATTAACATAGACATATTGATTTTAGACCAGTGAAACCCAGTGGTCACCTAGTGACCTCAAGAATAGTAAGATAAATGTTGTTTAAAGCCACTAAGAATGTGGCCATTTGTTACAGCAGTAATAGGAAACTAATACAAAAGTTCATGACCAAAATTGGTAATAGCTTTTATTTATTTAGTTCATACTGTGTCCTGGGCATTGTTCCAAGCCTTACAATTGCTAACTCACTTAATTCTCAAAATAAACCTATAAGGCATGTATTAATCCCTTGAGGCAATGAAGAAATAGTACAGAGAGGCTAAGGAACATTCTCAATTTGCATAGCTAGTAATATAGCTACAATATGCATCTGCCATTAGGGTCATATCCTTAAAGAAAAAATTGAATATTATAGATTGACAAACACACACACACATAAACACACCACACACACACACACACACACACACACACACACACACACACTCCCCATAATATTTTCAACTCTTTCTTTAACAACCAAGGACTTATGAATGTTAATGCTATTTTCAGCAATGTCACAAAGAAGAGTCAACTCACTTTGTTTGAAATCTGTTTTTTCATTCCTCAAATCTGGGATTGTAAGTGTGACTTGCTCTGGATGACAGGGCATGAACAAATACAATGAAAATAGAACCTGAAACAAGTGCATGCATCCTGGAGTTTGTCTGCTCTGGCTGTTTTGTTGACATGATCATAATGGGAAGAATCCAAGGGCTATCCTGCCTGATGTGAGTGATGTATGGCCCAATTATCCTTGCTCCCCTATCCAAACTCCAGAGATGTGAGTGAGTCTCAGAACAGCCCTCTAGTTGACTATAACCACATGGCTGAACCTAGAAAGGACCTCCAGAAGAACCACACAGCAGAGCCCAGGCTAAATTGTCAACCCCACAAGATTATAGATCAATAATCAATGAGTGTTAAGCCAATAAGTTTCAGGGTAGTTTGTTATACATAAAAAAATAATTCATAATGTAGGCTACAGAGAAGTTATAGCAGTTTGGAAATCATATCCAATGCTTGAAACCTTTTCAATTAATTCCTGATTGGCTTCTAGGGAAATAGTATTGAGGTTGATGATGGAACTAATTCATTTCATTTCAAACTTTTTTATAGTTTTTTTTTAAAAAGTAACAATCTCAAACTGTGCTCTTAAGTAAAAGGAAGTATATTATTTTCAACCAAAATTATAATATTCAGAATAGGAGTATAAGATACTAAGAAAAATTAAAATGTCTCCTTAGCTCTAACAAAATCTATGGTTTTATTAAAATGTTTAGCACTTCTATTCACAAAAGTCTTACAACTTTTTGCCTATGGTTCTCCAGCTTATACTCGAATATATTTAAAACAAATAGGACTCTGTTTCTTTTTTATTTCCTAAAACAAGTAATTGCTCAGACAACTCAGTACATCAAAAAGCAGTGTCTTTTAAAACATGGAGAAAAATTCTGTAGAAGTACTATGAAAGAATTATAAGACCACAACAGAAAAGTTTTGTAAATTTGCTGCTGCTGCTACCTCAGTCCAATTTAGTATAGTGCATTTTTGACCCAAAGCCAGTCCATCACCATATCCCAGATTTCTAAATGTTCAAGATGAAAACTCATTTTTCCAGAAACCACACAATTGCTGTTCTTTAACAAACTCCATTTCATTTTTCAAAGTAGTTTTTATAATCCTAGAGTCACCAGAAAAGTTTATTTCTCACCTTTGGTTTCACCTAGGGAAATTTTACTTCCCTATTACCCACAACCTTCTAATGCAACTGTACAAAAATCAAATTGTTTTTCTAGAAGTCACCAATAATGCTTCACATTTTCGGCAACACAGAAAAGAAGCCTGGGTTCTGGCTTATTCCGTGATTTATGACTAACCCCTTCTGAGCTATTCCTATTTATACATTCATTTGTCGTGTCTTTGGGTGATATATTTTTGGCAGCATCACTGGACACAATATAGAGTGTCCCAATTTTCCTCCTGAATCATAAGAAAACATTTAGCAGAAGTGAAATGATATTGCCTTTTAATTTTCTTGTAGAAATCTGTGGTTTGTGTAACATGACTCAGTCCAGTTCTGATTAATGGGGATGCATTTTACTGTCTGCAACAGCCAAGTCCACAGGTATTAAAAGCACTCATGATCCAAGTACTGGAATTAAATGCAAAGCCCTGTGAGCTCAGAATTTACGGCCCGAAGGAAGAGATCACAATGGAATTGGAAATAAATCCAGTGGTAAATTTAAGGAGGCTCCTGAGCTACTGTTTCCTCCTGCCATGGTATCCTCGTGACCCTGGGTTAATAAACTGCTTGGATAGGAGCTGGCCCCAGAGTAACCTTTGTAATAGAAGTGATGTAAGGAACGACTCCCTGCAGCTAAGGGAGTATCACATGTGAATCTGGGGGCTGATGTATTATACAAAGATGGAATTATCCTATTGGGACTGTCAACAGTGAGGTTATGCCTGATGTCAGTAACCCTCAGACAGGAAACCTAAACATGGAAACCGTTCCTCTGACTACATTAGCACTGCTACCTCAAACTGTGATCCTTTTCGGATGCCTATGAAAATAAATCTAAAGACTCTAGTGGAATATTAAATTATCCCCCAATATTTAAATTCTCAAGCCTCATTTTCAGACATGACATCTTCTTTTGTCATCTGACTTCCTCTTCTTCCCTCACCTCCCCCTTTGCTCATCCTGTTCCTACTTCTGGAAATTGCATCTCCTATGTTTCAAGGAGATCCTCCTTCCTTAGCTGACAGTGATGTCTTTATCCTTTTGTTTTTAATTTATTTTAGTTTTATACTTTTATTGGTACATTGTAATTTTACATCATAATGAATTCTAAGGTTAATCACACAGACATGCACACAGGTCTGGTTGTGTTTCCTTACAAGCCCCACCCATTACCCAGCTTTTCTCATATATAATAATGAGGTTGGTAGTGATATTTTCAAACATGGGCATAATTTGAACTGTGTCGTTCCTCAGGTTTTGTTTTTCTCCACCCCTCTTCCTTCCTTTATCCCCTTCCACTGTTCTACTAGTCTCTGTCCTCAGTTATCTAAAAGTCCCTTTTGTTTCCTGTTTTTTTTCTAGCTTCCGCATATGAGAGAGAACATTGTACCCTTGAATTTCTTTTAAATGCTCAGCATTTTTCCCCTTTTGTAGGAATATTGTCAATTCAAGCTACCATAATAAGGTACAGTAGACTAAGTGGCTTAAGTAAATGAAATTTATTTTCTTACAGTTATAAAGTCATTAAGCCCCAAATCAGGGTTCAAGATGATTCAGCTTTAAGTAAAGGCTCTCCTTCTAGCTGGCAGATGGACACCTTCTATATATGTCTTCACATGGCCTTTCTTAAATTGGGGAGCATAGAGAGGAAAGAGCCTAAAGATGTCTCTTATGAAGACATCAACCTCATTAGATCTATGCCTTATCCTCATAGCATCACTTAATCTTCATTATTTCCCTAAATGTCCCACCAATTCTTTATTTTGTTAATTCAAAATATTTAGTAATCAATGTGCCCCTATAATAGGCACTGGCAATATTAATGAGAATAGAAGATAGTTTTGGACCTTAATAGCTCAAACATTGGTAGAGGTGGCAAGAATATAAAAGAATACTACTACACACAACAGAGTAATTGATATGATCAGTCCTGAGAAGTGCCCCTATGTTAACTACCCTTTAAAAACTTAAGTTCTGAGCCAGGCATGGTGGTGCACGTTTGTAATCCCAGTATTTGGGAGGCTGAGACAGGAGGATTACACAGGTTTGAAGCCAGCCTCAGTTACTTAGTGAGGCTCTCATCAACTTAGTGAGACCCTGTTTTCAAATAAAATATAAAATAGGTCTGGGAGTGTAGCCCAGAGGTAGGAAGTCCCTGGGTTCCATCCCTAGTACCACACACACACACACACACACACACACACACACACAAACAAAAAACTTAAGTTCCTTGGGTTAAGTGTAAGATATGCCTCCTGAGGGATGGGGGAAAATGGGTAGGTGCCAGAGCCCTGACTCTTGGCAAGATGCTTGTCTCTACAGAGACTCTAGTTTAGTCTCTAAGGAATATCTATCTATTTATATAAAGGACCTACACAGGTATATATATTTATATAAACAGAAAGATGTCCCCTTTTTATTATTAGTCCTTTACTCAGGCAGAATCCTTGTGTGATCCTCTTCTGGGCAACGTTGAGTTAAATAGATGAAGTATTTGTATTTGTATTACTTTTTATGTCACACCAACCCCTACCTTTGCCCTATATCCAGTGCAGAATTAGTCTAAAGATTCCATTCCAGGCATTTCGCTGACTCTCCTTGATAGCTTTGGCCATCCAAAAGGAAACAAGCTTCTCAGGATGCCATTTCCAGACTTTATCTAACAATGTCCTTACTCTAAGAGAGTGGAGAGTGAGCCAAAAGATCAATCCCAGCATAACTATGCTACCAGCTGAATATTTATCTCTGCCTTTTCCATTGTGTATTGTTTAAATATATATATTAATGTGTTGCTATGAGTATCACTATTATGTATGTGGGAAAGTAGGGAAGGGAAAGGTAAAGTATGGGGAAAGAAACAACAAATAATGTCATGTGTATATATAAATACATTACTATGAATCTCACTTTCATGGATAATTATAGTACACAAATAAATTTTTTAAAATAGTCTGTTTTGTCCTTCAATCAGGACAGAGATCCTCTCCATTAAAGATGAGGGTGTGGAGAAGAACTGTAGGCCTTGAGATTCTCTAGAGATAAGAGTGGGTGACCTAAATCAAACTGCCTGTCTGCCTATTGACCTTTACATACATCACAATAACTAGTCCAGGATCTGGTCCAGAGTAGATGCTCAGAGAATTCTTTTTAAATGACTAACCAAAGTAATTACTGGCTTATTCTTTGCCAAAGAGTTTATTTACTTTACTTAGACATGGCCATAAACAAACCATATAATTTAATGTTCATAATTGGACTTGAAAATCTCTGAATTAACATCCCTCTCATTCTCTTTCCATCTGAGTATCATACACGTAACTGGATAAAATCCATTCTCTGTAATGCACAGTAACCATAGGGCTCCCGGAAGACTCCAGACAACAAGACACCTGCTGCTTTACAGCCCACGTTCAACAATAGCCAGATTGCTGGGGCTCACAGTGCAGCTTCTCATCCACAAGCTTGTTGCAGCAATTGCTTTTTACGTATATAAGCACCTCCAAATGGAGTGCTGATCATGTTGCATGATGCTTTCCAGAAAAGGATCAGTGCATCACAAACATGAAAAGGACAGATTGCCCTGATCTCTATCTTAACCTCAGAGCTAATTGGAAAGCAGATTTTTCACTCAACTTATTCATCTCTCAACAACTATTTATGGAGGGAGTTTGATATGCTAAGACACAGATTAGCATTTTCCCCCAACATCTTATTATTAAAAGTTTCAAACATACAGAAAAGTTGAAAATATTTTATTGTGAACACCCAGATTTCTGCCACATAAATTATGTAATTAGCATTTTGCTACATTCAATTGCATACTATCTCTCCATCTCTCAAAACCAATATAGGTTAACATTTGAAATTTCTGCTTCCATGCCATGGCACTTGTTTTAATCTTCACGCATTCATTAAGTCAATCATCTGTTTAGATACATTATTCGGTGTCATCTTCTGTGTGCCAGGAACTGTGATAGGTGCTGGGAATGCAGAGATTGATCAAAACAATCTCTCTTATGAAGGAGATTGTTGTTGGCAGAATAATGGCTCTCAAAGGTGCCACATCCTAATCCTTAGACCCCATGGATATCGCATTCCAAAGGGAATGAAGTTTTCAGATGGAAGTAAAATTTCCTGAATTATCCAGAAGGATACAATATAAACACAGGAGTCCTGAAGCAAAAGGAGGAGAAAGAGGAAGATCTGACAAGAGAAAAATAACAAATAGAGGTGCAACATAGTTGGTATTAGAGATGGTGGAATGGTACCATTAGCCAAGAAATGTGGATGACCTTTAGAAGCTGGCAAAGGGCAGAAAATGAATTTTCCGCTATAGCCTCTTGGAGAGAGCCAGCCTTGCTCACATCTTAATTTTAGCCTGGTAAAACCCACTTCAGATGACTGAACTATAAAATTTTAAGAATAAGTTTGTGCTGGTTTAAGCCACCAAATCTTGTCAACTTGCAACAGCTGCCCTAAGAAACCAATATGGAGATGGACACAGGTTATTTTGATGTCATATGACAAGTCCTGTGATGTAAATAGCCATAGGGTTACATTAGAAAATAGAATACAAACAGGACAGAACATTCTGAACAGAAGGAAAAAATCCAAAATGTTCCTTTGAGTTAAAGAAAAACAATATATTCTTGAAATAGTTAACTGTATGAAGAGTTATGGAAGTTAGATTTTGTGTGTATATTTTTCCTCTTTTTCTTTTTATTGGTGCATTAGTATCATGTACAATGTTACATGATACTAAGATTCATTGTGATATATTTATATATGCACATGTTATTTGATCTGTTATATACAAATATTTCCTCTTACTCTGAATTTAAAAGCATATATATATTATTATCTGCCTTCACATAGATGTATGTATAATGTCACAACTATAACACAAGGGATAAGTAAAAGTAATTTATAATAAAATATAATTATTATATTATTTATATTAAAATTAATTTAAAATTATATTAAATTTAATTATATTATATTAGTAATTAATTATATTATATTAAATTATTTTAAAATTATATTAAATTATTTTAAAATCATATTGAAATTATTTATAATAAAATATAATTATAATAAAATATAATTTATAATAAAATATTACATTTTTAATGTATAATTGGTTTTCAGGCATAATTATGTCTGAATATTTAATAGTCATTTTCTTATAGCTACACATACTTTTCTTGTGAATGTAGTAGAGCATACTGAAGCAAGTGTGTTTTATATTGGCAAATTCTGTAAGTGATGTGACCTCAATGTTTTCAGAGCTGGTGATGAAGGCTTGAAAAAGCTATGGAAAAGCAAAATTGTCTTTTAGTCTGTAAAACATAGTTATGTTTTCTGAAAATCACCATAAAATCATGCCAAAAAGAAAAAAAAGGAACTTTAGGTGGAAGATTGTGGTGATGCATACCTATAATCCCAGTAGTTGGGATGCTGAGATAGAAAGATTTCAGGTTTGAGGCCATGCTCAGAAACTTAAATGAGACCATTAGCAATTTTCATTTCCAAAATGAAAATTAAAATAGAGCCGGGCATGGTGGCGCACGCTTGTAATCCCCGCGCTTGGGAGGCAGAGACAGGAGGATCGCGCAGGTTCGAAGCCAGCCGGCTGGCTTAGGAGACCCTGTTTCCAAATAAAAATGTAAAAATAGGTCTGGGAGTGTAGCCCGGAGGTAGAAGGGCTTCCAGGAACCCCAGTACCACCAAAAAAAAAAAAAAAAAAAAAAAAATAGAGCTGCAAGTAGAGCCCAGAGATAGAATCTTCCTGAACCCTGGGTTCAAACTCCAGTACTAAAACAAATAAAAAACTGATGGCTGAGATGTTTTCCTATTTCTGCCTCTGGTTCTGCCTGAAGCTAGAACTACCTTGGCTTTCTTAAAATCATGAGGAGACAGCTGAGGGCAAAGCCAGCAGGAGTCTTTGATGACATCATTGAGTTACTGATTTAATAAACACTGAAAACTCTATGTTCAAAATTGCTATTGCATATGATAAATTTTATTATTGTTTAAGCTAATTTTGTGTTTGTCTTATTCTACTTTCTTTCTATTACTTCTTGTTACTGTTTGGATTTAAAATCCCTCAGAAAAGCTCCTATGTTAAAATGGTGCAGCGGTAGCTGCAGGGGGCCAATGCCTGGTTGGCCTGGCCAGGGATTTCCTCACTCACTCCTGCTTAGTGACCTTCCTCTTGCTCTGCTACCCAGCCACCAGAAGCCCAGGCAGCCTTTCCTTCTCCATGCCCTGAAGACCTGCCACCGAGCTGGCTGGTCATGGACTGAACTCTGAAATCATGAGCTCTGAAACAAACCTTTCTTCCTCTAAGTTATGTTTATCAGGTGTTTTGTTCACAACACAAAAAGCTGACCAAAACATGTATGGCCCAAAGCAATGACTGCAACGGATACCTTGAGTGGTGTGACCCTGCCAATCAGTGTGCTGCAGGCAGACCAGGTTGCATATTTGATACTTATTACTCATACTACTTGAAATATACACATTAGATATATGAGCTATAGATTGCATTCCTGGTGACAAACTTATATCTCTTAGTTTAGAAGTCTAAAACAGAATTGACCTGGCTAAAATTGAGATGCTTCCTGAGCTGGTTTCTTTCTAAGGCTGCCCACATCCTTTCCTAGGTGTTCAGAGCCAGCAATCTCATCACTACTACCTCTACTTTAGGCACAATATCTGCTGCTCTTACTCCCACTCCCCTACATAGCTCTCATGAGGACCCTTCTGACTGCATTGCAGCAGCAAAATTATTCACCATAATCTCATCTCAGTCTCTAACACAATCGCAACCGCAGAGTTCTTTGTGCCAAGCAAGGGAGTAACTCACCAAGTTCCTGCCTATCGCTAGTTGGGAGAGAGTAGTAGCTAGATTGTTGGGAGAAATCATTAAATGTCTTTCCTGCTCAGCTCAGGGTTTGTGCCCATTGTTTCTTCTTTATTAATGTTGTAATTATTAACATACCAATTGTACAAGTTAACTGGCTGTGATATTTCCTTACACATGCTTATCATGCATTGATCATGTCCATCTACTGTTGTTCTAGCCTCTCCCCAGCCCTAACAGTCCATTTTCTACTTTCTGGCCATCTTTATTTTTAGTTTCTACATATGAGAGAAAACATGAGATTCTTGTGTTTCTGTGTCTGGCTTGTTTCTCTTAACACAATGTTCTTCAGATCTATCATTTTTTTTCCTGTGAATGACAAAATTTCAATTCTTCTTTTTTCTCATTCTTTAAAGAAATTTTTTATTGGTGCATTGTAGTCATACATCTTGATGGGATAAAAGATAGTGGAGACATACATGCACATATCACCCAATTAGCCCTTACCCAATCCCCACCCCATTCCCTTCCCCTCCCTCCTTCCCATACTTGGCTTAGTGATTGACTTTGATATGTTTAAGTACATCATGTGCTTTAGAGAGTTTCCCTCTTCTCCCTTTCCATTCCCTCAGTTAGGCCACCTTATTTGCTCATCTATAGAATCTGCTTCTTCATCTAGAGTTCCTCCTGTTACCCATTTCTCCCTAGCTTTTGCATATTAGGGAAAGCATCCAATTTCTTATTTTTTTGTAACTAACTTTCTTCTTTATGGCTAAATAATATGCATATAGACTCTATTTTTTTATTCATTTACCTGTTGACAGGGACCAAAGCTATTTCAAATCTTGGGTGTGTTAATAGTGCTGTAATTATCATGGGTATACAAATTTCTCTTTTTATATTGATTTCATTTCCTTTGGACATACACTACAGAGTGGAATAGCCAAATCATGTACTAGTTCTATTTTTAGTTTTTGTTTGAGGAACCTTCACATTCTTTTCCACAGTGTCTGTACTGACTTAGATCCTCACCAGCAGGTATAAGTATTTCTTTTTCTCCATATCCTCATCAGCAGTGGTTATTCTTTTGTAAAATATCCATTTTAACTGGGTTGATATGAAATATCATTTTAGTTTAATTTTCATTTTCCTCATGACTTTGATATTGAACATTTTTTCATATGTTTATTGGCAATTTGTACTTATTCTTTTTGAGATGTATTTATTCAGATAATTTGCCCATGTGTGATTGTATTAATTATTCTTTTAGTGAGTTTTTGAGTTCTGTGCATATTCTGGATTCTCTGTTGTATGAAAGCTTGAATGAGTTGGCTCATGGAAATTCTAGCTTCAAACATCATTATGTCTATATACTTAAATACCATTAGAAAAAAATATCCTTTCTTGATCCCTTTGACCCCCATCTTTCTCTAAGTTTTCTTCACTGTTAAGCAAGTGGGCAGGCAAGATGGAAATCAGGAGATCCAGGCACTAATGGGCCTGATATAAGAAAACTAGCTTATATATGGTCCAGTTCATACCACAAGCCTATCAATGTAAAATCGATTTGTAAAATGTCACACAGATATGCATAAAAGCAAGTAGGGACTATAATTCACTTCTCTTGGTAGCTGCTGTAGTGCAGGGTCACCTATTGCAGGAGACACAATAAAACTGCTATCATCAAGCACTCACTATTGACATTCTGTTGAATTGGAGTTTTATGAGCATTATTTCATAAATCCTTCACAAAAAAATTCTAAAAGTTATCCCTGTTAAGACCTTTGGGAAAGCCTGAACATTCACCTACCTGACCCACATCTTGTGGCCTTAAGTAGTAGAATAAAGTTTGTCTTTAAACATCTGTATCCTGTTACTGACCCCTGAACATGGAGGATGCAGATCAGCACATGAGAAGGTCATTTCATGCTATGTTGAATGAGAAGCTATATTTAGGACTCCAAGGAGGTGAGAATTGGAAAAGAAATGGAATAATATTGTTTGCATTTGAGTTAACTTGTAGTTCAGGTATGCAATGAAAGTATATAGTACAGAAATCCCTTATACACTTTTTCTATTCTGGTTAGTTCAATGTAGTGTGGCTTTTGTATTAATATAATTACTTCACCTACAGTATTATTGCCTTGATTTTATACATGAATAATCTAGAAAACTAAGAAAGTTTAGTTATTTCAAATTTCCCCAGGATCAGCTCCCTGGTGAGCAATGAAACTGGCGCACAAACATAGGCCCATCCATGTTAGATCAATGCTCTTTCTGCAGAGTTGCCCACCCCTATCTCCCAAATTCTGCCCAGCCTGCAGCTGCACTCAGCCTGTGTACACATATCTACAGGTTATACATTCCTATAATTCCCCTCTTTTCTTGCTGGTTACAGCCTGCTGTTACCCAGCTTATTTAATTCTTGCAATTTGCACTGTTTGCCACAATCTGTTCTCATTTCCTAGAAATGCTCCATAACTACTATATTTGCCATGAAACCAAGCCTAACAAAAGTGCAGAATTACCCCCACATGCTGCTAAACTTGAGTAGTTCAGTGGACCCAACTGAAGCAAAAGTGTTGGAATACCTACAAGTAAGTGTCTTCATACAAAAAGCTGATTCTTGTCCCTAAACTTTAATCAGCTCTACTAAACCACCAAAGCCAGGAGATTGTGGGAAGGAAGCCCACTGGCTCAGTCCTTTGAAAATGTTATTGTTGCACTGATAGAAGGGAAATAAGAAATAACCCAGTTTATTCTGTTTCTCATAGGTACCTGTCATTGTCAGTAATTCATGAATGGACATGATACACTCACTATCCTCAGAGGCAGGAAGGTCCCCTGGCAGTTAACACAGCAAAAGCCTGAGGTCCATGGTATACAGGAGCTGGCCAATGTCTGTGAACTTACAGCTAAGTCCATGCTTATCAGGGCATTTGCTTGATTTAATAAATTACAAATGCATTTGAAACATGGGCCTCTCCACATTTTAATTTTGCATTGGATCCTACAAATTATGTATCCAGTCTTGCAAAAGATATATGCTTGCCCAAACCAAGGCCATAGAAATGGTTCAGGGACAGGTGATGTCTCTTAAAGGATAAAAAATAAATTAAAAAATACAGTGAGAGAGAACATGACTTTTGCCTTTGCACTGGAATGTGAAAGCATCATGAGCCAAGGACTCCCACTATTTCTAAGTATAAAGCATAGGATGGGGACTAGAAAGCCTGGGAGAGAATGAAAACATAGGATCCAGAACACGCAAACCTCTGGATGCAGTCCTCAACAGCCTGAAATGTGCCCTGTCAGTGACCAAAAAGTACTGGAAACAACAGGACTCCAGATAAATGAAGAGAATAGTAAAATAGTAGAAAGACATTGGGGGAGACTGGTGAGGAGGAGAAAGAAAGGAACAGTTCAAATAATGCTATGCCCATATATAAAGGTATCACTACCAGTATCACTAATATGCATGAGGAGGGGCAGTGAGGTGGGATATGGAAACACCAAGTTCTGTGTGTATTTATGCTTTTATTACTTTGAATCTCACTCTCATGTATAATTATAATGCACCATCCAAACAATACCATCCAGTCAAACAATAATGATAAAAAATAGGAGAGGAAGTAATGAATCAAATAAATATTTAGGAAATAAAGTTGGAATAATTGTTTGTGCCAAATGCTTTGAGCGTCTGTCCTTCCGTCCTCTTCATCTTTATGAATACAGCCCTATTTTTAGAAGTGACAATGAGGAGTTAACTCCTCTTTTTCTTTCTTTCTTTCTTTCTTTCTTTCTTTCTTTCTTTCTTTCTTGCTTTCTCTCTCTCTCTCTCTCTCTCTCTCTCTCTTCTTTCTCTCCTTCTTTCTTTTTTTTTATGGTGCTTGGGATTGAACTAAGGAACATTCTATCTGTGAGCTACACTCCAGCCCTGGTTTACTTTTTTATTTGGAAACAGGGTGTTGCCAAGTTGCTGAGGCTGGCTGACTTTGAACATGCAATCCTCCTGTCTTAGTTTCCCAAGTACTTGTATTACTAGTGTGTAACCATGCTTGGCTCTTTCATTCTTTTTTAAAGTTAGAAACTGCCAAGTGATAATAGTCCTGCTCAGTGAAAAGCAGGCAGAAGCCACTGAAGTGCAGCAAAGTAGATGCAGAAGCAGAGGCTTTATTTAGTGGAGAAGCTACTATTTTCATGATAAACAGGGCAGGCTCAGCTGATCTGTGCCTTTAATTCATGCCTCTTCCAGTTTTGTGATTATAACAAAAAAAATCACATGCTGAAGATGAAAGAGCAGGAAGCTAAATGGAGCTTGAGTCCTTGGTCGCTCGTGTGCTTCTGATGGCTCACCCCTAGACTTCCTGTAATTAACTTATTACAGCTCAGGTTAGCTAACCCACTGTGGTTGGACCTCCACCATGTTGCATTTTAATGCAGCTCTAATAGAAACAGTTGACTATTAGCTAAACACTAATGGTAAGGAAGACAAAAGTGTCAGGATAATTTCATTTGGGAACCTGAATGCTCGTGTGGATGGCACATGACAGTACAGAAAAAGCCAGTCCCTTACGATACCAGCAAGGCTTTTTCAAGCCAGCAAATCTTGGAGGTGACTTGCTGCACCTATAAATGTGGAAGATAGAATGAAGTAGAGGGTGGTACGTAGAATTCTAAGGTTTTCATCCTCAGGTAAGCCACATCTAAGGAAATTGCACAGAAGAAGGTCATGGTTGGCCCAAGTAGCAACCTAGAGAATGATGAATTGAGACTTTTGTTGAGCTGGGAAATGAGACTGGAGAGATGGACTTTACCTTCTTTTTGTGTTTTAATAAAATAGACATTTACTGGTGAAGAACTATATTACCTCAGGCCTCAGTGAAGTAACTTGGAAAGAAAGATTCAACATTAGTGAGGAACGGAGCCAGGACTTGATACAAGATCCAATAATCCCTAAAGCTCCAGGGAGCCAAGCTGAGGATGCTAAAGCCAGTCTTTGGTGTGTGGGTGCAGAAGAGATCCAGGGGTCCAACCACAGCCAAAGAGAGAGTAAGAGTGCCCAGTCCTCTTTGGAGGAAGGGCTGGAGCTTGGCTAGACATCATAACTGGGATTTAGAATAGAGACTCTGGCCAGGGAACAAGAGAACTACCCAATGCTTTTGGATCACAAGAGTATGTAAAACTAGAAGGGCAAAGCTTGTCAGAAACCCCAGACAATGACCTTCTTTCATGGAGTCACACCTGGAACCCAGGCTGGGATATGAGTTGCTTACTTTTGGGTGGCCAGGATAGTGAGAGCCCTCCAAGATGACACCAGAGAAGGACCAATCCCTCAACTTTTCTGTCACCACCTTCTTGCCTCCAATCAATACAAGAAACAACACAGTATAAGGTATACATAATATACAGTACAAGGATGGCTATTAGACCTGTAGAAGGTACTTTGTATAACTTATTTACCTTCATCTATCATCACAGTTTAAAATCTTTGCCCTACCATTTTCTATCCCATATTTAATCCTGGGTAATGAACTGTACATTTTAGCATTATTGTCGTGGTAGGACAAGGTGGGAACACCCCAGAGAGAGTCTAAACCAAACTAGAGGCTCAAAAACATATTGTTTTCACTGTACTCAACACCTTTTGGAGGGCTGTTGTTTTTTAATTTCATAGATAAAATAAATGTGATTTTAAAGTACAAGTGTCCTAGAAAAAAGTTGAAGCCAGGTCACTTTATTCCAAAGGTGGTGTAGATTCTGCTGCTTCTTATAATGATTATTATATCAACCACCATTCTTTGAACATCTGTTATATGCCCGGCACTGTTATAATACTTTATGTATTTTATATTATCTTGTCAGAAAATCTATGGGTTATATATTTTCATTGTGTGAATTTCAAAGTCCTGGTATTTCAAAGCAGGGCTGTGATAAAAACCAGGCCCTGTAACTGACAAGACTGTGGACTCACCACAAAACTAAGCTTCTCAATACCACAAACCTAGCCCGCACTACTGTCCTGTTACACAGGACAATGATCTTGTCTTTCACACTCACAAGAAGGAATTCTTAAATTCTTCTTCCAAAACAGGATTGAATCTAAATTGAAGGCTTCAGTTGGCCAGTGACAACAAAATTGCGAGAATAAACACCATTCATAGTTTATCTGGAGAGCTACCTAGGATTCTTCCAACAAGCCTCTCCTCTTCCCTGGTGGAAAATATATTTATGGGAGAACATCAGAGGCAAAATGTGGCATCGATTCATGATAAAAAAAAAAAAGCTAATTCCTACCAGAGCTCTAACCACAGTGCCCTGGGAGGCAAGTAGTATCAAAATTCCAGGGCAAAAAGCAACATCAGGAGTCAGGGACTAAATAAAATTAAAATAAGTCATTTTCTCTACTCTGCCACTAACATCTGCCCTTGCTCAATTTATTTCAGTATTAACAACCAAAACAATAATAGTTATTATCTATAGTATGCCCCATGTCCTTGAAATCTGTTATTTGTTTACATTTTAACTTTCACGGTAAAGATTACAATCTTTAATTCTAAACAAAGAAATTGAGACTTGTAGAAGTAAAATAAATTATTCAAGTCACAGAGTTGGTAAGTGGTGGAAGTACCATTCAAACTCAGCTCTTTCTCTATCCAAGCTCTCTGTTCCCAATCACCCAGCTCCAGCCAGTGGGTCCTGTTATATAAACTCACCTTGTTATATAAACTCACCTTGTTATATAAACTCACCTTGTTATATAAAATCACCTTGTGATTTCCCTTGCATCTACTTACAAGAACCAGAAAAGTCTTTACTTTGAGTCACCAAAACTTAAATCATTTTAAGCATTACTTTCTTTTTTTTTTTTTACATGATAATGTTTCTAATCCCTCTTTTAGAACTTATTTTCAACCAAGTATGGACTCTCCTTCCCCGAAATACAAAGTGCATTTGGTTTATTTGTTCTGTGGTATGTATATCTGTTTTTTTGTTTTTGTTTTTGTTTTGGTGGTACTGAGGTTCCTGGAAGCCCTTCTACCTCTGGGCTACACTCCCAGACCTATTTTGTATACTTTTTTATTTGGAAACAGGGTCTCTTAAGCCAGTGCGGCTGGCTTTGAACCTGCGCAATCCTCCTGTCTCCGCCTCCCAAGAGCGGGGATTACAAGCGTGCACCACCACACCCAGCTGTATATCTGTTTTTATTATAACTGAGATCATTCTGTTTGATTCCCATCCCTTAAAGATTCTCTGTGAAAGTAATTTCTGCTGACTCCCTGGGTAAAGGAGGTGAAGAAATGTTTGGAGGGGAAGTAAGAGAGTTTGAAGCAGGTCATGTATGCAGAGCACATTTTGTCTCTGCTGTCATGTTCTCCACTGTATTGGGAATCCTAAAGAGAATGGAGCTTGGAATCACTCTAACCAGAACACTGGAAGATCAAAGCTGGACAAAAATGACTTGGGAAAATAAAGATGACTTTATGGTACTTTTAAGAACTGAGAGAATCAGAGTCCTTGAGACTCCTGTTCTCCTGTCACACAGTTGGGAAGAATGGGATGGAGGAAAATTTCCTATGTCCCTGGGAAATGGAGAACTTTGAGGAGAAGATGGACCTTACTGGGTCCCAGGTCAAATAGACTTGAAACAGAAAGGGATATAGAACAGTGACCAGAGGCCAGGGGAGCAATTCAGACTAGTGTAACCATGTAAGTTGTTTTTCACATTAATGTTATTTTAAGAGTGGATAAAATAGAAAATGAGCAGGATACTAAGACAGAAGGTATAACTGGAAATATCCTGGATAGAGAAGTACATGTGACCTCCCTAATTCATTCAAATGTCAGAGTAGGGAAACATAGTGCACCAGAACCAGGTGGGATTTTACACTGGTGTGCTATGATGCTGCCACATTTGTGGACCCTTAAGAGCCACCAGAGTACAGACCCTCCTGCAAATGCAGCATGGTCTCTAAGAGACCTTGAAATTTAGATCCCACCATAGAGTACAAGGAGAGGGAAGAAAATCTTAAATAGTTTAATTTAAACATCAAATAACTGAGTTTACATAAAACAAACTAAAGAGCATTTTATTCCAAATGACATAATGGAGTTTTAATGTAAATATTAAGTTGAATTACAAAAATAAATCATATTGCAAGTTTTCAATACTTGAGATGGAGGGTTAAGATGTTGCTCATGATACACAGACATTATAGAATGGATCTCAACTAAAGTAAATTCAATCTATTTATAAGAAAACAATTCACAGTGATTAAAATGTACTTCCTATCTGAAGGTTTTCTCAGAATATTGAATTCCCCTCTTCCCTTTATCCAAGAGTAAAAATAAAGCCAAGATTCAGGAAGAAGTGCCCACAGAAGAGAGGTGGCTGGTGAGACGCAGCTTATCCTAGAGATACATAGGTAGACCGTGAGGTTTTGTATATCCCTTCTGGTGATAAGTACTGTAGCACTCTAATGGACAGTCACAGAGCTATTGACCCGTCTATTCTTACTTGACATTCCATATTCAGTGGATCCCAGCTCTCTTTACATGCTTGCTAAGTCTACTGTGCATCTTTGTCATCACACCTGCAGTTAAACAGCTGACTTAACAAACACTTGTCATGAACCAGGCACTGGCTGAAGCACATCATGTACAGCATGTCATCAAACTCCTACAGCAACTTTTTGAGAAGGATCTATTGTTATCTTGATTTTACACATGGAATACCGGGACATTGATGGCACAGCCTGGCTCCTTGTTTACTGAATTTATTTCCCTTTGTTCCTAGGCACATATTTGGGCCTAAGACAGCCTTCTCCTGTCTTCCCTACAGAATGCAGGTAAGTGCAGTTTTCTTCACTCCCAAGTCTACCCACATAAGCCTCTGGTGGAATCATTTACTTTCTCCCTTTTCTGTTTACAAGGTGGATGCTAATTTCCTGGACAGTCCTTCCTTCTTGGCCTCTGAGAACAGAGACTCCCCACCATACCTCCATCATCACTTAGATTTTAAATAAGCAAGAAGCAAACTTGTATTATGTTGAACTATGGAGGTTTTCTTTTTTGATAGCATCTAGCATTTCCTGAGCAAATATTCCTAGTGAGGGAAAATAGTTTGTCAAATGTCTTATATGGAGTAAGCACTAAAAAGTCTAAATCAGGACATGTGGTGGCAAAGCAGGCACTTCTAGACAAAATGCCATACTGCCTCTCTAAAGGTTATTTACCTTGTTTTTTTTTTTAGTAAACTGAGAGTTCTTTGATGTATGAGATTTTATTTTTCATTTTTGAATTACAATAATTGAGTACTTAGAAGAAACTCAAGCAAAATGGAGTGGAAAGGAACTAAATTGAATTGGATGAGATGTCATACTTTTCCCAGCATTATTGCTCAATGTCCCTCCCTACTAGCATCTTATACAAACTAGCATTGTCAAATAATTTTTTTCTTTCTCTAAATCTGTTGCACATTCCCAGAAGTAGTTGGTGTCTGGGTAGAAGTCCAGTCGGCAGGTTATAATTCATCCTGACACCTTCTATGTAAGCAACTATTTGAGCAGTCTCACATCATGTTTATGTGAATTATTCAGACCCAGCAATGATTGATTAGGCTCAGTTAGTGGGGTTGGCAATTTCCTATGTCATTAGTTATTTCCACAACAACTTTATGGAGTAGGTATTATCTCCATTTCACAGAAAAACAGTGAGTAAACCAAGGCTCAAAGATGTTCAAGGACTGACATAAAACTCACTGTTGCATATTTGGGAAGAGTACCCAATGAGGGGTGTGTGTGTGTGTGTGTGTGTGTGTGTGTGTGTGTGTGTGTGTAACATACTGATGATCTCTATAACAGGGCTTTAGTCAATTTGTTTGGGATCTCGTACATATTGGCTATATAAATAAATAAAAGAAGATAGACACAAAGGGAATTACTTCAGAAAGAGAAGTTTGGTTAAAAGTTTAAATTTATCAAAAAGATAAATTATACCAGAGCTTCAAAACACACAAAAGGAGAAATAAGTTAATCTATAATTATAGCTAGATAGTTCAAATTGATTTCTCAGTACTTGAAAAAGTGAGTAGACAAAGACTTCTCTTTTATTTATTGTTTGATTTTCACAAGATTACCCTCCATATGAATTCAATATTTCAAAATATATTTGTTTTGTATCGGGCATGGTGCCACATTCTTGTAATCCCCGCGCTTGGGAGGCTGAGACAGGAGGATCGTACAGGTTCGAAGCCAGTCTCAGCTACTTAGTGAGGCTCTTAGCAACTTAGTGAGACCCTGTTTCCAAATAAAATATAAAAAAGGTCTGGGAGTATAGCCCTGAGGTAGAAAGCCTCTGGGTTCCACCCCTAGTACCACCAAAAATAAATAAATAAATAAATAAATAAATAAATAGTTCTTCATATATTACCTACAATAAACTTGTCTTATTTTAAAAATATCTATCAATCAATCTATCTGTGTAGACATACACATATGTTTTATATATATACATATATAAATATATGTTAAAGTTATCTTTAAAGATATCTAATTATATATAAACTGAGAGGGAAGGAATGGACAAAGATATTCCATACAAACTAAAACCAAATGTCGGAAGGATGAGCCAAGCATATATCAGATAGAGTATAGAACATTTATGAAAAAAGACAAAAGTAATTAAATAATGATAAAAGGACCACCAACAAGGGTATACAGCAATTATAAATGTATCCACAAAAAACTAGGGCACCTACATATATAAAACAAATATTATTCAATCTAAAAATGTTAGACTATAATATAATAGAAATAGAGACTTAGAACCCATTTTTAAACAATGGATAGATCTTCCAGACAGAAAAAAACATTGAGCCTAACATTGCACCATAGACATAATGGATCAAACAGATATTTACAGAACATTACATCCTATGATTGCAGAATGCATAATTTTTATCAACTGCACATAAAATATTTTCCAGAATAAATCATATGTTGGACCACAAAAAAAGTTTAAATATATTTGAGAAGACAGGGATTATTTCAGGTATATTTTCTGAACACAATGATATAAAACTAGAAATCAACAAAAGAAACATCAGAAACATTACAAAATATGTAAAAATTAAACAATATGCTCCTAACAACAAATTATTCAAATAAAATTAAGAAATAAATTAAAAAATTTTTTAATACCAATGAAAATTGCCTTTAAAAAAGGCCAAGAGATTTTCTATATAAGATATAAGACATAATATATATACATATATATTATATGAAAGACAAAGAGGAGAAGAAGAAGAAGAAGAAGAAGAAGAAGAAGAAGAAGAAGAAGAAGAAGAAGGAGAAGAAGAAGAAGAGGAGGAGGAGGAGGAGGAGGAAATGCGGTGGCGGCGGCGGCGGCAGCAGCAGCTGGGAAATGTCAACACGATCCACATTATAATGCGAGACAATAGTGCACCAATAAAAATTAATTAATAAAAAAGGTGAAAAGGCCAGGAGTGGTGGCGCATGCTTGTAATCCCCGCGCTTGGGAGGTGGAGGCAGGAGGATCGCGCAGGTTTGAAGCTAGCCTCGCTGGCTTAAGAGACCCTGTTTCCAAATTTAAAAAAAAAAAAAAAAAAAAATATATATATATATATATATATATATATATATATATATATATATATATGAATGTGGCCCGGAGGTAGAAGAGCTTCCAGAAACCCCAGTATCACCAAAAAAAAAAAGGAAAAAAAAAAACCAAAAAAGTATAAAAAAGAAAAATGCATCTATTTAAAGAAAAAGAAAGAAGAAATATAAGAGAGAGCGCGTACTAGGGAGGGAGGAAGAGAAGGAAAGACAGGGAAAAATATGCAGGGAAAAAAGGGAGAGAAGAAAATAACAGTCCCAGTAACTGGGAACAATTTGAGCAAAGAGAAAAAGAGGAGAGCCAGGCTCTGAAGGTCCAGAGTTTCGGTCAGAATTCTACAGTTCTTCAAGTGGCCAAACTAAATCTTGATACAAAAGCGAAGCATATTTTGGAGAAGCAAGATGGAAAGATGAGCTCTGACCCCTGACTTCTGCTCTATTGGTTTTAAATAGCACTTGGAGTTACAAAAGTCTATTCTCAGGGATTCATTTGTATAGTTCTCTTGTTCAGTTCCTTTAACTCGGAATATAAAAGTTGTTCCAAATTACCCACTGTATTTCTGCCAAACTTTTATGTGAAGAATTGGGTGGCAGGTGTTTCATTCTGTAGTCATTCTTAGAAGGGTTTGTTCCCATGTTTGAATGGAGTCAGTTGTGCACTTCCCCCTCCCCCCAGTCCCTCATTGCAGCCTTGCCTGAAATCTATTCTTCTGGAGTACAGTGGAATGTTAACCCATTTATAATTGCAGCGATCATTCATTTCTCTCTCTGTTGCTTTGCTGTGCCAAGCACATCAGAGCTAAATTCTTGGCAAAGGATTATTTTTTTTGCTTGTAGTAGTAGAAAACAGATCTTACTCTGCCCCTGAAATGTGTGTACTGGGGGGAGATGGAGCAAAGTGTACAATAGCGGAAAAGAGGGGAAAGAGTTTCTCAGTAGCAATTGCTGGTATATAAAACATAACTCTCACTACAGCTCTATGGAGACATCTCCAAACTGTGGGGAAGAAACAACAATCACATTAAAAGGAGGAAACCCCCCAAAACCGATATAAAATAAGTCAACTCAGGCTATACAATATAATACTCACGACCACTCTCATAGACAGCCACTATTTTTTATTCAAATGATGAAACTTATAGTTACAGGCAGATGCTAAAAAGCTTGGCAAAGGTAAAGAAATAATAACCTCTACAAGTGGTATTAGAATCTTGTATATTAGGCAGGTATAGTGGGGCATGCCTGTAATTCCAGTATTTGAGAGGCTGAGAAAGGAGGATTAAATGTTTGAGGACAGCGTCAGAAACTTAGTAAGACCTTCAGCAACTTAATAAGACCGTGTTTTAAAATAAAAAGTAAAATAGGGCTGGGAGTGTAGCTCAGAGGTAAAACTCCCCTGGGTTCAATCTCCAGTATAAAAAAAAAATTTTTAAACTTGTCTCTCTAGTTTTATACCCCAGTGTACTTTTGCTATCTTATGCTGTCTTATCACTATAACTCCTCTGAAAAAATTATGAATGTGTATATGTTGAATGAAAAATTCATACAAAATAATCTATGTCAGGGATAGCTCAGAAGTTCTAGGATAAAACTAAGTCAAATATCTATGTCTAGAGCAGCTAAATTTCCTAGAACCATGGGAAATAAGGAAAATAAAAATATAATTAATTAGCTCTGGTTAAATATATATAGTAATAAACACTTATATTTCCAAGAACAAGTGTTCAAAGATATACTTACATCAGTAAATCACTTAAAATTTTTCTAACATATTTAGAAATTTAAGTAACTAACACTGGTTCTCACCAGTTCAGAGACTTTGGACTGCCTCCTTAGTCATTGAGAGAATCTTTTATAATAATGAAATTGCTTGGCCTTCATATTGCAACAAGACAACCAATGATCATTTCTTCTGAGGTGTCTAGCAGCCAAATGACTGACAGTCAGTCGCATCCCAACAGAGGTAGAGGAGTTCACATTTTGAAAATCATTGCTGTGAAGTGATTTAAAGTACTCATGTTTTAGGATAGCTATTTTTAAAAGTGTAAAATATATTTGTTGAGTGTCTGAAATATTTAGGTACCATGCTGGGTGTTAGGTATACAATAATAAGCACCTACCAGGACAAATAAACCAGAATGGCAATAACGGGAATAACTGAATTGACAAAACAATTAGACTGTATCATGTGTCTGGTCTCACCTTCCAAGGAGAATCTATATGGGAAATAATGTGGTCCCACCCAAGACCTCCTGAGAAGAAACTCTGAGGTGGAGAGGAGACTCAAAAGTTGAGCTTTAACAAGCCCACCAGATGATTCTGACCTATGCTGACATTTAAGAAACACGTTTTTAGAATTTACTCTAGTGAACTAATGAATGGAAGTTCTTAAACTAGCCAGATGGGACCTCAAAAGCCCCACCAACTTTCTCCCATCTGAATCACTCCCTGATGGCACCTGTAGACCTTTAGGGGTGCAGCTAGAAACTGTCTATTTTCTGACTTTAGTAAGGCCTGATCAAAGGTGTTTTCCATGGTTCATTGAACACAGATTGGGATCTGACCTGTATAAACTCAGCAATCTGACATTTGTGAACTCTGTATTACTATAGGCATTACCTCATAAATGGATGAAAAAGTCCAGGCTAATAAAAAATTATATGTAAGTAAAAACAACAATTTAAAAATGTACATTGTGAGGTATAATTGCCATTACATTTCATTTGTGGCCAGACTAACTTAAGGAAGTCAAGGAGCGTCTTCAAAGCAGGCAATGCTAAAGTTACCTGCATTGGTCCCTTGTTTTAACAACCTCAAATAACAATAAAAAGGCCAGTATTTTAAAGTATTTTAGGTACAAACTTTTTGCTAAGTAATTTACATATATGCTAGCATCTTCTCTTCACAAAAAATCCTATGAGATAGGTATAATATGATCTACATTTTACATATTAGAAAACTGAGAGTTGGATTAAATAGCCTGGCCAAAGTTACCTTGCTAGAAAATATCAGAGTCAAGATGTAAACTTCAAGCTGTCTTACAGTACATCAGTGCTATTAATTACTACGCTAAGTTACCTGCTTTAAGACCCATACAACCCTCCCCAACTGAGGAGTGACCTGGCCAATTGGGTTATAGTATTTGTAATCCCTGTGCCAAGACTTTTTCATTAGAGGAAAAAGCAAAATTGGGCTCTACCACTGATCACCTATATAACACTTCTATAATTTTGTTGCCTGATTAACATATTTTAATCCTGAGTGTGCATTGCCTTTGTCTAGGTAAATATACTTAATGAAATTAGAATGAGGGCCCTCAACAGGACAGTCGTTATAGCTATTTCAGATAACTCATATTTGTGCTCTAACTTATTAATATTACTATCTTTTGCAGTACTAGGGTTGGAACCCAGGGGCATTCTACCTCCTAGATACAACCCAAACCCTATGCATTATTCGGAAACAGGGTCTCACTGAGTTGCAAAGGGCCTCACTAAGTAGCGAAGGCTGTCTGCAAACCACAATCCTCCTGTCTCGGCCTCCAGAATGCTGGGATTACAAGCGTGTTCCACCACGCCCAGCTTAATATTACTATTTTTATCTTTAGGTGATAGTAAAAACTATCTTTCTTAAAGAGAAACATATTACTATTTTTCTAAGAGATAGTAGACACTTTTTTTTTCAATTTCTTAGAGAAACTTTCTCAATATTTCCTAATTACCAGTTACAGTTGAAATCAATTGGGTAAATTTCTATAAAACTGACGCAGTGGGTTTGTAACCCATAATGGAATTTCTACCATTTCAATAACTCTCTATCCCACTCCCTTAAAAATCCTAAAAATAAAGTGGGCTGGGGGGTGTAACTCAGTGGGAGAGTGCCTGTCTTATGTGTATAAATCCCTCGATTCAATTGCAAAAAGAAAAGAAAAAAAAAGTCTAACAATTAAGAGATGGGACAATAAAAGTCAAAAGTTCAAAACCAAGCATTGAAGGTGTCACATAATGGGAGAGTGCTTGCCTAGTATGTGCCAAGTCCTGGGTTCAGTCTCTAGCACCACAAAGAGATATAAACAAATTAAGAAATTAAAACCAAGTAACTCCCATATTTCAGATGATTTTGTCCTATTTTTAATCCTAAGCCTTCACTCTCAATGGGAACTCTATAAAGTTTGTATTACCTTCTCCAGTTAGGAACGAAGATATCAAGGTTCAGAGAAAGCAGAAACCTTAAATGATTTTTATCAAGGTCTATCTGTGACCATTGGCTTGGTCTGTTTCTCTGCTTCTTCATTTTTTTAGCCTCACACAAAATTTGATGGCTTCCTAGGAATTGATACACGGCTACTTGGATAGAAAAGGGTGGTTAAAAAAAAAAAAAGGCCTTTCCTGTCCTCTATTATATTCTTGTTATTCCTTCC
The DNA here is from genome assembly GCF_963383645.1 of Muscardinus avellanarius. Taxonomy (NCBI): domain Eukaryota; kingdom Metazoa; phylum Chordata; class Mammalia; order Rodentia; family Gliridae; genus Muscardinus; species Muscardinus avellanarius. The sequence goes on from NC_137788.1 coordinate 52,048,834, forward strand.
ATTTAACAAAATCTTTCAGTCCACCAAATATGTGGGCAGACTTAGCATCCTCTGATGCTTTTAACAGCATAGGTAGCAGGCAGTGAAACTGTAGGGCAACCACAATCCTTGAATACAGGTCAGGAACAGAAGCAAAGAGATGTTAACTATTTTATCTGAGGTTACTTATTTATGAAAGGTAGAGATAGAAGTATTACGTAAATTTTCTAACTCCTGCTTTAGTGCTCAAGTAGCTCCCAATATAAGAGGAAGGATAGGTCATGGAGGATCCCAATATAGATTTTTAAGAGATAACAAGGCTGTGACTGTAGCATAAAACCACCCTTAACTAAAAAAAATGGTTTCTCAGCTTTTCTGAATCTCACACTACTCCCAGAAAGAGAATCCAATTTTCTAGTTGTCTTTGTGAAATATAGTTTTAAGATAATAGTCATTATGAGATAATAGACGTTCTATTTCCCTCCTGCATAGAACTTTCCCACAAGTAGACTGGACCTGGTACCAATTGCTTTTAGCCAAGCTCACTTTCCCCTTTAAGAAATCCAGGCTCAGAATCACAATCATAGGTGCCTCTAGTTTCAATAGTCGACACATTTTGTTTGGAGGTTACTTGGTCTCTAGGTAGCAGGAAGCATGCTGTTTTCCTTTTTCCTCTTGGCATGTGTTCAGGTTCCCAGGGGCAAGTTAGTGACCAGCAAATCCAGAAAAAACAGAAATCTTTACCTAATAAAACACCAACAGACTTTCCAGGCCTCGGGGAGAGTAACACCCCTGCCCTTTCTAATTCTCAGACCACATTCCAAGTGCAAAATGGAATCATTTTTGTTTTCAAAGTGATGCTAATTTATTAGCCATGGTGCAAATGTTGACTGTGGTAATGGAACTTCAAAAAGAATGTCTGTAGTCCAGAAAGCTTGAGGGGGAAAGGGAAATCAATCAGGAGGTGAATGGAATCCAGTAGGGGTCTCCATTCCAAACTGTACTTAGTGATTCATCTACTCACCTTACTTCTCCTCATTCACCAACTCATTTATTACTGACCCAGTAGATTGTAGGGACTCCCCAAGAAACTAAGGGTACATAGATGTTTTAATATAGGATCTGTTTTCTCATGGAAATGATGGTTTCCACAGAGACATGGATGTGTAAACAGAATTCTGAAGCCAAGTTTGTTACTTTCAAAATAGAAACATATACTTAGTACCAAAATTCTGGGAGGAAAGGGCAGAAAAGGAATTCAGGGGTAGAAATTGTTAGGAAAGGCATTAAAAGTTCAAAAGATGAGAAATTTATTTCAATAAAACCTTAGCTCTTCCAAAGAATAATTAAAGATGTATATGTTAGAGACTATTTCTAGAGGGGATGAATAAATTCATTCTAGTCCCAAATCTTATTCTGGCTGTTTTCTCCTCTTAAGATCTCTTCCACGCTATTTCCTTGCAGGTTTAATTAAGCAAAAGTCTTTATTATTCAGAATTCCTAGTTATTTGTGAAAAACCAGACTATGATCATTTTAAGCAGAAAAGAAAATTACTGAAAAATTATTGGGTGACTAGCCCATTGACAAAGGTTCGATTGTTTCTCAGTTCCTGGAAAACATCCCCATGGGTACCCTTATCTTCCTTTGGGGGAACTCCCAAGTTATATGATACTTGAAAAACTGGCTTCTTCCCACTACAGATCTCCCTCTACTTTCCAAGTAAACACTAGGTAATTAAGTGCACCCAATTCAGGGGTCTCTCCTAGGAGTTTGTATCTTCAGCCAGAGATGCAGAGATGTGAAGATGTGAAGCTGATTGGAGATGTAGTCATGGAACCTGCAGAGAAGTGACCTGTCCAACATCACTTTTGAAGTAACTGATCTGTGATGTCAACCCAGATGATATGAAATCAGAATCTAAAAGATGTTTAAGCAGAAAACTGTATTTTAGCTACTTATTGAACAGAAAAGTTGGTGGCTTCCTTTACACAGTAGCTCATAAAAATACAAAACATATAAACAAGGTACTCTGTGTGTGTGTGTGTGTGTGTGTGTGTGAGAGAGAGAGAGAGAGAGAGAGAGAGAGAGAGAGAGAGAGAGAGAGAGAGAGAGAGAGACTGGGGATGGAACCCAGGCGCATTCTACCTCCAAACTACACCCCCAGCCCTATTTTTTATTCTATATTTTGAAACAGGGTCTCACTGAGTTGCAAAGGGCCTCACTAAGTAGCTGAGGCTGTCCACAAACCATGATCCTCCTGTCTGAGCCTCCCAAATTCTAGGATTACAAGCGTGCACTACTCAGCCCTGCTTAAACAAGGTACTCTTAATGTGGACATATATGAGCAATAGCAATATATTTTGATGACCTGGTTCTAGATTCAATGGAAATATAAGAAAATAAAAGCCTAAGTTGTTTTGGAAAGGATTCTGAGAAAATTTGGTGCTTATGTGAGTCACCTTTTCATCACTATAACAAAATACATGAAACAGCTAACTTAAAAAATGTTTAATATTCTCATAGTTCTAGAGATTCAAAGGTATGGTACATGTATCATCTCAGTTATGAGAAGGATCTCATGGCTAATGGCAGGTGGAAATGGTGGGAACACAGGTGGGAGCCAGCATTCATATCTCCATAACTAAAAAGCAGAGAGAGCTGGGGGTACTGAATTCAAGCTTTTGTAATGACCTTCTTGTGAGAATTGCCAAGGAGTCTTGTAAGTACTGTCTTCTCAGGTCACACCCCCAGAGACCTAAAGACCTCCTACTAGAATCCATCTCCTGAAATTTCCACCACCTTCCAGTAGACTCACCCTACATATCAACCCTTCAATTACAATGGACCCTTGGGTAGACACAGACCATAGCTATAACAGAGCCAGGTCTTAAATGTTGGTGATAAGTATGTTTGTGAGCAAATTCCAAGGATCTAGAGATAGCAAACATACAGAGGCAAGAGAGGCCATGATATTCTATAAACTGTCACCAACTTCAGACTGCTAGAGCATGAACTATGAGAGGAGTCATGGACAGAAAGTACTCAGGATGAGTGGTTAGGGAATGGATTAAATATTGGAAATGGCCTCTTATATTATGCCTGTGGGTTTTCTTGTGGGTTCATGAGCTACCACACTGATCCCATGTCAAAATATTGGTAGTAGATCATTTTCTTAAAAGAATTTTGACTTTTATAATATTTTCATTGTAGTGAGTAGAATCAAATGAGTAAAATATCATGGAGAGTTCTTAAGTTATTTCTGTTTTCTACCCAAAATGCACTTGTCCATTGATAGTTTACAATATAATCCTCACATTGGTCAAACTTCCATTGCTGGGATTTATACTGGAGTAGAAGTGGTGAGAGTGTGAAGAGGTGTGGACAGGAGGCATGGATGTGAATTATAAGAAGATTGGATTCTTTTTCCCTAGGAGTAGGAGAATGCCAAATTTCCCAAACAATGAACTCATCCCAAATGTCAGTGCAGTGAGTGCCAGGTGAATAAGGGCTTTTGTTCCCTCCTTTCTTGAGCAACACCTGCTGTGGCAATGTACATCAACTTTGGGAACATTGGTTTCCATTAACATGGAAGAAATGGAAAAAGTGTTAGAGAAATGTTTGTAAAGAAAGTGATTAACTGGAGAAGGAGTTTTGTTATAGCATAATGTTCTGTTAAAACTATCTACACTGGTAGGATGGCAGTAACATCTGTCTTCCCTTCTTAGTTTTATTATAAAAAAAAGCAATGAATGCTACAGTGTCATTTTTTTCTTTCTCCCCCTTGGTGCCTAAACAACACAAGGCATATTTTTAAATGAGATATAACAAATTTATTTTATTTGTAAGAAAATGAAATGACATGGAGAATATTTTTCTAAGAAAGATTAGCCAGTCACAGAAAGTGAGAGTCATGTGTTTTCTCCAATATGCGGAAGCTAGACAGTAATTTGATACCAGAGGAACTCCAAATAATTGAGGAGAAACTTGAGTGGAGCCAGAGAGATAGAAGGGGAAAAGCAAGAGTGAGGATCAATGAAGGAATAACTACTATTGGTTTTATGTATGTATGTGAGTATACCAGTGTCAATCTCAGTACCCTGTATGGGGAAGGAGAGGAGAGGAGCTGAGGAAAAGTGTACCAAGTGCTGGATACATATATGCCACTATCAGTATAATGGACATTATGATGTGAAACTATAATGTACCAATAAAAGTATGTTAGAAAAATAAAATGAGATAACTCACTAACTTAAATGGAACTACAGCATCTCAGTAAATTACTTAACAGGGCAGTAGTAAGCCTCTGCCAAGTATAGAGATAGCAAAAGTCCCTCTCTCAAGGATCAGGGAAATCAAAACTACCCTGAGATTTCACCTAATTCCAACTAAAATGGCAATCATTCAAAACACAAACAACAATAAATGCTAGCAAGGATGTGGAGAAGTGGGAACTCTAATACACTGTTGGTGGTATTTCAAATTAGTGCAGCCACTTTAAAAACCAGTATGGAGGATCCTCAGAAGAATGAGAATGAATTTACCATATGATTCAGCAATACTACTTCTAAGTATCTACCCAAAAGAACAGAAGACAAACTACCAAACTAATGCACACATATCTATGTTCATAGCTGTACAATTCATAATTTCCAAACTATGGAACCAGCCAAGACATCCAACAATAGATAAGTGGATTACAAAACTATGAGATATGTGCACAATGGAATTATACTCAGCCATAAAGAAGAACAAAATTATGTCATTTACAGGGGAATGGATGGAACTGGAGAAAATTATGCTGAGATTATTCAGTCACAAAAAGTACGAAATGGGCCATAGAAAGAACTCTAGACAAAGAAGCATAATCTATAGATGAGCAAATAAAGCAACCTAACCGAGGGTGATCAGACAGGTGAAGAGGGAAATGCCCTAATGAACATTCTCAAATATATCAAAGTCAGTCAGTAAGACAAACATAAGAAAGAGGGAGGGGGAGGGAATAGGCTGGGAATTGGGGAAGGGTAAATGAGTGATGAGTACAGGTATGCCTCAACTATCTTGTGCTCCATTAAGATGTATGACTACAATGCACCAATAAAAAATAAAAAATAAAAAGGCCACTAGTTCTGAGTGCAGGTACAGAGAAATTATAGCCAATAAAGTGATAATGGACCTGAACTTGAAAGGATGAGTACAATTACTATCAAAGAATGGAGTGAGGAGGGAGAAGAAGAAGGCCCAAGATAACACAGAGTGGTGTAACTAGATGACAAAATGTGAAGAATGGAATATCAATCCACGTGAACAGCCAAATAATCATTGTGTAGAACAGGGAGCTCTTGGAGACAGGTGGAAGTTAAGTTAGACTAAAACCATAAACAACCTTCTTGCCTTGATAAAAAGTAAAACCGAATGAATGAATTTATTTGATTGGTATTTTACTGATACTTTATTTATTTATTTATTTATTTATTTATTTATTTATTTTTGCAGTACTGAGGATGGAACCCAGGGGCATTCTACCTTCGAGCTACATCCCCAGCCCTAGTTTGTATTCTTTATTTTGAAACAGGGTCTCATTGAGTTGCGGAGGGCCTCACTAAGTAGCTGAGGCTGTCCATGAACCACGACCCTCCCTTCTCAGCCTCCCAAATGCTAGAATTACAAGTGTGTGCCACCATGCTCTGCTCTTTATTTTTAATTTTTTGCAGTATTGGGGATTGGACCCAGAGGTATGCTACCACCAAGCTACACCCCTAGTCCTATTTTTTATTCTTCATTTTGAAACAGAGTCTCACTAAGTTGCAGAGGGCCTCACTAAGAAGCTAACATCCAATCCTTCTGTCTCAGCCTCCCAAGTACTGGGATTACAAGCATGTGCCACCATGCTCAACTTGATATCATATTTAAATCTTTGTTCAATTAAATTTTTAGTAAGACCACCTAAAATTAGCAAATTTGAAGTATAAAGATCCTTACAGTACTCTATGTAGTGGATAATGAGACTCAACTAAAGCAATGTTAACAGGGATGGAGAGCTCAGCACCGAAGGACAATTGGTGGGGGGTGGTAAAAGTAACTATTATACATCAAAGACAAAAAAAAAGAGAAAAAAAAGAGTAAGAAAGAGAAAAATAGGACAAAAGTAAAATAAAAAGCCCTAGTGACCGTGTGAGACAACAAGTAAAGCAGACAATCAAATAAGCAAAAACCCAAATAAAGGAAAAAAAAAACAATCCCACCAAAAAAAAAAACCCAGAAAACAGTCCTACTAATTTATGAATATGAGGAAGGCCCATATAATCTATGTTTATAGCATCACAATTCGTAATAGCCAAAATATGGGACCAATCTAGGTCTTATCAACAGATTGCAAAATTATGGAAAATATACACAATGGAATTCTATTAAGCTATAAAGAAGAACAGAATCATAGTATTCGCAAGAAGATGGAAAGATCTGGAGAATGTTATGTTAAGTGAGCTCAGCCAAGCTCAGAAAGTGAAAGGACATATGTTTTCTCTAATATGCCCAAACTAGGGAGCCCTGGGGATACCAGAGGGACTCCAGATAATTGAGGGGAAATCTCAGCAAAGCTAGAGTGGAAGGATAGGAGAATAAGGCTGAGGCTGGAGGAGCTACATCTGAATATGTGTAAAAGTATGAATATAGCATGGTTAATCTGGACACTCATTGTTGAGAGGGGGGAAGGGAAATCAGGGGTGGGTGGAGAGGGCACAAAGCACAGTCTAAATGTATACCATTTTCAATATGTTCCACTTAAAAGTAAAAGTAAAAAAAATAAAAAAATTTAAAAGTAACAATATCAGAAAACTTTCGCAAATTTGTCCCAGAGGTATTAATTACAAGCAATAAATATTGTCAATTAATTTTTTAAAGTATATAATTTATTTACTTGTATGTTTTTTCCTTAAAATATGTTCTACATCCAATTAACTATTTAAAAAGAAGTCTTAAAAGATTGTGGGAGCCAGGCATGGTAGCACATGCTTGTAATCCCCACGCTTGGAAGGTGGAGACAGGAGGATCGCGCTGGTTCGAAGTCAGCCGCACTGGCTTAAGAGACCCTGTTTCCAAATAAAAAAACAAAGTATAAAATAGGTCTGGGAGTGTATCCTGGAGGTAGAAGGGCTTCCAGGAACCCCAGTACCACAAAAAAAAAAAGATTGTGGGAAATATATATAATTCTCATTATATATTACTGTGGAAGAAAACAACTCTGATTCTTAATTGTCTAAAACTACAACAATTTTATTATTCTCATGATTTATCAGCTTGACAGAACTCAGTTTATTCACATTGGTAGCTCCATTCTCATCTGACTTGACTGGGCTGTACCATCAAGAGGGACCACTCACATGTCTGCTGGTTTCCAACTGGGGATTCAGCTGAGAACGCTGCATCTCTGTGGTGTCTCAGTTTTCCTCTACCTGACCTCTCTATGTTGTTCCAGTTTCCACAAGACAGGTCATGGAGGATGCTAGTCTTCTTATGGCCCCTGTTTGGAACAACTGCTGTTCTCCCTGAATTGGTAGAGCCCTCTTTACGATCATCAGGCTAATATCACTGACTTTGACAATCAATACTTAGACCAGGAGTGATGCCTGAGAAACTATTTCATCAAATTCCCAAAATATGCCAATATTTCTGGGCCTTAAGAGGTAAGAAACAAAGAAAAAAATTAAATTTATATGAATTATTGCTTTATTCCCCTTCTTCAAAAACTATCGGTCACCCAAATCTTGTCAATTATTCCTTCCAGATATTATTTAAATATTTTGTTTTAATTATTTTCTTGTGTTCTAGACTGGTTTGGACCATTGCAGTGAGCTTCTCATTTACATATCTGGTCTCATTTTACTTTAGTATGATCTACAGGATGTCATCAACATTATCTTTCTGATATAAAAATATTATCACAAAATAGATCTTCTGGTTTAATATTTTTCCATGTTGCCAGTAGGGCAAAGATAAACTCATCTGAATATATTCTGCCCCTACTTCTGTATGCAATCTCTTGTCCTGCTACTCCTTGTTATTTTTAAATGGGGTACAAGACAGTAGAAGCATACATGCACATATCACTCATTTAGCCCTTCCCTACTTCCCATTCCATTTCCTCCACCTCCCTCCTTCTCATGTTTGGCTTACTGATTGATATATTTGTGAATGTACACCCTGTGCATTCATAAATTTTCTTCTTCTCCCCTCTCATCCCCTTTAGTTAGGTTACCTTTTTTGTTCATCTAAGGTTTTACTTTCTTTGTCTAGTGTTCCTTCTATAAGCCATTTTCTCCCTGGCTTTCACATATTAGGGAGAATCTGATTTTTTTCTGAATCCCCTACCTGCAACACACATTCACATACATATATGCACACACATACACACACACACACACAGAGACACACACACACATTAAGTTTTGTGTGTGTGTGGTACTGGGGATTGAACAGGGGCTTCTATCTCCAAGCTATAACCCTAGCTCATTTTTTATTCTTCATTTTGAATCAGGATCTCACTAAGTTGTGGAGGACTTCACTAAGTAGCTGAGGCGGGCTGAGAACTGTGATTTTCCTGTCTCAGCAACCCTCCTCCCTCCTCCTTCTTCCCTCTTCCCTCCTTCTAATGTTTAGCTTACTGATTGACTTTGATATGTTTGTGAATGTACATTATGTACATTAGGGCATTTCCCTCTTTCTTTCTCCCATTCCCCTCAGTTAGGTTGCCTTATTTGCCCATCTATAGTTTCGCCTTGGTCTAGAGTTCCAACTATAACCCATTTTCTCCCTACATGCACAATTCACACAAACTATGGAACCAGCCAAGATGCCCATCAACTATGTAAGTTTTAAAATTTTCCAATTATGTGATTTTATGATTCCAAGAGGTTCTGTGACTTTGAAAGGAATGTTAATTTTAAAAGGGTTCTAGGCCATGTAATAATTTCCTCCTAAACTATAAAAAGACTAAAGGGGGTTCTAGATTTGAAGCACAAAGAGAGACAGCATTCCTACCATCCACATTTTCAAAAGTGTTATGTAAGCTTCCCTGAAAGAAGTTAAAATCATCAGCATCTCCTTGACATATCTTTCTCTCAACCCAAAGTTTTCCAGCTCAGCAGAAAAGCCTACATTACTAGCTTCAGGAGACCATGTAGACAACTTGAGTTTGACCTTTTTTCTCAATGCTATTCTGTAATTTCTGTAAAACCTTTGCTCTTCAAAACAGTAAAGTAGTTGTTGCCAGAAGAAAAAAAAATAGAATTTATGGAATCATAGTCTCAAAGAACAGAAGGTACTCCCAAGGGACAAATTTTTTCATTTAAGGATATTGCATTAAATCTATAATTTTCATTCTTTTGGCCAGCATTACAGGAAGAACTGCAAATTTCCTTCCAATTTTGTATCTGAATAGTTCTTCATCTGTCATAAAGTTCAAGAATATCAGGGCTAATTGAGCTCTATAAATTTATTTACTCAACAATTACACAAAAAAAATCATTAAGCACTTGGAACTGCTACATATTGTTTGATGTTACAAAGACATATAAACAAGACTCAATTCCTGCCCAAGAAGAAATCAAAGCCAATTTGTTAAATGGCAATCAGGAACAATAACAGCAACAACAACAAGTCCTCATACTAATTTACTAAAGAACTAACTAAATCAGTGGAAGACTATTTCATCAAATTAAAAAGAAAATTACGTTTGGCCTTGCGTACTTAGGTGATTGGATGTGCTTCCCCATGAGTAAGTGAGTGAGTGTGTTATTTCAACCTCTGTCTAGTGGTGTGTAAATGTCCTACACTTTTTGTTCTTTTTGTCCTACTCTTGCCCCACCATGAAGATTGTCTGTCAAACACTTCAAAGAGTCTAGGAGATTCACTACAGCCATGTTTTCTCCAAGGCAAGTCATAGGGCAGAGGCAAACCAAACAAAACTAGGAACAAATCTGTAATAATTAGGTAATCTGATTTTTGGTGACTTTTGAAAAGTCGAATTTTAAAAAGCCAATAGTCAACTCACCATCAAGGATCTCACCAGTCCATTGAAGTACACAAAGGCATAAACTAACAATTACAAGAAAAGTGTATGCCTCGGAATGTGGTCCCTACAACATCATTCACAGTAGCCAAAAAGTGGAAACAACCCAAGTACCCGAGTCTGTCAATAAATGAATACACAAAGAAAATGGGAGACACATGCACTCACACACATGGAATAGCATCCAGTATCCAAAGAAAGCAATCCCATCATTTGCAACAACATAATGAACCTAGATGGTTTTAAACAGAATAAGACAAACAGAAAGACAAATATTATAAGATTTCACTTATAGAAACTTAAAAAGTTGAACTCACAGGAGGTTGGATGAACAAAAAAAAGCTCAAATAATACTATCTCCATACATGATGCTATTATTGCAATCCCACTAGCATGCACATAGAGAATGGGGAGGGGTGGGATGTGGAGGGAATCGCACCAAGTGCTTTGGGCATACATGTTTGTATCACTTCGAACCTCATTGTGATGCATAATAATATGGCACCAATAGAAGTATATTTGAAAAAAAAAAAGAAAAAAAAGAGTAAAAGCTTTGCTGCCAAAGGTCAGGGGATGGGGAACATGGGAAAATCTTGGTCAAAGAGGACAGATTTTCAATTACAAAATCAGGTTCTGGAGACCCAACACATAACATGGTGTCTGTAGTTAAGCCTATTGCACTGTATACTTGATATCTGCCAAGTGAATAGATCTTAAGCATTCTCTCCACAAAGAAGGAAGTCACTGTGATATGACACATCTGTTAATTACCTAGATTACAGAACTCATTTTACAATGTCGACATATATCAGAGCATTTCTTATTACACTTTACACAGAGAAATATTTTTGTCAATATAACTTCAGTAACCTTACATACAGAGATGTTTTTTGTCAATATAACCTCAGTAAAGCTAAGAAAATAAAAAAGTTTTAATATATTTTTTTAAAATGTTTCCTGGAATAACAGCATTATTAGCGTCCTTGGAAACAGATCGAGTGACTCCAGATCCATGGACTCAGAAACTCAGAAACTCAGAATCTCTGATTTAGTAAGCCCAGCAGGTGATTGTAGTGATGGTTCATGGCTGAGAACCATGGAATGAAGTATGGAAAGAGGGACATTTCAGAGTACTGTATAAAGAACAGAAGGGGCTAATTAACCCAGCATGAGGAACGTGAGCCAGGCTTCTTAGGGAGAGTCAACACCTTATACTTTTATCATTTAATTCAGCTTTTCCTTACATTTTGCCAGGCTGATCAACATAATATTGTATGGTTTGAATTTCTTCACAACTCCCTTCTCTTAACTATTCTCCAATGATTTTTAAATATAATTAGAACCACAGGAAACAGGGATTTAGTAAAATAAATTGGAGATAACGAAGAGTGTGGAAATTACCTAATTTTTTTTCTAATGCAGCACAGTGGAAAGAGCATGGGCTTTGGGACCAATTAACCCTGAGTGAGGAGTGTCAAATTCGGAAAATAAAAAAATATAAGACATCTCATTAAATTTAGTTGTCAAAGAAGAAATAATTGACTTTTAGTGTTTTTAGCATGTCCCATGCAATATTTTGGATTAATACATACAAGAAAATTATTCTTTTTAATTTAAAATTCAAGTTAACTGGGTGCTCTGTGTTTTATCTGGAAACCCTATTCTGGCTTTGAATCATGAGTTCTCATTCTCCCACTTTTTACATTAAATTGGGATAAATACAAGTAACAGAAGAAGTTGTTGGCCACTTTCCCATTACCAAAAGTTATTAAAAGGTTATGTGAGTGTTATCTTATTTTTTAAAATTTTTATTGGTGCATTTTATTCATTCATCTTAATGGGGTACAAGATGGTATCTTATTAATTTCCCACAATATCCTTATAAAGTAGTATGTTAGCTTTCCATTGTTAAGACCAAACACCCGAAATAATCAACCTTACCCATTTTGTCCTATCATTCCAGATGTGTAACATATATAAAAACTTGAATATGGTATGTAATATATAAGTATATAATTGCATAAGATTATAATTATAGAGACTTCCGGGAAGATGGCGACCGAGAAAAGTGGGGCTTAAGAGCCCCACTAACAACAAATCTCCATTACCACAAAATCAGCGCCTTTCATAGCCAGAAAAGACCATCACCAGAGAAACAAAAAAAATCACCAGGCTCCAGAGAGAAAGTGGACTGAGAACAGAGCTCAGAGCCACAGAGGAGATACACCGGCCTCACGCCCGAGGACACGGCAGCAGCGCCATACTGCCGGCGGCTGCGGCGAGTTCACTGGACGGCTACAGCGAGCCGAGGTGAGCAGCTGCAGAACAGCCAGGCGGGATTTTTCAGCGCAGGGAACATCTAAAGCTCCCAGTGGATGAGCTCAGCACACGCTGCACGGATTCAGAGTGGAACTCAAAAACAGAAGAAATAAGCCAGCCTCACGGCCGAGGGCGTAGCAGCAGCGCCATATTGCCACTGGCGGCAGCAGCAGAGAATTCTCCGAGTCCGGTACAGCTACATCTGCGAACTCAAGAACAGTGAGTCAAATTGCGGGCCACAGAGGAGAAATCCCAGTACTGTACTCCCTGGGACTTGACCCAGTGGGGGAGTGGCGGTGGCAGAGATATCACACCATAGGAGAATGTGCAACCTAGCACCTCCCATAGTTTAAAACAGCCTCTATCAACTCCCTGGGTCGGAGACTCTGTGATACAACCCAGTAAAGGAGTAGTGGGGTCTGAGATACTACAGACTCGAGACCCAGAGCATCTTAAGTGAAGTCACAATGACCCAAGAGAAGAACCCAGAGAAGGCACAAACTTCCAAAATCATGGGAAAGAGGAATAACACTGGAGCAATGAATGCCCACAACCCCACAACATCAGAACCCGATAAAACTGAAAATCAGAGATTTCTAGAAGATCAAATCAGGAAAATAACTGTAGAAATAATAGAGGTGCTTCGAAAAGAACTCAGAGAGAGCCAAAAAGAGATAAAGGATGCAATTAATGAAGTAAAGGACTCAATTCAAAGCACAAACAACCGATTAGACCACATGGAGAACAGAATCTCGCTCTTAGAAGATGATCATTCCAAAAATGAACGCATAGTTTCTAATCTAGAAAAAAATATCCAACAGCAGGAATCTGACATTGAAGAAATATGGGCCCATTTTAAGAGAGCTAACCTAAGAATAATTGGAATAGAGGAGGGAAAAGAAAGTGATACCAAAGGGATCAACAATCTCTTCAAGGAAGTAATAGCAGAAAATTTTCCAAACATAGAGCAAGAGGTTGATACACAGATCCAGGAAACTTATAGAACTCCTTTTAGACAGGATCGGAGAAGATGATCCCCACGCCACATAATTGTCAAAATGACCAATGTGGAAGCCAAGCAGAGAATCTTAAAGACAACAAAAACAAAGGGCCAAGTGACATTCAGAGGCAAACCAATTAGAATCACTCCAGACTTCCCAAACCAAGTCATGAGAGCCAGAAGGGCTTGGAGTAACATATTCCAAACTCTGAAAGAAAACAACTTCCAGCCAAAAATTTCCTACCCAGCAAAACTTTCTATCAAATTAGATGGAGAAATAAGAAGCTTCCATGACAAACAGAAACTGAAGGAATTTATCTCTTCAAAACCAACACTAGAGAAAATACTCAAAGAGATTAACTACAAAGAAGAAATAGGTAACACACAACAGAACCAGAGAAACAAGAATTTCTATCCAACAGACAACTAAGATTGGTTATCTGTGGAGATTCATTATTTATGTTAGTCTTTTACCTATCTCTAAATTGTATTGTTTGCCTTTATTGTTGTTAATTTTTAGGATTTCTAGTTGGAATATTAATATACCTTCAGATATAGCATTTGGAAATATTTTATCGCATTCTATTAGTAACTTTTAACTCTGTTTACATTGTCTTTGGATATACATTTTTTTTTATTTTTTAGGGAGTTTGTATACTCTTCTGTTGCCTGTGCCTTGAAATCATATCCAAGAAATCACTGCCTATTTCAATGTTGTGAGGTTTTATGACCCAGATTTTCTTCTAAAAGTTTATAATCTTAAGATTTATATTTAGGTCTTTTATCTATTTTGAGTTAATACTTGTATATGGGATTAGGTAAGGGTCCAATTTTATTCTTTTCCATGTAATTATTATTTTTCAACAATATTTAGTTAAAAGATTATTATTTCTACCACCAAATGTTCGTAGAAACTTTGTCAAAAATAACTTGATAATATAGGGAAGAATTTATCTCTAGGCTTGTATTTAACTCCAATGGTTTATATATCTACCTTTAGAACAGTACTACACTGTTTCAATTATTGTAGCTTTATATGGTTTGAAATCAGAAAATATATATCTTCTAGCTTTGTTCTTTTTCAAGATCGTTTTGGGTATCTAGAATCCATATTCCATATTAGGATAGATTTTTTTCTGAAAAATAAATATATAAATATATGATAGTTTCACCTAAAAAAATAGAAAAAAATATTCTCTGGTAAGAAAGAAAGCAAAAAGAAATATTGAAATGTTATCTTTAAGTCATCAAAAGCTTGGTATCAGACAAATGAAACTGTTATGTGAGATTATCATTTTTAATTTTGGATAAATTGCTATAATACTAGATGTCAACCACTAAGCCAAGCATGGGAAGGAGGGATGGGGAGGAAATGGGGTGGGGATCGGGTGGGGGCTGACTGGGTGATGTGTGCATGTATGTCTACAAAAGTTTTTAGCCCACTATGATGTATAAATATAGTGCACCAATAAAAAAAAAAGATTATAATTATAATAAGTATAACACAATGATATTAATTAGTATGATATATAAAAGCTCTAGATATGATTTCCAACATATTTTAATATACTTTTGTCAATTTTATTAAACATTTTCACATAATTAAAACCTTGGAATTCAATGGGTTAAAAAGAGGAGTTATTTTGGCTCACAGTTGAAAGGTTTCTGTCAATGGTAGCTTGTTCCCATGTCTTTTTATCCAGGGCAGTAAAGCATATCATGCTGACAGGAAGGTATGAGAGATCAGACTACTCAATTCATGGTGGCAGGGAAGAAAAGGAAAAAGGAGAAAGAAGTTGAGAGTCCTAGGTCCCAATATCCTCTTCAAGAGCACATCCCCAATATCTAACTTCTTCCACTAGTCCCTACTTCCTAATAATTATTCTACCTTGAAATAGTGCCACAGCCTAGTGACTAAGCCTTTAACACATGGGACTTCTGGGGATATTTAAGAGCCAAACCATAACAAATAGGCACTATTATAATTCTCTTTATACTTATAAGGAAACTGGGTATTAGCAATTGGTCCATCAAAGTCAGTAAAAGGCAAAGCCGGAATCTGAACCCATAAGCCCAGCTCAGAACCAAAGCTTTTAATGATCTATGGTCTCTTTCATACTGCAATTTACCTAATTGCAAAATTGTGAATCTTAGTGTCTGTTGAGTTATTGCAAAGGTTAAGATTATATATTGTACCTTACCCAGTGTGTGACAACTTGTAATCATGCAGAAACACTTAAGAATAATACTAGTCAGGTATGGTGGCGCACGCTTGTAATCTCCACGCTTGGGAGGCGGAGACAGGAGGATAGCGCTGGTTCGAAGCCAGTTATGCTGGCTTAAGAGACCCTGTTTCCAAATAAAAATATAAAACAGGTCTGGGAGTGTAGCCCAGATATAGAAGGGCTTCCAGGAACCCCAGTACCACCAAAAAATAAAAAAAGAAAGAAAAAAGAAAAGAATACTAATAATTAAAATGAAGAAAATAAACCTAAAATATAATTAGCTTCAGGACAATATTTCCATTCAACTGAAATCACACGTAGTAATCTGAGGGTAAAGGAACACTGGTTTTTAGGATATTATATAGATTTACCTTTGGCCAGAGATAATGAAGGACAGAATTAAATAATGTAGCTGGTGCACGCTTGTAATCCCAGTACTTGGGAGGCTGAGACAGGAGGATCTTGCAGGTTCAAAACCAGTCTCAGCTAGTGAGATGCTGTTTCCAAATAAAATATAAAATAGGTCTGTGAGTGTAGGCCAAAAGTGGAAAGCCTCTGGGTTCCATCCCCAGCACGACAAAAAAAAAAAAAAAAAAAAAAAAGTTAAATAATGTATATCCAAGCAAAGAATTGACGTTTTGTTCTCTGAGCAAGCTGATGAAAAAAGAAGTGTCCCTCTACAGAGTCATGGAATCTACAGAGTCTAAGCAATCATGGAGAAAGAATGGTGCTGGAGGATATTGGTTTTTATCCGAAGGGACTCTGAGACCCCAAGGACCATAGCAATTCTACATGGGAAAAGGTGAGAGATTTGAGTGACCATATAACAAGGAGTGAAATGATTGAAGAGTGCAGGAATAATGAGGCTAAACAGTAGGTCTAGTTATCAAAAGCATGAAGCTTCAAGTGTCTGGATTCCTTCATCTCGGGCACAAAAGTATTGATACGTGTAAAAAATGTTTTGCATGTGCCAGAGATGCAATGCCTTCCCAACAAATTATATTTTTAAAATATTATTAATGCAGCTGGAATCGTGGTGCACACTTGTAATCCCAGTACTTGGGAGGCAGAAACAGGAGGATCTGGGTCCATGGCCAGCCCCAGCTACTTAGTAAGGCCCTCTGCAACTTAGTAAGACCCTGTTTCAAAAGCAAAGAGGAGCCAGGCGTGGTGGTGCATGCTTGTAATCCCCGTGCTTGGGAGGCAGAGACAGGTTCAAAGCCAGCCTCGCTGGCTTAAGAAGACCCTGTTTCCAAGTAAAAATATAAAATAGGTCTGGGAGTGTAGCCTGGAGGTAGAAAGGTTTCCAGGAACCCCAGTACCACCAAAAAATAAAAAATAAAAATAAAAACAAAAGTAAAGAGGAAAAAATTGGGCTGGAGGTATAGCACAGAGGTAGAATGTCCCTGGGTTCAATCCCCAGCACCACAAAAAAAATACTGTTAACGCTATTATTACTAAAATAAATAGGCAAGAATTAATTCAAAAGGAATTTTTTTTTAAATGAGAATCACAAGTATTTCCAAGTCACAACTGTTGGTCTCCAGTGAGACACAAATTATAAATCTGTATGTGTTTTCATATTAGTCATGCTCAAACAAAAGAGCAAAAGAAACTCTTGTTCCTCCTTTCCTATTATTTACTAGTAAGAATTGTAAAGCTTCTAAGATTTCATCTTACTTTCAAACTATTAAATTAGCCTGTCACAATTTCATGTACACAATAGAAGATGGAGATAAAAATCAATTTATTACAACAACAGCAGTAGTGAGAGTATCAGCAGTTTTTCGTTTTTTTCCCTCAAGTCTCAGTCCTCACAGAGTGACAAGGAAAAGACCGACTGTCATCTTTCTATGCAGTGACTTGCATCACAGGAAGGGAAATTCAAGATTAGAGAATACAAATCTCTTTATATGCCTGGCGGTGCACACCTGTAATCACAATACTTGGGAGATTGAGACAGGATTATAGGTTCAAGAAGAGCCTCAGCAATTTATCGAGACTTCCAGCAATCTAAGAAGATTATGTTTCAAAATAAAGATAAAATAGGGCTAGGAGTGTAGCACAGAACTAGCATGGACCTGGGTTCAATCACAGGTAATACACACACACACACACACACACACACACACACACACACACACACCCTGAAATTTTTCCAGGAGAGGAAGAGATATCCTTATTATCCTGAACAGCAAGTAGGCTTTCCTTTATTCCCAAGGAAGATACTCTATCTTCCAAGGCCATATATTCTATTTCCTGTTTTAGAAGACAAAACTATCTCAGTCTTCCAGGAATTTCCTTTAAATAAATATATTTGAAAAAAAAAAAAAGCTTCAAAACAAAAGGCACCAAGATAAGTGAAAAACTAGAGAGATGTTCCATGCTCTTTGGTGAAGTCCTGCATGACTGCAGATGGTTCTGATTATGAGGTAATTTATTGCAGATATGCAATGCTTTAGGCTGTAAACAAGGCTATGAAGGATGCTTTAAAAACTGCAGTCCTGGTTTCTCTTGGATTCTATATGAAGAACATATGCTCCATGAGAATATCTAAGAGAATTTTTAACTAACATCAACTAAGTGTACTTTATTTGTGGTAGTGAGAATTGAATCAAGGGCATTCTATCTCTGAGCTACACCTCTCAGCTCTATTTTACTTTTCATTTTGCAACAGAGTCAAGCTAAGCTGCTGAGATTGGCCTTGAACCTGGAGGCCTTGTTAAGTTGCAGAGGCTGGCTTGAACCTGGAATCTTTCTGTGTAAGCCTCCAAAGTACTGGATCTACACGCATGTGCCAGCACTCCTGGGCACCAAGTATTATTATAAGACATCAATAACATCCAGTATTTTCCCTCAGAGCTTTTATCACAATTGTAATTAAGCATTTGTTTATTTTTCATTTCTACCATTTTTCCTAGACTATGAACTCTGTTGCTCAGGAAACATTGTGTCTCTTTTTAAATACTATGTGTGGATAGCCTAGCACAACACCTGACATATTGTAGGTATAATATAAATATATGAAATAAATGCTTTTCATGTTGAACAAGTTGAATTTTATTTCACTTACCAATAAACTATGAAAATTTGGCCACAGGATTGGTTCTATCTCACATCTTATCTTTACCACAACTTCTTAATATCTAATTTGAGTCTCTTGAAAGACTAGAATGACAGAAGAGGCCATCTAGTATGTCCACCCTTCTATCCATTTATAGATGAGGAAACTAAGAATCAGAAATAGCAAATAAATGATTTAAAGGCACACAGCAAATAATGATGTACTTAGATTACAATTCACATTTTCTAACTTTTGGCCTAATGTTTTTTCACATGTATTATTTCTTCATCTGTCCCTTCAATCCCTTTGGGGCAATGTTTAAAGCATTCCTCTGATCATACACCATGAAGAAACATGGTAGACTGTTGTTAAGGAAAGAATGGGAAGGTGGGAATGGCTGTAGCTCAGTGCTAATGCCACCCAACTGTTACCATGTAGGCCAGAGACCTGGCATTCTCAAGCACAACTAAATCTGGAATGGATTTTCAAATTTTTGAACTTTGCCTGATGTTTTTCAAAGTGTTCTGGGAAAAGCAAGTATGGCACAGGTTAGAAAGACTGAGTTATATCTTTACCAATCAAAATGTCTGCAAATCTACCAAAGTCCAGTTCCAAAGACCCATACAAGTTTATTTTTTTCTTGTCTTTTTAAATTATTAAATGAGAAACTTTTCCTATTTTAATTTGCTTTCCATTTGTGATGAGACAGCAGTAAATGAATCATGCCTCAGGGCTATAAATGTTAAAGAACTTAAATAATTTTACCTGTTCCAAGATTTCAGCAATTCCTACAGAAACCATACTAAAAAAGTAGGAGACAAGCCATAGTCATTGGAATATCTCCATAAGGAAGGCATTTGCAAGCCATTTCTGCTTCTCATATGAAAGAGTATTTCATATTCTGCTTACGCTGCAGGCTCCACAGTACTTCTGTGATCAATTGTTCCTTCAGGATTCAGGTCTGACAAAGATGTTGCTTTGGAAGAAAGGTGCTCTACAAATGTAATAAATAAATAAATGGACTGGGCAGAACAGCAGAGGCCTTGGATTAACTAGAAGCAAGGATTTGGTTTTTAAATTTGAAAGGGATACGGGACTAGTCTCAGGTCTTCCACCTTGGGAAAAGCTATGAAGATTTATTTTTGTGAACATATCACAATTCTCATTTTCATGCAGACATAGCCATTGGTATATCTGTGGAGATTGCTTTATAGCCTAAGGAAGAGCAAATACAGGCCTCTCTTGCCTTACAGGCTAAGTGGTTTCACACTCCTCTCTGAGCAATGAATCTCTGTTTTCTCGTGAGTTCCATGAAAAGACTTTTAGAGTTATAATGCTTCAGAGCAAAAGTTTTCACCACCAGCTCAATGGAAAACTTTTAGAAGAGAAATGCCATCAATATCTTGAGAGTTACTGGACCACTACTCTTAAAATGTTTCAGAATCTGTTATTCCACAATTCTTCACATGAATACTCCTTCCATGTACTGAATACAATGTAGTGTATTCTTACAGATTTACAGTTTAATCTTCTACTTCAGAATTGGTAGTTTTTAATTACTTTTATTGGAACATTGTAATTATACATTGTAGTGAAATTTAATTTGACAAAACATACATGCATAAATCAAAAAATGAATTTCCCTCCACAACACACCTGCTATTCCTTTTCTCCCTTTTTATATATGTTAGTGAGATCAGTAATGATCCTCAGTAGGAACATAATCTTATTTGAACTGTTCCCTTCTTCAATTTTCATTTTTCCCTTGTCTACCTCCTTCCCCCAACCCCTTTCCACTATGCTACTAGTCTTTTTGTTAGTGTAAAATATATTTTATCTCTTATTTTTTCCTAGCTTCTACATGTGAAAAAATATATGACTCTTGCCTTTCTGAGATTGGCTGGTGTCACATATCATAATGTTCTCTGGTTTCATCCATTTTCCTGAAAATGACATAATTTTTTATTTTTTATGGCTGAGTAAAATTCTGTTGTGTGTATATACTACATTTTCATTGTCCATTTATCTGTTAGTGGACACCTGGATTGGTTTCATATTTAACTATTATGAATTGTGTTGTTATAAATCTGGAGTTGAGATTTAATATGTAGTAGTGTTACACTGTATTGGAGCATAGATTGGCAAGTTCCACCGCTAATACATATTTTCCTCCTGCCTACCCATTTGTAAGTATGAGAAGTTGATTTCTAGAGTAATAATACTTTATTGGTACTGATCCCATTTAATTAATTTCACCTTAACTACTAAAAAGATAATTAATTGTCTCTGTCATGTGCCATAACTTATAGTATATTGAGAAATCATTATAAAATCAGGCTTGGTTTGTTGACTACACCAATGTCAGTTTTCTAGTTTTGAGAATGATATTTAGTTATGAGATATTACTTCTGAGAAATCATTATAAAATCAGGCTTGGTTTGTTGACTACACCAATGTCAGTTTTCTAGTTTTGAGAATGATATTTAGTTATGAGATATTACCATTGGGAAGAGGAGAAAAAATGTGGATAAAACCTCTCTGCTCTGTCTTTGAAATTTTGGAACAAAGACCTCCAAAACACAGGAAATTAAAGCAAGAATTAACAAGTGGGATGGCATCAAACTAAAAAGTTTCTGCTCATCAAAGAAAGCCATCAAAAACCTAAATAGAAAGCTTACAGAATAGGAGATCTATGCCAGCTACCACTCTGATACAGGGCTAATATCCAGAATATTCAAGAACTCAAAAGACTCTACACTAGCAAAACCACCCAATTAAGAAATGAGCAACTGAGTTGAATAGACATTTCACAAAAGAAGAAATACAAATAGCCAATAGATGCATGAAAAGATGTTCAACATCATTAGCCATCAGGGAGATGCAAATCAAAACTACACAGAGATTCTATCTAACCCCAATCAGAGTTTCAAACATAAAGAAGTCAAATAATAACAAATGCTGGCAAGAATTTTGGGGAAAAAGAACTCTTTTACCCTGTTGGTGGGAGTACAAGCTAGTTCAGCTGCTATGGAGATCAGTGTGGAGATTTTTTAGAAAACTGGGAATGGATCCACCATATGATCCAGCTATACCACTCCTGGGTATTTTCCAAAGGGGATAAATCAGAGAACTACAATAACATATGCATACCCATGTTCATAGCAGCACAATTTGTAATAGACAAAATATGGAACTAACCTATGTCTCTATCAACAGATGAATGGATTGAAAAATTATGGGAAATACAATGGAATTCTATTCACCAATAAAGAAGAACAAAATCATGTCATTTGCAAGAATATGGAAATACCTGGAGAACATGTTGAGATCAGCCAAGCACAGAAAGAGAAGGGACATATGTTTTCTCTAATATGCCCAAACCAGGGATTATTGGGAATATCAGAGAGACTCCAGATAATGTAGGGAAAACCTCAGCAAAGCTAGAATGGAAGGGTAGGAAAGGAAAAAGGCTGAGGTTGATTAATGGAGGAGCTACATTCAAATATGTGTAAAAGTATGAATGTAACATAGTCAACCTGGACACTCATTGTTGGGAGGGAGGAGGGGAAGTGGCATTGGGGGCACCAAGCACAGTCTGAATGTATGACATTTTCAATATGATCCACATAAAATAAAGAACCAAACAAATAAAAAATAAATAAATAAACTCAGGGGCTCTGATATGTGGCAAATAAATGTTTGTTGTCATAGTAAAAAATAAGAAAATAAAGACTTTGAAGTAGAAGACAAAAAGTAGGAAACAGTCATTAGAGTAACAAACCTGACTCTTGTCCACTAAACAAACTTCCTCTCTTCTGTATGTTTGTTAGACTTACAGTGGAGTTAGCAACTAGTCATAGCAAGAACAAAATGAGATGAAGTGTAATGGTTTGATCATGCAAAGGCACTGTGGTGTGTAATCAAAAGCCACTTTGCCTGCTTGTATCCAGTTTATGCAATTGCAATGTGTGCCTTCAGCCAAAGAATTTGATATTGCCTTAGTATCTTAACCTAGAAAGTGCGATGATGACAAATGGCACTATTACTTTATGCAGTATTAGTATAAGCTAGTGAGTTTACCTATGTAAGGCACTTATAACAGTCCCTAATACTTAACAATACTACATGAGTGTTGGCCATATTAGGAAGGAAAAAAATCACCTGATATATAGTTTAACAAATACTAACTTTTAATTTCTTTTTCTGATTCTGAGTTAATCCCAGAGGCAGCCTACCAAAACTAGCATTAATAAAAGAACTATGGTCTATAAACACAATTGTATACTATGCTATAATGAGTAAACATGTTAAAATATGGATGAATAAATCACAGATAAAAGTGATAAACCAAAAGAAGCCATCAACCATGAGGTGGCTTGATGTTTGATGCAGTCATGTAAAATTATAAATAGATGGGAAAAAAAACATGTACTTCTGGCCACTATGGTAGAAATGGCACTGGGCCACTCTTGTCACCAAAAGTAATGAATTCTAGGAAAAAAATCATGAATGGCTGTGTGGGAAAATAATATAAACTTTGTCACAAAAGATCATGGCCATATCACTATGGCCGAGAACACAGACTGGAGTTCAAGCAGGTAGAAGTAGCTAGAATTTGTGAGACATAGTAAAAGAGAAAAAGAAGCTATCTCAAGACAAACTTAGAAAACTTACATAGACATCCTCTTGAGTCACTGGCTCAATTCTACACTTCTCATGTATAGGTGGCACAACACGAACCAGGCCAAAAAAAAAAAAAAAATAGCTGTGAGTAAAAGAGTAGCTACAGAAAGCTGTAAGTTCAACAACCATCAGAGCTCACACAAGGTCAGCAGATGTGTGCATTTTAATATTCTGCATGAGGGGAATTTTCTGACAATCTGGAACACTCAGAGTCCAGTGCAGTTCATCTTTTAGTAGTCTGACTAATTTGGTCTCAGAATAAAAGCATCTTAAAACTTGTACTAGGAAAGTTTAAAAAACAAACTACAAAAAGAATTTAGATAATTTGCAAGGGACTTGCCTGACTTTTTAAATACATTAGAGAATTCTTTTTAAAAAAGTGAACGAAATCCAAGCACTCAACAACACAGAAACCACAATGTGACCAGGTGTGGTGGCATGTGCTTGTAATACCAGTAATTGGGAAGCTGAGACAGGAAGATCTGGCTTTGCAGCCAGCCTCAACTACTTAGTGAGGACCTCCAAAACTTAGCGAGACCCTGTTTCAAAATAAAGAATAAAAAAATCGGGCTAGGAGTGTAGCTCAGAGGTAGAATGCCCCTGGGATATCCAACCAAAATTACTAGATAATGCCAAGAAGCAAATAAGTGAAATACACACACACACACACACACACATCAAAAATAGCTGGGAGAAAATAATCTATAAAAATAGACAACAGAGAAATTATAAGGATGACAGAGGATACAGCTTTAAATTATTCTTATTGGTGCACAATAGTCTCATATCATAACATGTTGACAGTGGCATATATTCACATAGTTCTTGGTGCCTTCACCCCCCTTTCCCTTTTCTCTCCCAATACTGAGTGTCCAGGTTAACAATGTTTTATTCACATGTAAAACACATGTTCAAATGTGGCTCTTCCATTAATAAACCTCAGCCTTATTCCTCTCCTACCTTTTCTTTCTGGCTTCACTGAGATTTTCCTTCCATTATCTGGAGTCCCTCTGGTATCCCTAATACTCTCTAGCTTGAGCATATTAGAGAAAATATATGTCCCTTCTTTTTCTGTGCTTGGCTAATCTCACTTAACATAATGTTCTCCAGGTCTTTCCATATTCTTGCGAATGACATGATTGTGTTCTTCTTTATTGATGAGTAAATTCCACTGTTTGTATTTCCCATAATTTTGCAATCTATGCATCTGTTGATGGAGACCTAAGCTGGTTCCATATTTAGGCTATTGCAAATTGTGCTGCTATGAACATGGGTATACATATGTTATTGTAGTTCTCTGATTTCAAACCCTTTAGAAAAATACCCAGAAGTGATATAGCTGGATTGTATGGTGGATACATTCCAAGTTTTCTAATTTATCTCCACACTGATCTCTAGAGCAGCTGGACTAGTTTGCACTCCCACCAACAGTCTAAAAGAGTTCCTATTTACCCAGGTCCTTGCTAGTATTTGTTGTTATTTGACTTCTTTATGCTTGGAACTCTGATTGAGGTTAAATGGAATTTCAGTGTAGTTTTGATCTACAACTTTCTGATTGCTAATGATGTTGAACATTTTTTTCATGTACCTATTGGCCATTTGTATCTCTTCTTTTGTGAAATGTCTATTCAATTCAGTTGCTCATTTCTTAATTGGGTTATTTGTTTTGCTAGTGTAGAGTCTTTTGAGTTCTTTGTATATTCTGGATATTAGCCCTGTGTCAGAGGGGTAGCTAGTATTGATCTTCTCCTATTCTGAAAGCTTTCTCATTAGGTTTTTGATTGCTTTCTTTGATGAGCAGAAACTTTCTTGTATCCTGCCATTTTGCTGAGTTGGCTAATAAGCTCCAGCAGTTTTTTGGTTGTGTTTTCTGGGTAATCTAGATATAGGATCATTTAATCTACAAACAATGATAATTTTAATTTATCTTTTCATATTTGAATTTATTTGATATGCTTCTCTTGCCTTATTTCTGTATCAAGAGGTTCAAGGACTATATTGAAAAGGAGTGGTGATATTGGACATTCTTTTCTTGTTCCTGATTTTAGAGGAAATTCAGTTTTTTCCCATTCAATATGATGTTGGTTTGGGGTTTATAGTATATTTCCTTAATTATGTTGAGATATATTCCTTCTATTTCAATTTTCTGCAGTGTTTTTAGCATGAATAGGTGTTGGATTTTGTCAAATGCTTTTTCAGCATCTATTAATATGGTCATGAGGTTTTTTTCTCAGATATATTTATGTTTTGATTAACATGTATTGATTTGCATATGTTTAATCAGCCTTGCTTTCCTGGGATGAAACCAATTTGATTTCATTTGATATTTGATGTCCTGAATGAATTATTTTACAAATGTGGTGGACCCACATTTTGGGCATAAACATTTACTATCATTAGATCTTCTTGCTGAGTTGTTCCCTTTAGTTATAAAAGTGCTCTGATTTGCCTCTTCTGATGTGTTTTAGCTTTAAGTCTGTTTTATTGAATATCAGTATTGTTACATCTGCTTGTTTTGGTCTCCATTGGCATGATATAACTTTTTCCATCCTTTCACTTTCAGTCTATGAGTATCTCTGGCTGTAAGGTGAATTTATTGCAAGCAGCATATATTTGAATTATGTTTTTAATCCACATTCCCATTCTATGTCTTTTAATTGGTTAGTTAAGTCCTTTGATATTCAATGTTAATATTGAGATATGATTATTTTCTGTCATTTTGTGTTCTATATTCTGTTTGATATAATGTTATTTCTTCTTTGCCTAGTTGACCCCTGATCAAATTCATCTCTTTTCTGTTTCTAAAATTTCTTCTTTTATCTTCTTTATGATTTATTTCTTTAAGTATTTTCTCAAGTGCTGGCTTAGTATTCATGAATTTTCTGAGATTCTCCTTATCTTGCAACACTTTTATTTCTTCATCAATTTTGAATAATAAATTTCTGGATATAGCAGTTTGGGTTGAAAGTTGTTTTCTTCCAGGGTCTGGATTACATCATACCAGTCTCTCCTGGCATTCATGACTTGGAGTGTAAAGTCTGGAGTGATTTTTATTGTTTTTCCCCTGAATGTCACCCATTCTTTTTTCTCACTGCTTTTGAGATTCTTTATTTAGCCTCTATGTTGGTCATTTTGATTTTTACATGGTGTGGAGAGGTCCTTTATTTATCTTGTCTTAACATTGCTCTCTATGTCTTCTGTACTTGGATGTCCAAGTCTCTTTCCAAGTTTGGAAAATTCTCTAAAATTATTTCTCTGATGAGATTACAGATACCCTTGTTCTGTGCCTCTATTTCTTCTTCAATGTATTTATCCATAAATTAGGACATTTCATATTGCCCCATAGTTGTTGGATGTTTAGGTTGTAATGTATTCTGTATACTATTGACTGTGCTTTTATTTTTGAATGAACTGTATTCTAATAGTGATATTCTGTTTTCCTTTTCATCCAATCTTCCACAATTTATTTCTATTGCTGTCTTCATTTCATTTGACTCTTTCATTTCATACTAGGCTTCTTTCTGATTTTTTCTTAATGTCTCAACTTCCTCCATACTTACTGTGAGGCCTTTTATCATATTGAAGATCAGAATTTGAAATTCTTCTTCTTGCATTTCTTGTAGGTCACTATTCATGATTTCCCTCATTTCCTCACTGTTTCTCAATCTCATATTTCTAGAATTCTCAGGTCTATGTATCTATTGCCTTGGCCTCTTCTTTCTTTTTGCATGTGAGTTGTTGAACAGTGCTGTTCCCTGATTGCTGTTGGGAGGCATGGTTCCAGCTATATCTCACATTTTTATATTAACCCTAAAGACTGTGACAACTCTCACTCCACTGTTTTCCTACTTGTATATCATCAAAACTGAGTTGCTCTGGGGTACCTTCTGCTTGCTGTTATTGTGATGTTGATGGGTTTCAGGTGTTAAGGCCAGGTATTCTCTCTACCACTATCTTTATAAAGAGTCAGCTTAGTGGTATGGGCAGAATAGTTTGTGATCTATGCCTTTTTTAAACCTTGATGTATGGTCTTTTGAGTGTTTCCTTCTATTGGCTGTGGTTAGTTTATGTTTATTGTCTGGTTGTCCTTTTCTGTGGATCACCTGTCTTATCCAATCATAGCCATAGAAATTTAGAGGTGAAAACAGGTTCATGTACAGGTAAGTAGTGTTGTTTTCAATAGTGAGGATTAGATGGGGGTGGAGCTGGGGTGATGAGTATATGAGTAGGGTAAAATAGAGGATATGATTAAGTTGAGTAAGAATTTAAGAATATTAAGAATTTAGGTATATTAAGTAGTGTCTAGTTGAGATGAGAAATAGTGATATAGTAGAATTCTTGTAGTTAAAATAGATTATTTAGGTATGGAGATCTGAAATAGCTTTAATATAAAATAAGGAGATACAGAAAGGGAAAAATCTTTATAAAGAAGAAAGTAGATAGGATATAGGGAGGAAGCTTGTAAAAGGAATGGGGGAGGGAGCAAACAAATATGCATAAAATGACAAAACAAGCAATAAAAAGTAACAATGTAAGAGTAAATCAAAGACAAAATTTTAAAAAAATCTAGCAACACTGAGAAAGAAAAAAATGTACTGCCAATTTATACATATAGGACCCCTATAATGTCTGTTCACTATAGTAGATTCTGGAGCATCTTTCAATATCTCTCATTTGCTCTGTAACCTACTATCAGTTTTTAGACACACTTTATGAGTGTTTGTGCCCCTCTCTAGCCTCTCACCACTTTGTGATCAGGTGTCAGGGCAGAGTGTGTCACTGTAAATGTATGTGAGCATAGGGTTTTGCATTTTCTAGCCCTGAGCTTTGAGCATTCCAGCCCTGGGATCTGCTATCTCAGGTCCTTGGCTCTGTGCTCTTTGGCCCTGAGCTCTGCACTCCCAAGCCCTGGGCTCTGAGCTCTCTGACCCTGTTCACTGAGCTTTTAGGCCCTGGGCTCTGTACCTTGCTCTCTGGGCCAGCCCCTCCCTACCTGCACTGGCAGAGTGTGTCCAGTGTAATCTTGGAGCGACCCCCCAGGACCCTGTGTAGGTACTGTGCCACAGGCACTGTGGGCCATTCCTGTGTCTCTGTAAGTCCTAACCCAACCACCTCAGGGGTGTTCCACCAGATCTTGGCTTTTGAGGTCCCTGGAGCTGCTCTGATGGTTTCCACTGAGAAATGTGGTTAACTTACTGTCCTGCCAACCCGGATCTCTGAAGGGCACAGTGTGCTGCTGTGAGTGCCAGTTTCTGGTGAGTGCACAGGGTTTTGGATCTTTTCTCTGTCCCTGAAGCGTGGTGCTGGTTGCTTAAGATTTTGAAGTTCTGCCCCAGCCCGAGAAGTCACTGCCACCACACCAGGTCAGTCGCGCACTCAGGCTCTTGGCTGTTGATTTCATGTTCTGACTAGGATTTTATTCCGTGGTGGTTCCCTTTTTTGTATTTTTGTTCATATGAATCTTTGCTGCTTTATTTTTCTTGTCAAGGAACTGCCTTCTCATAGTTGATTTTTGTTTTTTTACAGCTATTGAGATGTGCTACATCCCACAGTGGCCATTTTCTAATCAAAGACTAAATCATTTTTATAAACATGTTAGGGAAAAAATAACATAAGGAGGAATGATGGGGGAAAAGTAAGTTGAAATTCTGAGGTGAAAATGTTACTACCTAAAATAAAAAATCACTGGATAAATTCTCAATAGCATATCAGACACTGAAGAAAAGGAAGATAAACAAATTTGAAGTAAGGAAAATAGAAACTACCCCAAATAAGGCAAGTAATGTGGATAAAGACATGGTCAAGTAATATGAACAAGGCTGCTGAAACCTACAAGAAAATATCCAGTGATCTAATACACACAACTGATGTTTAGGATTGAGGAGTAGAAAAAAATTGTTTGAAAAGGAAATGGACTTTTAAATCTGATGTTATATGAACCCACAGATCCAAGAAGTTCAACAAAGCCAAAGAAGTATAAGTACAAGCAAGAGCAAGCCACCTAATAATTAAATTTCTATAAAATTTAAAAGAAGAAAATTTTAAACTAAATTTGAGGGGAAAATTAATATAAAGGAACTAATATGATAATCTTGATTCCCACTAGAAATAGAAGAAGCAACAAGGCAAGAGAAGATTTTCAAAGTGCTCTAAAGAAAATTTAAAGCAGGAATTAACTTGGAAATCCATATTCAGAAAAATTGCCCTCCAAAAATAAAATCCAAAAATCAAATCAAGTGCAATAACTGACAGGCATTAAAAAGCTGAAAGGATTTATCACCAGTCCATGTACCATGTATAATATATATATATATATATATATATATATATATATATATATATATATATTCAGCAAGATGAAAAAAATTATACAAAAGGAAATATGAATCTGGACAAAGGAAAATGGAAAGGGTAAATTCAAAACACATTGTTCTTATTTAACTTTTTTTTGGTGGTACTGGGGTTCCTGGAAACCCTTCTACCTCAGGGCGACATTCCCAGACCCTCTTAAGCCAGCATGGCTGGCTTCGAACCTGCGTGATCCTCCTGTCTCCGCCTCCCAAGCACAGGGATTACAAGTGTGCACCACCACGCCCGGCCTTATTTAACTTTTAAATAAGATATTTTTAAAGCAAAATGATAATAATGTTTTGGGAATTTAAAACATATATGTGTATATATATATATATATATATATATATGAACACACATATACATATATACAAAAAAATTTTCAGCAATTGCATACAGAACAAGAGAAAAATTAAGTTAAACTATCATAAGATTTTATTTATAATGGATGATGTAGTAGTAGTAGTAGTAGTAGTAGTAGTAGTAGTAGTAGTACTGGGGTGGAACCCAGGGGCTTTTCTACCTCCTAGCTATACTCCCAGACCTATTTTTTATTACTCTTTGGAAAAAGGTCTCACTAAGTTGCCAAGAACCTCACTAAGTAGCTGAGGCTGGCTTTGAACCTGTGTGATCCTCCTGTCTCAGCCTCCCATAAACTTGGATTACAAGCATGTGCCACCATGCCTGGCTCATATATTATTTATATGTAGACTATGATAAAATTAAAGATGCACATTGAAACCTTTAGAGCTCACACTATATAGTACATCAAAGATGTATGACAAAGCTATTTTAAACCCACACAAGCACAGAAAATTAATGTTTTGTTTTTCAGGATCAAAATAGGCATTAAATTTGTGGGATTAGTGACTGAAAGAAGATACAAATGAAACTTTATGATAATATTTTGGTAATGTTCTTTTTCTTGATTACATATTTGCTAAATGAATGTGCTCACTTTTTGACAAATGAGTTGTATTTACATATGCATGGGTGTGCATGGTGTGTGTATGCATGTGTGTGTGTATATGTGTGTGTGTGTGTGTGTGTGTAGACAAAAAGGAAACAAACATGAGGTTGTTTTGGAAAATAGTAGGGCTCTCACACCACTACTCAGCTAACTCATGGGAGCATATTCAGGTCATCATCACTGTTTTGGAATGGCTGAACTGGGAATCAGACATGAACAAGGTTGCAGGACCTTATCTGATTATGTTGGAAACTACTCTTTATTATAAATGTGTTTAAAAAACTTTAAGTGGCCCTTTATACTTCAAAGGACATTGAATACTAAGAAAGTTAATCCAAACTTTATCACTTTTCATTTTTTTAAGAAATCTTAGAGCTGGGCGTGGTGGCGCACACTTGTAATCCCAGCATTTGGGAGCCTGAAACAGGAGGACTGTGGTTTAAAGACATCCTCAGCTACTTAGTGAGGCACTCCGTAACTTAGTGAGACCCTGTTTCAAAATAAAGAACAAAAAATAGGGCAGGGGGTGTAGCTTGGAGGTCAAATGATCCTGGGTTCCATACCCCCCCAAAAAAGTCTTAGCCAACCCAAGTTTCACTAAAAAACACTTCAAATAAACACTCATGGAATAGTTTTTATATTAGAGATATTGTACTATTTAATGTCTTGTAAATTTTCTTTTTTTTTACTTATTTCCATGGCCAATTATATATTTTATGATACAAGATTCTAGGAAAAGAAGTTTAACACTTAACTTATATCATTATTCCTATGTAGATTCAGCTTATTTTTGAACACATAACTAAAATGGTCTATAAACTAACTGCAGTAGTCCTTTTTATACATAAAGGATTCATCTAAGACTGGTGGTGGATGCTGAAGCCCAGACAATACTGAACCCTCCATATACTGTTTCTTCCTATACATACATACATACATACATACATACATACATATACATGATAAGATCTATTTTATAAAATAGGCAAATAACAGATTGACAATGATTAATAACAAAACAGAACAATTACAGCAACACACTGTAATAAAAGTTATGTGAATTGCAGTCACTCGGAAAATGGCTTGTACAGTTCTCATCCTTTTTGTTGTTGTTTTTGAATGAGAATAACGGTAACTGGGGCAAGCAAAGCTATGGGTAAGGGGAACTATTGTGGGTCCTAAGTAAGATCGTCTTACACATGAAAAAGACCTGGGCAACTATCGTACCCTCTCTGAAGCTTTGTAGAATTCCAACAAGGCAGAAATAGCTGGAGATTTTTTGACATCACCAGCAAATCAGGCTCCACCTCTTAGAGCCTGTGTTTTAGTGGCAGGGTTGATTTATTTCTGTCTCCCCAGCATCTCTTTATGCTCAGTACCTAGCACAAGGTTTAACACATGGCATGTGCTCAAAAATGTTTGAAAGTTGGAGGATAGAGGCAGAGAATAGAAAAAAGGAAAGGAAGAAATGATTTTCCTAATGCTAGCAAACTAAGGAGAATGTACTGTTGGGTAGATGAAAATAGTCCTTTGTCCTGCAAGCTTCAATTTGCACTTACTGTCACGAAATAATTAGAATATCTTTAAGTCCTTTCACAGTGATGACTGTAAATCACTTGAAAATATTAATCCAGTGTTAGACGGGTGCTTCATGTCCTGCTATGCCATATGAATAGCTTCCCTTATGATCTGGGGACAGTAAAATATTTTACAAATATTATCTTGCCAAATGAGTATGTGTAAAAATTGTCCTCAGGGCTTCCAGTGATGAAAGAGTATCTCACCAACAAAATAAACACACTTCCCCAACCCCCAGGCAACATTATTTACTCCCTTCTCTGATTTCCAGAACACATTACTCATTCCTCTAATAAAGAATTCAGTGTAGAGCTGCAAGGTCTGTTCCACTTGCCCTGCCTAATCCTTTGGTAAGCTTCTTGAGGACAGAGACTCTGTCTTCATCTTTTTAACTCCAGTTCCTAACACAGGGACTGGGACATGGTCAGCATCCCATACTAATTTATTGAGAATTTGAAATTAAGAGCATGTTGTAATGCATTAGAATACAGTTAAAAGGTTCAGCCAACCTAAGTCAATGACATTTAACTTTAAGGGCATCTTCAAAATAATGAGCCAACAAAAGATCTTTGTTAAGAGTTAGCTCCCGACTCTGTAGGGGCAACAACACAACTGCAAAGAGGCCTTAAATCATATTCTGTATCCTGGGAATAGTTAGATCACCCTATGGAAGGAAGGCAACCCTCTGATCTCCAGTAGTATTTAGCAGTAGTTGTATTTTCCACATGAAACTTGATCAGCTCAGAGATGTTTGAGTCCTAGTAAAATTCAAAGAGAGGAACAAACAGAAGGGTAGAAGTGGAAAGAAAATTGCTTTCTATTTAAGCACAAACATATGCCAGATACTAAGCTAGGTGCTCAAGATTCAATGTTGAAATAAGTTGTGCTCCTTGGTCTGGATCACATGTTTTTTGGGGGTCTATAGAATTTAAAAATACCTCCTGTTACAATCTCAAAATTTTTCCAGAGCAGAAAAAAAAGATCATTGAGACTATAGCAATTTGGTGTTCAATTTTGGTGTTCATTTAGCTTTAAAATTACATAAAATATCATCCTGATTTACCAACAGAACAAACAAGCCAATAAAATAAAATGTTGTAGTCATGGTTTCACACCCAAATTGCTGCTATTCAGAATCAAAATAAGAACTTAGGCACATCAGAGATGAAACTGCTCCATTCAAGTAGAAAACACAGGACAAGTCACTTAGCAGCCAGCAAAAAGCATCATACATTGGACTTTTGACAATGAGATAAAAATGAGATTAATGAAGTTGTAATGGCCCAATTACTAGGAAATTGTTAAAGAGACAAAACAGAATACAAGAAGCTCAAATAATTCTGAAAACATACTTTTAAAAACTATGTCAGTATCAAGATATCAAGGGTTGCATATTTTCTCTTATGAGAAAGCTAGAGAAAAAAATGGGAAACTAAACTAATGATGATAAAAACCAAAACTAAGAAAGGAAATTGAAGGAGAAAAAAGGGGAGAAGAATAGATAATGAAGGAAACAGTTCAAATAATTTTATGTCCATAGATGAAGGTATCACTACAAATCTCACTAATATATGCAGAGTGGGGGTACGTAGTAGAGTGCAATCTGAAGAGAAACACACCAAGACCTGTGTGCATGTATTTGTATATCACCCTGTACCTCACTATGGTGTATAATTGCAATACACCAATTAAAAGCATAAAAAATAAACATATGCCAGTGATGCCAGGCTTGGTCGTGCACACATGCAATCCCAGTACTTAGGAAGCTAAAACAGGAAGAGCTCAGGTCCATGGCCATCCTTGGCAACTTAGCAAGCCTGGGGGCAGAGTTCAGAGCTGGAATGCCCCTGGGTTCAATCCCTACCACATACATAGACAAAATACTAATGAAGATGGACATTCACTAACATGATTATACTCTATAGATGATTTTTAAAACTCTACATATTGTAACTTATTTGAAATTTTACAATTTAGAATGTATTTGAACATGGCTTTTTGTCAGCTTATCAAAGGAAATTTTCTAGTAGCCCAAACTTTTCAAAATGTTTAATTTTCCTTACTGGGAGTAAATGTAAAATTAGATACAAAGTAGAGTCATGTGCCATAGTATGACTTGTGGCCAACAATTGAATTCATGTATGAGAGTAGTCTCATAAAATCATATAACCCAATGTTGTAGTGTCATCTTAATTCGCATACATACACTCTGTGATGCTTTTAAAGAACAAATCACCTAAAAATGTAATTCTCAATGCATGTCTCATTTTTACACAATGTAGGACTCTATTTCTTTTTCAGAAACTCAGAAAAAACACATTTAAAAATCAATCATCATTTGTGATATTCATTCGTGTATCAAATGTGCATACATTTAAGTGTTCAAATGTTACAATCTAGATACCATTGACTGACGGTCTGTCCCCTCAAAAATCTCCAACTAAGTAAGAGTAAGACATCTGCATAAACAAGTTATACTTGAAGTGAAATATAATTTGATAAAAGTGCTAAGAGAGATCCAAAGAGAATATGGAATTTCAAGAGATAGAAGCATTGCATCCAGATGAAGGCAAAATAGAATCAAAACCATTGGAGGAGCAATCTGTTTAATGATTATCTATGAAATTTATATATTAGCTATACCACTACTGGGTAATCTTTCCAAAGGTTCTGAAATCAGAATATTATATAGTAATACATGTATATCCATGTTTATAGCAGCACAATACATAATAGCCAAATTATGAAACCAGCCTGGTATCCATCAACAGATGAATGGATTACAAAATTATGGGGTATACGAACAATAAAATTCTACTCAACAATCAAAAGAACAACATTTTGGTATTTACAGAAAAATAGATAGATTTGGAGAACATTTTGCTAAGGTTATCCAGTAATAGAAAGTGAAGGGTCATATTTCTTCCCTCATATGTAGACGCTAAGGAGTAATCAGGATACAAGAAGGATTTTATTTTTAGTTATTTTTTGTACTGGAGATTGAACTCAGGGGCATTCTACCCCTAAGCTACACCCCCAGCCCTATTTTATTTTATTTTGAAACAGGACCTTGGTAGATTGATGAGATTCTCACTGCTTGCTGAAGCTATCCTCAAATGTGTGATCCTCCTGTCTCAGCCTCCCAAGTCCTGGGACTACAAACACGCACCATGCCCAACTATGTACTTCAGAAAATGGAGGAGAAACTGCAGTGGAGTCATGGAGGGGGTCTAAGAGAGAGTGGCTTTGGTGGAGGGAGAAGAAGAATCAGTGAAGGAATTACTTTCATTGACATTAAATACACATATGAGAATACCAATGCCAATCTCAATATCATGTATAGGGACGGAGTAGTATGGGGAAGGATCCAGGGGAGAGCCCATCAAGTGCTGTGTGCATGTATGTCACCATCACTATGAACTACATTATGATGTGTGAATATAATACACCAATAAAGTATATTATAAAAGAAACAGACAAAAATAATTGTTGGTATAGATTTCGAGAAACTAGAAATTGGAATGCAAAATGAAGCAGTCACTTCCTTTTAAGTGTCATAGATTTACTATATAATCAAGCAATTTTACTTTTTGGCATTGGCATTTATTCAAGAGAAATGAATGTACGTAAATGTTCATAGCTGCATTATTCATAATAGAAAAAGTGGAAACAACCCAAATGTTCATTAACTGGGCAATGGATAAACAAATATGGCATATCCTTACCTTGGGATACTATTTACCATTAAAAGGGAATAATTCTACTATGTTCTACAGTGTGAATAAATCTCACTTATGATAAGTGAAAAAAGCCATAAAGAAAGACTACAATATAGGATAACTAAATTTTTAGGAAATATTCAGAAAAGGGAATCAATAAGGAGGTCATATCAGTCAACCTACAACACCAGAATATCCTGTTTAACCATGGAGTGAATGAGCACAGTGCCTCATATCAAACAGAAGCCCCGCAGCTGGATCCTTATCTTTCACCTATCATTTCCTCATTGCCAGTCATTTTTATTTCTTTCCTTTTTCTTTTTTTTCCTTCTAGAAAAGCACTTTAAAACCACAAAATACAGCCCAGATAAATCATATTCGTACCTAAAGAAATTTGAAATTACCCAAATTTCTCCAGAGTGTTTTCTTTGTGTAAAGCATTTGATCTCCCAGAATTCATAGCTTCTTGCTTCTCCACTCTCCCATTTTCCTTCACATTTCAGGCTTTTTTCAGTGAGTCCAGTGGTGGCCTTATGTTAAGCCAGAAGATTCTCGTTACTTCTAGAGTTTTACAAATTCATTTGGGTCTTTTCAGGAAAAATAAATGTACAGTACCTCTCCCTGGAAATCTACCTTTTGTAAGTGAACATGTGTTCATGTTTTATTCCAGCAACCCCTGAGGGCAGTATTCCACACTTTAAGAATTCATGAGTAATTTTTTTCCTAATACTTCCCATGTATACTCTTAGGTGGCAGAACCTGGTTTATCTAGACAATCCTCCCAAGGTCCTTTGATTTATTTGAAAACTTATTTTACTTTTTTTATCATTGAGCTTCCATGATTTATTGGTTAAGATCTAGGGGCAAGGAACCTGAGAGACTTAGGTTTGAATCACAGATGTTTCTTGGAAAAAATATTTAACCTCTCAGAACACAATCTATAAAATAGAGTTATATCTCGCTCATAGAGAATTGTAAGAATCAAACAAGCAATTATGGTAAGTGCTTATTGCAATAAAATGAAGCCCAATAAAATAAAGCTTTTAATATTATTAGGATAAGTGACTTGTCTAGGTTCATTGACAGCACAGAGAATTAGAACAATGTGTATCATACTGTACTCCTCTATGCTGGCCCTGCTGTCTTTATTGATATAGGTCTTGCGTTCTAGTCTAAGAGATAGAACTGTTTGTAAGGTGTCTTAGTCACCATTCTCACTGCCATAATCAAGAGACCTGATCATACAATTTAGAAGGAAGATTTATTTGCTCAAGGTGTCCTTGAAGATTTGGGGGTTCAGTGAGGCTGGGGACTGGATCTCAGCTCATGGGGGCAGGAAGAGGGAGAGGGCAAGGCTTTGCTCTCATATCCTGAAGGACAGAATCAAGAGAGAGAACAAACAAAAGGAGGAGGAATCATATATACTTCATATCCCCTCAGGGACCCAACTTCTCCAGCCATACCCTTCCAGACCAAGCCATCACCCAGATAAATCCATTGCAGTGGATTCATCTATGGCTGAGAGAACAACCAAGACCTTCTTCCAGCATTGATACCTTGTTTTGTGAGGGCTGTGAGACATTCTATTTCCAAATAATTACACAGGGAAAGTATAAACACACGCATAAATAAAGCATGGACTCTGATCTCAAATTATCATTTGTTGCCTCTCTCCTAGTGTTCAGTACACTCAGCCTTTAGTCTTTTTCGTCTGTCAAATTATTGACTATTTATCTTTTAATTTTTATTGGTGCATTATATTCATACATCGTATTGGGGTTAAAAAAAACTTGTGTGTCTCACCCTGTACAAAAGTCAATTCAAGATGGATCAAAGACTTGGAAATCAAACCAGAGACCTTAAGCTCCTTGACTATGTTTTTATCTGCTAGACTTATGTTAAAAATACTGTAAATGCTTTAAGAATGTTAGTTGCTTTTTAAACTTTTTTTAAATGCCAATAAGAGGCTGCCAGCTCAAATTATTCTCTTTATCTGCATGACCCCATTTTTCCCTGTCTAGTGTATGGTGCTCTCATGCTCTCTCTGCCTGCCATTCTCCAGTGCACACCTATCTTCAGAAATTAGTCCATAGCTAAGAGCAATTTAGAGTAGAGATGACACTGGCTGCATTGAGCCCAGCCTCATACCTTCTTGTCCTCCTGAAACAGAATGTGGCTTCAAAGCCATCTCTATCCAGTACTTCAGCTACAGCTACCAGCTGAACAGACCCAGGATACTCGTTGATACCTATTTGTCCATCTCATAATTGGAGCTCTAACCATTCCAAATGTAGTATACTTTTACCACATTTCATGAGCGATGTGTAAAGACCAGAGGGGTTTATCAGCAATAGCAGTAGTAGTAAGGGTATAAGGGACTAAGAGGATTTCTGCCACATGAATTCACCCTATCAGGCTATTACAGAGAGTATAATCTGGGCATAAGAGAGAATCCAGATTTTCAACAATACCGAACCAACAAAAACAAAGCCCACAATATCTCAGAACATCTCCGGTAGCCACACTCCCTGTACCTGCCCTAATGTCTTTTTTGTTTATTCCTACATTTAAAAAATGAGAGTCAGGCTCCAGGAGACAAAATCCTACATCTCAAATACATTAAGAGTCAAGACGTCTACAGCTCAGGCAGGCTACAGTGATCCTGAGAAAGATTGCAAACTTGATGGAGAACTGGTAGCCTCAGGAAGAAGCTGTCAAACCAAATTAAGATGTCAACATGTCAGATGAGGAAGGTGCCGCCATGGAGTCTATTGTTAAATGCGTGTCAGGTAAAGGCAGTACTAATTACTGCACGATCCAAATCTGTCTGTTCCTTTCTCCTCCCAAACTAAGGTCACCGAGTTATTATGGCGTAGTGGTTTGCACTATTTTGGATTCCGCCAAGTGGCAGGTGGCCTGACAAACATGCTACTCAGCATGTTTTGTTGGGTCCCCACAGCTGTGCTGCCAATCAGTTCGGGATGGCTGCAAGTTAATGCTAATTAGCTTCTGTTGATCTGCATATTCCAACAGCCTCCCAGGATTCCCATTCTGATATGCAAGTTTGCCAGTTGGGTATGTGATTGAATTAAGAAGCAGAAAAAAAAAAAAAAAAAAAGACTTTGGTGTCCACGCAGAGATACATGGTTCTGAATCCCCAGAAGAGGCTGGTACTTTTTTGATTTATGTTTGACAGTTCTGGCCCCTTGTGTGGGAGCTCAGGCTCCAGGCTAGAGGGTGCTGCTGCCCTGCTTATGAAAACAAAAGACGCTGCCTTCACCTCCTAGCACCATTAGGAGTAAACATTCTTTCCATCTGGTCTGTGAACTAGCACTAGCTGTTTAGATGGGCAAGGAATCTATGGCTCTCTATTTGACCTAAATTGATATTTTTCTAAGTATCTAAACTAAATTGTACCAATAAGGAAGCATTATTTCCTATGGTGTGTAAAGAGCACTAATTGTAAATTTACACTTCCAAACTCTTTGGATATCTCTGGACAAACTGCTTTCCTTTCCTGGGCCTTAGTTTCTTCAAATGCAATGGTAGGAGGTTGGACTAGGCTTTCTTAAAGGAGAAAAAGCATATATGGAAAGAAAAATATTTGACATATGTGAGCCCTAAATATTTTAAGATATTTTAAGGTCAAATTTAAAAATAAACAGCAATCTAGTGTTTACCATGTGCCAGCACTTTATACATGGCTGGAGATTCGAATATGAACACAAAATTGTTCATTGTCCTCCAAGAACATGCAGTGAATAGACCATTACAACTAAATAAGTTTATTTCAACATGGCACTCTATAATTCTATTATTTCTTTATTTCTGCTATGAAAATATGGGAACACTACAATTACTAATTATGGCATTTAATAGCTATGTGTTGTTGAGAATGCTCTTTAACTTCCTGAAGCCCATGTTTTACCTCTTGTAAAAGTAATGCAATCCACTCTATGTTGTTGAGTGAGTTAAATAAAGTAATGCTTGTTAATGTTACTTCTGCAGAGTCAGAATTCAGTAAATAATATTTTCTGTCTATTTTCTCTTGAAGTGGAAATTGTTAGAATCATATGAGTCCAATAAATTTTAGGGTGGAGGACAGGTAGAAGAAAAAGAGGTAAGAGGATTTCAACCATAATAAGAAAGGAACTCTGCAGGAAACTTCACTAAGAGAGCTGATGTATTTAGATTATGCACCTGTATTTCATCAGGGCAATGAAAATATGATCACACTGGGTAAACATTACAAAAACAATTTTCAAAAGTTTTACTTGGCTACAGCCTTTAGAAAGTTCTGCTTCCCTGAAGTGATTAAACAATATTTCTTGGAAAACATTTGCTAAATATAATTATGAGAAAAATTCTTTTCTCATTTTTATGTTGTTGAATTTAGGGAGTTCAACTGGATTTTTGTAGGTAACATTACTTAAACTGTTGCCATATTCATTGTATACTTTTTACATAATTTATATTTTAATTTTCATGTATACAGATAAATATGTATATTTTCATTTTCTACATATATGTATATTACATATATGAACATATGCATATATAATGTCTGTCTACATTTAAATGTATCTATGTATATACAAATTTAAGTTTATGATTTGAGAATTGACTGCATGAATAAACATACACATGTGTTTTATAATATAGCACCCATATTTATCATTTATTGAGGTATATATGGTGGTGGTTAAGAGCATAGACCCTGAAATAGACTTCCTGACTTTGCATTCCAACTTTATCACTTATTGCTATGTGACGATAGGTAATTTATTTAATCTCTACTTCTCAGTGGCCTTCTCTATTAAATGGAGTAATAATTGCATCTACCATAATGGAGTAATAATTGTGTCTAGCATGTTATGAAAATTAAATGAATTAAAGTTCTTAAAAATAAACTTGGCCAATAAGTATTTTTATTTAATAATTATTACTATTATCATAATATTATTTTTGGTTATTGTGTTTATTTTTGGTACTGTTAATATTAATTTTGATCTATTTATTCATTATTTGGGTTACTTCGTTTTTAAGATTTTTTTTGGCCAGGTGTGGTGGCACATGCTTGTAATCTCAGTACTTGGAAGGCTGAGACAAGAGGCT
Source organism: Muscardinus avellanarius (assembly GCF_963383645.1). Classification (NCBI taxonomy): domain Eukaryota; kingdom Metazoa; phylum Chordata; class Mammalia; order Rodentia; family Gliridae; genus Muscardinus; species Muscardinus avellanarius. The sequence goes on from NC_137788.1 coordinate 52,089,904, forward strand.
CTCAGGCTTACTGCCAGCCTCAGCTACTTTGTGAGGGCCTCTGCAACTTAGTAAAACCCTACTTCAAAATAAAGAATAAAAAATAGGGCTGGAGATGTAGCTCAAAAGTAGACTGTCCCTGGGTTCAATCCCTAGTACCTTCAAAAAAAAAATTTTTTTTTTGCTTCAAATTTCAATGGGAAGATACTATTAAAAAGTAATATCAAGCTGAGTGTGGTGGCACATGCTTGTACGCTTGTAATCCCAGTATTTAGGAGGCTGAGACAGGAGGATCCCAGTTTGCTGGCAGCCTCGGCTACTTAGTGAGGCCCTTTGCAACTCAGTAAGAGCCTGTTTCAAAATTAAGAAAAAAATAGGGCGGAGGTGTCGCTTGGAAGTAGAATGCCCCTGGGTTCCAACACCAGTACCCCCCAAAAAAGTAATATCAGGGTTTGTAGCTCTTCTAAATTGCAAGTGGTAGATATTTCAACTTAGTTTTTAAGCATACCATTTCATTATTTTGAGTGGAATCATCTGGATATATGTACTTAGAGCTATGCAAATGTTATATAATTGTTCTCTATTGCACTCCATTTCTCTCCATCATCCATTTTGGAGAAAATACTAAACCGGAATGCCCATGTCTTAACTAAGTGGATAAATGTGCTACTTGTCAATGCAAATTTAATGTATGCTTTAGCAAAGCTATTCCTTTGCAAACTTTGCCGCTTCTCTGAGAGACAGATACATTCATTAGGACACTTAGGCTGGATGTTATTGTTTTCTTTTGACCAAGATGCATCTGCGCAGCAGCCCAGGCTGGACTGGATTTGAGTCTCCACTTGATCCCTTCCTATGAATATGACTTTAGGCTAAGGGTGAATTTGGGGATACTTTCCTAGGCTTTTCAAACTGTATTGATGTTGGCCTATTGCCTTCTTATTTTTTAATATACTTTTATTGTTGCATTGTAATTATGCATCATAAGGAGGTTCAGGGTGATAGGAACATACATGCACACAATACTTGGTGTGTTTCCTTCTTGTGTCATTGTCTTGGACACATGGCCAGCCAACACCTCTCCTCAGGAAATGTCTTTTCCATAAATAATAAGGACATTTCCACAATCATCTTAATTCAGTCCTCATTTCATTCATTCCAATCATTCTTTGGTGATGGTAAATTATATATTCTATGGTCCTCATTTTGTTTCTTCAAGAAATGCACTGCACTGTGATACTAATATTTACCAGGCTCCTATCATGGGTCAAATACTGATTAGGGTGCTAGGAACAGGGCATGTGGCCTCTATTCTTAAAACTTTCATAATTAAATGAGGGACAAAAGCATGTAAATAAGTAATACTTATCAATGTGATGGATGCTACAGTAGAGTTCAATAAACAGGTGTGTACCCTCAGAGAAAGAGGAAATGCTCCCAGGATAAAGGAAATGAATCCAAAATAAGATAAAGCTTGAGCTGTCTCTTAAAGAAAGGAGAATAAAATTAATGGAAAGAGGAGAACATTACAGGCCAAACAAACACTCATAGTCATTGTTTCTTAAAGAATGTGTAAGAAATTCAGGGAACCATCACTAGTACTGTGTGCCTGTATCTCAGAATGTGAAGAGAGGGTGGCAAGAATGAAGACTGATGAATAATCACCCAGACCAGGCTGGCCTGTGTATGCCACCTTAAACTGTATGACTTCTTTTTTTTATAAGAGAATGTGAAACCCTTGAGAAGTTCTAAACAGATAGGATAAAACATTTATATTTATTTTCATTTTAGATGGTACATGCTTGCAGTATGGTGGTAAAGAGGGAAATAGAGGCAGAAAATTGGGGGCATTATAGCCACAAGAACATGGAATATTAAAAGGTAGAACTAAAAAAGTGGTAGTGGAATAAATATAAAAGAGTATTTATTTGAAACACCTTGCAGACAACTATCTCCATGACTTAGAAATTAATTCATGGAAGAAGTGGGTCAAGGATGGGGCCCAGGTTTGTTGTTGAAAAGTGATTAAGCAAATAATTGAGTGCCATCTAAAAAGCAATTTTGGAAAGAAACAAAAATAGGGGTTTAGTTTTAAAATGGTAAGACTAAAATGTTTTTGGAGGCATTCAAATGTAAATACAAATTTGGAGATATATATCGCTGAGGGAAGAATTTGGGTTTAGAAATACATAATTAGCTTAGGGATGACAAGTATAATTATGAGAATAGGTGATATTATCCACAAAAACCTTTAAAGTAAGCTGAGAATATGAACAAAGGAGGAACCACAAGGAGTGACAGAATTTATGAAAATGATTATTCATCTATCTTCTATTGTCTAACAAAAATTGGTCATTCAGTATACCAAATAAAGCCCTGGATTTGCTTAAATACTTTGAGCTAATCTCATAATTTATTTGTGTTCTTCCAGAAACTATCTGCTTTCTCTCTCATGGTGAATATAGAGCCAGAGGTAAAGAAAGAGAGGAGAGGGAGGAAGGGAGGGAGGGAGGGAGAGAGAGAGAGAGAGGAGAGAGAGAGAGAGAGAGAGAGAGAGAGAGAGAGAGAGAGAGAGAGAGAGAGAGAGAGGAAGAAGAAGAAGAAGAAGAAGAAGAAGAAGAAGAAGAAGAAGAAGAAGAAGAAGAAGAAGAGGAGGAGGAGGAGGAGGAGGAGGAGGAGGAGGAGGAGGAGGAGGGGAGGAGGAGGAGAGGAGAGGAGAAGAGAAGAGAAGAGAAGAGAAGAGAAGAGAAGAGAAGAGAGGAGAAGAGAGAGATTCTAATTATTTAACAAAAAATTGATAATTTGGCAGCTGTTGTTTTGAGTGAAATTTTCACATTTTCTTTGATCTACCAAGGGACTAAGGGACAAATGTGCACTTTTCCCTCTCTTTAAGACAAGTGGCAAGTATCCAAAACACAGGACTCCACTATAAAAAAAAGTTCCAACTATAATAAAATGAGCATTAAAAGGTCCTATTCAAATAATAGTTATGAGTTATACAATTATCTCCTGGCTTATTGTTATTTAAAGAATTTCTTTTTTAGGTCATAAGTGATAGGTCTCTGAATGATGTGGTCACTGTGGTTTTTCTTAGAAAGTTTAATAATATGAGATCCAGGTCTAATTTAAAGAATAAATTTAGTAGGGAATTTTGAGTGAGGAAAAACTTAAAGATGTTTCGTATGGATAATGACAAGTTTTAATATATTAGGTAGAGCTGACAGAGTCCCAACATTTATTCTCCTTTGTATAAAGAAAATATCTCAGAGTGATAATACAAATGGATTTCATGAAATATTTCTCTTACTACAAAAGTTAATTATAAATGAACTCCATAGCTCCAGCGATTCAGAAACCATAACACATTTCAAGAATAAACTTATTCTTACTTGATCTTAGTCAAAAGGCTGAGAAGCTATAAAAATTTACTTATTCTCTAAGAAAGGACTTCATGAATATTTAGGGGAAAACTTAGTTTATGATAAATTATATATAATAGGTTCTTTTCTTTTTAAAAGAAAGGTCATGGCAAGCAAATTTATTTGCAGTCAGGAATCTGAGGGCTGTTCTCTACTCTGTCGCCAGATGAACAACACGCTGCCCCATCACCTCCACACCCACTATATCCAAAACTAAGAGCATCTAGGCCAATACTCTTTGAGCTTCTGGGAGGCTTTCTTTTTTATTTATTTTATTTTATTTATTTATTTATTTATTTATTTTTTAATTAATTTATTTTTAAATTGGTGCATTGTAGTCATATATCAATCACATTGGAGTACAAGACTTGAGAGGATATACAAGCACACATCATCCAATTAGCCCTCCTCCAGCCCCCATCCCATTCCCTCCCCTTCCCTCCATCCCACACTTCTTTGGTGATTTACTTTGATACATTTGTTTATGTACCTCCTGCATTTTAAAGAGGCTCCGTCCTCCAGTATTACATACCCTCTGATTGGTCACATTAGTTGCTTCACTATAGGGCCCTTTCTATAGCTCAACCTCTTCCTGTTGCCCTTTTCCTCCTAGTTATTGCTGATTAAGAGAAGCGTCTAATTTATATTTTCTGCGATATTTCTCTGTGCAAGTACCAATCCCACTCTTGATGGTCCCAGTAGTGGCCTGGCTACTCAGTGGACTGATCCAGACCTCGCTGGCTCAAGCAGCGGCCTTGCCTCATGGGAGGCCCCAGTTCTGGTCTCGCTGGCCCCTGAACCGGTCTAACCCCTAAGCTGGCTTTGGTCCCAGCCTTGGAGGCCGCAGGAGTGAACTTGCCTCACGCCAGGCTCCGATGCTGGCCATTGGCCCCTGCACCGGTCTAACCCCTTGGCAGGATTCCAATCCCGGCCTCGGAGGCCCCAGCACTGGTCATACCCCAAGGCAGGCTCCGATGCCGGCCTCGCTGGCCCCAGCACCGGCCTAACCCCTCGGCAGGCTCTTATCCTGGCCTCGGAGGCCCTTCTGGGAGGCTTTCTACTCTTCTGTTGTGGCAAACTGTTCATCCCTCAGGACATTTTATCTTCTATGAAGTCTTCACCAGTGCACTTGTACCACACACACACACATTTATCACCTTGTTTTTTTTATAACTTCTGACCTATATGTATATATCTCCACAGTCAGGCAGTGCCCAACTCCATGCCTAGCACACTGTATATATCAAATTTTATTTTTTATTTTTCTGGTACTGACTGAGGATTGAACCCAGGTTTATTCTAAGTCAAAAATACATCTGAAAACTAAAAAAAAAAATTGTTTTGAAACAGTGTCTCCCTTGGTTGCTAAGAGTCTCGCTATGCTGCTGACACTGTCCTTGAACCTGTGATCCTCCTGTCTCAGCCTCCCAATTACTGGGATTACAGTTGTATGCTACCATGCCGGGCAAGAAATTCTTTTTGTTATGATGACATGATTATTACTTCTTCAATCATCACTTATCATCCTCTCTAATATCTTATGTATATTTGTATATGTTTATATAACTCTCTATCCTTCTGTAATATACATTGTTAGTTCATATAGATGGTCTTTTTTTGAACCTCAAAATGAAAACACAGGACTGAAAGACAGTTGTCTTGAATACCATTTTTCAGCTAGATAAAATGAGAAGACTCACTCAGAATATCTTTCCCAATGTTCCATGAGAAATCAATGAAATATCATCAATCCATTTCCTTCTTTTGACTTCCAATCTAGTTTGTTATATTCAATTAAGTGGAATTTTTAGAGCTACATGCTAACAATGTATTCCTTCAAACTATCCTTTTATTTAAATAGACCTCAGGTGCATGAAATTGGATTAATTGTATTCCTGGGTTTACCAGTCATCATTCATTCATGCAAGTCCCTAATATTTTGTGTGTACACCTGTATTTGTTTTCTAATAATATGACTAATACCCATGAATCCAACAGTCAACCATATAAGTAAAACATTTCTATTAACTATCTCTGTGTTTCTCTTTCCCTATCTAACCATTCCCTGATTTACAAGCACTCTAAAATATTCTTAATTTGAATTTTGGACATATCATGCCTACCTAGGTTTTAATGCACAAATTTACTTTATTAATTCTTGCCCATTTTTAAATTCATACTAAAATTTCTTATTATACACAGTGTTCTAGAAATAAAATTTCTTAAATCAACATTATATTATGAATACACATTCATGCTATTTTATAGTTGTAGTTTCTTCATTTCACTGCTGGATAATATTCTGCTGAATGATTATTCCACAGTTTATTTACCCATTATTTTATGCATAAGAATTTGAGTCAAAGCTAGATGTGGTGACACACACTTGTAATATCCCAGCGCTTGTGAGTGAGGCTGAGACAGGAGGATCGCGGTTTACAGACAGCCTCAGCTACTTAATGAGGCCCTTTGCAACTCAGACCGTGTTTCAAAAAATAAAGAATAAAAAATAGGACTAGGGGTGTAGCTTGGAGGTAGAATGCCCCTGGCTTCCATCCCCAGTACTGCAAAAAGAAAGAATTTGAATCACTTTTGGTTGTTTATCTATGATGAATAATGCTTCCATGCTTCCATAAATAGTTTTTCTGTGTGTGTGTGTGTGTGTGTGTGTGTGTGTGTGTGTGTGTGTATGCACGCGCACGGAAGGCTTTGGATCTGTGATCTTCCTGTCTTAGTCTCCCAAATACTGGGATTACAAGCATGTACCACCACTCCCGGCTTGGCTTCCATAAATATTTTAACAGGTTTTTAAGAGTGGAATTACTGGATCTTATATACCTTTGAGTAGATGTCTGGGTTGTAAATTATGAGATATTCAAAGAAATATGCTAAATCACTTTTACAAAGTGATTATAATAATTTATGAACCTACCAAGAAAGTACAAGAGAACCAGTTGATCCACATTTTCTGTCCTAATTGTGACAATTTTTTAATATCTTGTCACTCCTGTAGATGTAAAATGTTACCTCATTTTGGCATGGATTTGTATTTCCACAGTTGCTGTAATACAGTAGAGAAAATATTCGTACATTGACCCTGTATACTTCTTATTTATTTGTATAATACTTTACGTACTTTTCTACTTTTTAAATTAATTTATGTTAGTCATTATTCTAATTATGTAAATTTGTAGGACACAATGTGATACTTCAACAGGTGTATATGGTGCACAATGATCAAATCAGAGTAGGCAATATTTATATCTCAAGTTGGAAATATAAATTGCCCTGATTTTATTAGTACATATTGTATACATGTATTGAAATCCCATAGTGTGCCCCATAAATGCAGTCAATTATTACATGTTTAAACTTTGTATACTTTTGATATGAACCTTTCATCAGTTTTATGCATTGTCAGTATCACCTCTTGATGTAACTTTTACCATTTGACTTTTCCAGTAGATACTATCTGTGAATGACTGTTGGTAGCTTATAGTTCACAACTCCATTCTTGTCAAAAAACTGTCTGATCAATGGATTTATCTAACCCAAAAGCTTGCGTCCCATACCCAGAGGTCAGCCTGCATTCAATAACTGACTAGCACAGTGACTAGTAAACAAATGTACCTGTGGTACGTTTCATTCCCCAGAACTTTTTATGACTGATTCCCTGACTTCAGCTGAAACTATGTTCCTGCCCAGCTCCTTCCCTCTCTCTCTCTGTTTCACTACAGATTCCTCCTGAGAACACGTGCTCTACAAATTGATACACCAAAAATCTCTATCTTAGGTACCAATTCTAGAAAATTCAATGTAACATATTTTCTTTGACATATAATTTTGATAAACAATTAATTTAATTTAATAAAATTTGGCATTTTTATTTTATGGATTCCCTTTTAAAATATCTATTGCCATAGCCATCCCAGTAAATATTTCAAATTATAGTACAAAGCTACAGTAAAAAAAAAGACACACAAAAATGGACACATAGAATGGAGAATATTATGCTAAGTGAGAATAGACAGTCTCAAAAAGTCAAGCCTGAAATGTTTTCTCTCATATGTGGAACCTAGAAAGAAAATAGGGATAAAAGGGACTTTCGATAATTGAGGAGAGTGACCAGCATAATAGTGAATGAGGATGGAGGAGGGATGTGGGGAGGGGAGAAGAAAAACTATTGAAAGTAACAATTCAAATTATGCTATGCCCATATATTAAGGTATCACTGCCAGTCTACTATTATGTACAGAAATGGGTGAGTAGCAGAGTGGGACCCACAGGGAAACATGTCAAGACCTATGTGCCTGTTTCTTTGTAGGACTTTGAACTTCACTGAGATGTGTAATTATGATGAACCAATAAATGTGTAAGAATTATTCAAACATAAAAATTATACTGACACAGAAAATTTTATACATATTTTCAGGGTATAGAAATATATATATTCTCCTTTTTTTTTTTTTTTTGGTGGTACTGGGGTTCCTGGAAGCCCTTCTACCTCCGGGCTACACTCCCAGACCTATTTTTTTATATTTTTTTGAAACAGGGTCTCTTAAACCAGCGTGGCTGGCTACGAACCTGCGCGATCCTCCCGTCTCCGCCTCCCAAGCGCGGGGATTACAAGCGTGCGCCACCACGCCCGGCATATATTCTCCTTTTTTAAGAGAATATATATATATTCTCCATTCTCCTTTATATAATATATTCTCCTTTATATAAATATATATATTCTCCCTTATATAAAAATATATAAAATATTACATATATATATGTAATGATCAAACCTTGGTAATTAGTATTTATAACCCCTCAAACATTATTCATTACTGTATATTGGAAACTGCAGACTCTTCTATAATTACTCTGAAATATATCAAAAATAATTATAAAATACAGTTATCCTACTGTACACACCAGAACTTTTAGAGCCTTAAGTTACTCATAACTGTGTTATTGACATACACTCTATCGATTCTCTGTTAAAAAATAAAGCTATTCCTGAATTAAAAAGAAAAGAGACAAAGAAAATGTAAAGAGAATTTAAAAATAACATTTTAAATGTTGTTATTTAGAAATCCTTGCTTTTCTTTGTCCCAATGAGTTTAGCTGTAGCCAAGGTAGTTCACACAATGGAATTCTACTCAGCGATAGAGAAGAAAATTATGTAATTTGCAGAAACATGTTTGGAGCATTCTGTTAAGTGAGATTAGCTAGTCACAAATAGTGAAGGGTCATATGTTTTCTCTCATGTAGAAACTAGGGAGTAATCAAAACATAAGAGGAACTTTAGATAATGGAGAAGAAATCCCAGTGGAGCAAGGGACATGGTCTACGGGAGGAAGAATGAATGAAGGAGACACTTCCACTGACATTATGCACCTCTGTGAGAATACCAGTGCCACTCGAAATACCTTGTCTGGAGAAGGGGGGAACAGAGGAAAGCCTCCCAACTGCCATGTGCATATAAATCACTATAAACTACATTAAGATGTGAAACTATAATGCACTAATAGGTAAAATTAAAATAACTAATTTAAGAATAAAAACAATAAGTATGGGCTCTGCTTTAAAGGAGAGGAGCCGGGGCCAGCAGAAGCCTTTAGTTTCCAGTTCTTACCATGCTACATCCTTATACAATTGAAATTAATATTTTTTAAACCAACGAGCTGTGTCAGAAGAGTCATAATTTTAAACACAAAGATACCATATTACCACACCACCAACAACAACAAAATAAAAATGTGTAGTTTGAAAAAAAATTCTTCTTTTAAACACATGATCAGAAATATACCATCATCTTTTTTATTTTTGCTGTCAGCATTTTTAAGTGTTGTTTGGCGATTGAGTCTTCCATCATTCAGTCATTGATTTTTTTGTGTGTGGTTTATAAGATTGGGATTCAGTGACTTTATAAATGAATAACCACTTTGTCCAGATTGATTTATTGAAAATTCCTTTTTCTCCCTATTGTCTATCTTTTCAAGAAGCTGTTGATTTAGTCCACACTTTTTAATGATTCTTTTTATCCATTAAAGCCTTCTTTGGAGGTTGGAGATATAAACATAAAGTAAATATAAATATGAACAACCTCTCCATTGTCAGTTTTTCATCATAGTGTAGAAACAATATGAGCCTATAGCAAGAGTGTATACAAAGTAAGTGGACATTTGCCAGTGGAAGTCAAGAGAAATTTCTCACAAGAAGTTAAAATATAACAGTTTTCTAGTTTAGAAAGGTGGATAATCTAAGTTAAATAAACGTGGTATGTTTGTTTGTGTGTGTGTGTGTGTGTGTGTGTGTGTGTGTGTATGTGTGTGTGTGTTTTATTGGAGATCGAACCTAGGGGCATTTTACCTCTAAACTACAACCCTAGCCCTTTGCATTTTTTAATTTGAAACAGAGTCTTGCTAGGTTGATGAAAGTCTCACTACTTACTGAGGCTATCTTCGAACCTGTAATTCTCCTGTCTCATCCTCCCTCTTACTGGGATTACAAGTGTGTGTCAGCATACCCAGCTGAAGAAATAGCTCTTATATAAGCACAGACTGTAAACCTGCATGGATGGATGGTTTCAGAATAGTTCTTGTTATATAGGGTGCAAAAGCTATAGCAGCAGCTAAGAATGGAAAAAGGAGACTACTCATATGGCCTTAATGGTTCCTTAATTACCTTGTATCATACAGAACAACCCTTTTCTCTAAACAGGTGACCTACACTCTTACCACTGAGTTGGAGGGAGTGATGAGACCCAGATCTTGTCATAACATCCTAACTTGTTTTTTATTTTTTTAATTTTTTTGTGGGTCTGTGGATGGAACCCAGGGGCATTAGGCCTCCAAGATATACCCCCTGCCTTATTTTTTTTTATTCTTTGTTTTGAAACAGGGTCTCACTAAGTTGTGGAGGGCCTCACTGAGAAGCTGAGGCTGTCCATCCGTGAACCATGATCTTCCAGTTTCAGCCTCCCAAATGCTGGATTACAAGCCTGTGCCACCATGAGAAACTATATCATCCTAATTTAGGTACAGGGCATAGTCTGAGAGTGAACAGTCAGGTTTGATCACAGGGCTTTCATGATATTAGTGTCTATATGTTGATAAATGCTACACTGTATTAACAGCTTTTCTATTAAACTTACTCCTCTGTGGCTAGCAGTCATGTTGCCCAGCACATAGAGAACACTTGAAGGCAAAGATAAAAAAAATGCCTACATTCACAAAACGATAGAAAGAAGAAAAAATGGGAACCAAGATATTGCAGAAATATAAAACCCATAAAAAGAAAAAGGAGGGTAGTATCAATTTTCCAGTTCTATGACTTGATGACCTTTCTCTTACAGATCTTTATTCAATTTTAGGGAATACCCAAAGTTTATCTCAGGAATACAACCAATTCCCTTCATTTTAATTAAACATGCTGATGTTGCATGTAGTATTTTCAGCAGAAAGAGAAATAATTAAATAATGCATTGACTTTATCCTGATGACAATAGAGAGTGATCAAAATATTTCATTCAGGAGAATCTTATGGTTACATTTGCCTTATGGAAAGCTTCCTGTGGCTGCAGAGTGGAAAATAGATTACAGAGGGGCAAGTAAGTCAAGTAGAAGCAACAATAAAAGTAAATGGTGAAGAAAGCCAATAAAGGGCAGTGATTGCAGTGGCTGGATTTTGCCAATTTGGAGCCTGGCTCCTTTGACTAGTCTGACTCCACTATCTCTGCCAAATAGTTCAACAACACTTTTGGGGATTCTCAAGGAAATGTTAATATATATTTTTTATTTTAGGTAAAAGTATAAGAAGAAACTTCTTTAAAATAACTTGTTTGTTGTAAATTATTAATAAAGATAATTTTGAAAACTTCAGAGAAGATGAAAAGTATTTTTAAAATACAAATTAACTATAACCCCCACAATTAAAGAAATGGGTAGTTAAATCTTACTCTTCAGACTTCTAAAATGCAGAGGTACCAATTTATAAAAATCCAATTAAATTTATTTTATTTTTTGATAAATGCTACATTGTGAATAATTTCCTATTGTAAAATATATTTCGAATATTCAGTTGCTACTTTTCATGAAATGGATGAATCAAACTATTTGAACCATTAGTCTGATTTTGGTTACTTCCAATTTTTATAATTTTAAAGAATACCAACAGAAGCATACAATACGTAGATCTTCTTGTGCAATTTAGATTTGGTTTGGATAAATTTCTAATGGAATTACTGAGACAGAGGTTATATTTATTTTTAAGATGCTCTCAACAAGAGAACTTGGATAATTAGACTGTATGTTTTATTTCAGCAAAATATTGACAAGTCTATAGTGAACGATGACCATAAATATCAGAATTTCCCTATATTTAAAAATGAAGGACAATCAGATTCAGTAGCATTTCAGTATTTGGGTATAATTTAATGGGATGATTTATGTGTTTCTAATTGCTATACATTCTGTAAAGCTCCTTTTACATAGGAACAAAAGTTGAAAGAAGCACAAAGTTGAAAATTTGCTTGACTTGCCTGAATTTTTCTGTGTTTATTTGATGGTTGAGTGAAGTATAGAGTATTTTCTCTTTCTGAAGACAACCCTGCAAATGTATTCTACAGAATGAAGTCCTCCTTTTTGTGATATTGGGGATTGAACACAGGGATGTTATCATTCTGAGCTACACACCCAGTCCTGTTTATTTGTTTGTTTATGTATATATTTATGTATGTATGATTTATTTATTTGAAATAAGGTCTCTCTAAATTGCCATGTGCTGGTCTTGAATCTTTAATCCTTCTGTCTCAGCCTCCCAGGTACTAAAATTATAGGCCTGTGTCACTGTGTCTGGCCTTATTTCATTCTTTTTTTTTTTTTTTTTTTTTTTTGAGGACTATTTATACCAGCTGTGGTTGCAGGGGAGGTTTCAGTGGTGAGATCCCTAGAAAGAAGAAAGCATGTGAAGTTGCCATCAGGAAAACAGCAACTTTATTCTAAAGATCTGTCCCTTATAGAAGGTTCTGGGCAAAATTCCATTCCAGTGTGAGCTGCACATACATATTGCATTTGGCCTAGTCATACTTATTATCAAAGAGGAACATTTACTTCTTCCACATTTCTGTTTTTATTTGCATCATACTGTATGTCTTTGCAGAATCTATGTTATGTGAAGTTCATATTATAAAACTCTTAACCTTCATGAGCCTCAGTTCTTCTTTTATAAAAGGGTAATGATAATATTTATCATGTAGATTAAATACTATAAAATGTCAAAATCATGAGTATTAAGTAATTGGAGATATTTGTAGTAGTAGTAGTGGTAGTAATAGTAGTAGTGGTAGTATTTCTGGCTATTAGTATAATATAGTACAGTAAGAAGAGTTGGGGGCCTCTTGTCAGTACTGTATGATCTTGGACAACCTATTTAACTTATTTTCGTCTAATTTTCCTCACCTATAAAACAAAGGAGTTGCATTAAATGGTTTCTAAATTTAATTAAAATTTTAACATAAGAAAATAGAATTCAGTACCTATTAAAATTTATATATAGATCTACTTTCTTCCAAAAACCTGTCAAATAATCTCTATTATTTTTACAACATTAAAATCTTCTATACTTCTTAGTGTTCTTCCAAAAATTTAAAGGACATATAATATATTCTCTTTGAATAAAGAGTTCAAGTGTTCCTTTTAATCATAATTTACATTTTAGTAATATTAGTTGGTCACAGCTATTTTCCAACTATGTTGATGAGTTTTGACAAAATGTAAAATAGCTAGAGACAGATGGCTTGCAGCTCCAACTGTTGGGGTCTATTTTCCTCTGCCAGCAAGGTCATTGATCCTTCAACTAAGTGTAGCCTCAGACCCCATGATGGTTCTGATTTGCATGTTAGAGAAAGAAGAATTCAAACATTTTAAATTTCTCTCTAAAACATATGAGTCAGATCATGAAGTGTGACTGGTACAGCTCTGAAGTTTATTACAGGAAGTCTCACATGTTTTTACACACTTTGAAATAAAGAATATATAAATAGAAAACTAGTGAATGGATTAATTTCAATATTAAGCATTTCTTTAAGGAGAGATTGCTTGGAATGGTGGAAAGAGTCCTGGACCTGGATTTTTAATAATTTGCCTTAAGTCAGAGTTCTTTATAGTCCTATGAACCGAGTCAAGTGAGTTTCAATTTCTTCTTATGCTAAACTGGAATAACCTGACACATCATATAGAGATGTGAGAAGGAAGTAAATTTTAATAAAGGCATTCAGCATATCAAGGATGCCTGAGCATTCAGTAAATATGGGAGGGACTAGAATAAATGAGGTCTACGACTGCCAGAACAGCCATCTTTAGGGATTTTCTCTGAATTTGGAAAGTCAGAAAGTACTGTTTTTAAGTTCAAGCATCACGGAACCTAGACAGTAAGTTGTTGTAAGGTTTAAAGGAAATGATCTCTATAAAGCACCTAGTACAATGTTGGTATTATACTGTATAATTATCCTTAACTCATCAAATGACACAATAAGTGGGTCTTTACACATGCTTGTTTTCCCATGCTCGAAAGGCTGTCTTATACTTATTTGCTTAGTATGTTCTTCTTCATCTTTCAAGAGTTAAGATCCTGTATCAAAAAGTCCTTCTCAAAAAAACAAAAATGTCCTTCTCTACCCAGTAAAATCTTTCCCATCAAGCAAATCTCTTACTACTTGAAAAAAACAATCCTGTCAAATTAATCTTTCCTGCTAAGTAATCTCCCCTTTTCTAAGCCCTCTGTCATAGAGAGTAATTATTTAAATTATTGTATTATATTTAATTATTTAAATTATAGTATTATTTAAATTAATTATTTAAAATATTGTTCCAATTATTATTATAATTATTTAAATTAACTTTAAGTATGTAGGTCTTTCTTGAGTTTGTATTACTTGTTTCTTTGCTATTGTCTCACTACTTTACTGGGGTGGGCTTTTATTTTCTCAGATCTTTAGATTCACATGTTGATGATACTAAAATGTGTGTCCCAATTCATACTATTCTCCTAAACCTAAGACCCATCTAGCTAACAATCTCCTGAAAAATAGCCTTTGGCAAACCTTTCAAACACACCAGATTCAACATACATAAAACCAAGTTAACTCTTGACCAAATATTTTACAAACTTTTTCTTTGAATAACTTTTAAGTATTTGGAAAATACTTTGACAGTTTCTAAAATTGTTAAGTATTAAGTTACCATTTGACCCAGATATTATATTATATTTCTAGATATATAACCTACACACACACACACACACACACACACACACACACACACATTATATATATATATATATATATATATATATATATATATATATGAATATTTTTCATAATATTTTCAAATAATTCATGAACATATGCATGAGCTCCTGGTTTAAAGCACTGTAGTTAACAGAATTCAGTCCTCACTGGAGAATTCCCTTGCATCTGGTACTCGTATCTTTAGTGGATACATATAGCTAGAGAGGAGACATTCTAAAATGTCCTCTTCAGCAACTATTCCATGCCAGATTGTGTGCAGGATACTAAGAGAGAGAACAAATAGAACATAATTCATATATGCAAGAAACTGAGAATAACTATTTTTGGAAAAGGAATGAGAATCCTTTTAGATTTGAGATTTAAAATCTGAATGCCTAGGAATATGGTGCTACCATTCATCGAAAAAGAGAAACAAGAAAAAAAAGAGTGATGGGAGAAACTAAGTGATAAAGTTTGCCTTAGACAGACATATATGACTAAGGAGTAAACAAGATATCAAGATGGTAAAGTCTGACATTTAGAAATAGTTGAGAAGGAGAGAGGGCTTCGTCTAGTGTTTATAAGGAGGATTTTGACCTGCTGAGGAGAATCTGCGTCAAAGCTTAAGTTAGATTAGATTCCAATGTTTCTATTCCTTATGTACCCTCCCATAAGGAAATAATGTATTTATTTGGGTAAAATTTTTAAATGTGAATACTAATAAAATCGGAGAAGTCATGGTTATTGGAGTCAGATTTGATGGAGCTAAACCTAATAACATCTAAATCTGAGACCTTAATCAAACATGCAAACTCAGTAAGTACTAATATTCTCATCAGCAAAATGAGAATAATAGTACCTAATATA
Source organism: Muscardinus avellanarius (assembly GCF_963383645.1). NCBI lineage: Eukaryota > Metazoa > Chordata > Mammalia > Rodentia > Gliridae > Muscardinus > Muscardinus avellanarius. Next base: position 52,105,447 of record NC_137788.1, read on the forward strand.
TCAAATTGAGAATATTTAGTAAAATAATTTAAAGAAGATTTAGCACAACATATGGCAAAAATAAAGAGAGGTTAAATTATAATGATATGCTTATTAATTTTAGTATTAGATTGTCATCTTAATTAAATATCTACTTATAATTTCTAAAGGCCAAAAAGCCAAAAATGAAAAAGTCTCCAAAGATCAATATTTTCTTATTGTTAAATTCAGTGTTCAGGAAAAGATCCAAAATATTAGATTTTATAAACTATAATTTCCTGGCATCAATTTTATTAATGTTCCGGCCTTTCATCTATAAATAGGATGACGGTAATTTACACCTAGATTTATGAACCCGAGGTTTTAAGAGGTTCTCAGCTATTTACCAAAATATTGCTTAAAACTAATGAAGATAAATGAGTCATTTGTTCAATCAGTCGTTTATTCATTCAGTATGTGAATGAGTTCGCATATTGAATCCATTCTATAGGTTAGAAACTATCATAAAAGTTGGAGATTCAGAATAAAAAAGACTATGCTCTTACACAGCTCATAGTTTCATGAATACATAAAGAAAATAATTTTACTAACGCATAATGACAAACTTTGATAAGTTTCCTGGATTAAAAAAGTAGCTATCATGAAGTAAGCAATCAGAGAACTTTGGCACTTCAAAGGAAGCTTCCCTAGAGAATTAATATTTGAGCTGCAATCTGAAGATTTAGTCAGGTGAAGATGGGTGTAGAGTTTTCCAGGCAGAGGGAACAGCATTTCTTGGGACAATGCAGAGGGAGAATCCAAGGCGACTTGGGGAAAAAAAAATGAAAATCTGGCACTACAACTTGGTAGATGCGGCAGTAACAGAAATTTGCCACTTATATTTACATTTAACAAAACTTTCTCTGAAAAGCATGATTGACCTCCAGTCAACGTACTTTGGATATGCCCAAATGTTCATACTCAGGCCCAGCATTTGCCAGATAGTTCTCTGCCAGTGACTGAACACATTGGGGTACTAGAGCCGGGTCATTCTCACTTGACACCAGACACAGCTCCAACAGGCAACTTCTTTTGAGGCACTTCCCATCATTCTGGCCCACGTTTTCTCAGAATCACACTGTAGTGTGAGGCTCTTTGCCTCTATCTTCCTTTCTACCCCTCTTCACTTACAACTGTCAAGTCTGCCTTGTGATCTGAAGGTCTCACATCGCCTTGTGTTCCTTTCCTCTTTATCATATAAACACTCTGGATCAATATAGAATACACAGTTTTTATTTTAAAGTAGACTGCTTCTGACCCAATCTGACATTAGAAAATTGATATCTCTGACATAATATAGCCCCTAAAGGGCAGTTTCAGATGCAGGTGCTTTGGGTGCCTCATTGTCAACCCTGCGCTTCACTAGAATCTGGAAACACACAGGAACCTTTTTCTTATTATTTGACTATTATTGGCCTATTATATGACTCAAAAGTCATATAATTCCCCATTGCAGATAGCACGGCCTTACTCCAGAATCTCAAGGGACTATGTTGCAATTTTCCCAAAGGGCTAATACTAAACTTCACATTGCATCTTTTTCCACTACAAACACAATACTGTAGAGTCACCTCAAACAGTGGAGTAGTTTATGCTACAGCCTGAACCTGCAGGCATTCTCCAAGATCATCAAAAAAGTGCTGCTAAGAGAGACACTAACCTCTTTAGGAAGTAAAAGGTGGCCTCCTTTGTAGGCTGAGGCTGACCATAGCACAGGGATTTTAGTAGGCTCCTTGAAAGCAGTGACCATGATGCAATTCCAGTTAACAGAACTTAAGCACCAGCGCCAGGCTCACTGTGACATAAGAAACTCCTTCAACCAAATGTGTTCCTAGATCCACACTGGAAAAATCATCTAGCACTTATGGAATTATCACCATTGTGATATCTATTGAAAATATCAAATCTATTGGTTAATTTTCCTGCTTACAGAGCTTTAGCCAAAACTTAAATTCAGAGATTTATGAAATGTTTCATTTACAAACATAAAAGTTTTGTGCCAGAAATTATCTGACCCTTACATTCCAATTAAGATGGTAATCATACTGTCGGCCAGTTAATGAATGAAATAATACCCATACCTCTATTCTCCCATATTATTCTTGGTACCATCTATTTTTTCAATTTACATCCTCAGAAAATCAGATTCCAAAATGGCATTAAGATTCATAAGACATTTATTGGGGGAAATTTGCAGCTGCATTACAACCAATTTCAGGGATGGACTTGAAGGATACCAGGAAAGTAAAAATATTTATCCTGAGCTATAAGTAATGAGCCTGCTCATCCTCAATATGTAAAAGAAAAAAAATGATCCTGAGTGGGAGTAGAGAGAGCTTCCTGAGTAACAGTTATTCCTGAGGAATAGTAAATCACCAGATTATGCAAAACTGAATGAAAAAGCTTAGAAGTTTAGGAAACAGAGATCTAGAATAGAGGCTTTTGTATGGACACAGAGGCACAGGAGGTATGAAAGAACACGAAGTCTGAAAAGTTGTGCATCATGCATTAATATGCAGCAGAAACCATCTATCATAAAAGAGGCACTGAAGGATGAGGGAGACAAAGTGACCCAGCCACTTGGCCTTAGCCAGTCTTCATTAGCAGCCACTTTAGAACTGTTGTGGTAGATTCATGAAAGGAGAAGCCAGAGAAGCAAACTTCAGGCAACACATGGGCCTGCTAGCAGGAACACTCCCTACCAAGGTTAAGGCAGTTTTTCTGGAACTTGAATGTCCAAATCAGCTGGCTGTTTTATAGCAAGCTGGCCACACTGGCCCTCTTCAATTCTAGATAGATCGAAATTCATCCTCGTAGGCATAGATGCCTATTCTATAGGTTGTCCTTTCTTCTTACAGAGCTTTAGCAAGCACTTCAATCCAGAAATGTATGGAAATTCTGTTTTGTAAAGCAAACATCCCAGACAGTGTAGCACCCGACAGGGCTCCCACCTCATAGTGAAAGAGGCGCAGTATCAGCCAATGACACTGGAATTCATTGGTTGTTGAGGGACAAAAAAGCAATTATAGCATTTTAAAATAAATTTTTTCTTTAATTGTCACAGTGATTACATGGATTTGAATGAAGTCACATACCAATGTTTATTGGCAGGCTTGAAATCTAGTAAGAGCTGATGTCTTGAGTTTAAAAACCACAGTTTAGGTCATCAAATTCAAAACACAGGATTTCTATAGTTTCAAAACAATATTCCTTAATTTTTTTCTCTATCCTCTGACATTTTACTATAAGTAGAGTGTCAAAACTAGGTTGCCTCTTGACTTTTTTGCTTAGAAATCTTTTCAGGTAAATATGAGCTCACTATTCATGAGTTCTATTTTCCAGTCAATAGAAGACAATTCAGCAAATTCTTGGCCACTTTTATCAGGAATCACCTTTCTTCCAGATGCCAATGATTTTCTATTTGAGATCTCACCAGAAGGAACTCTAACAATATTTCCATGAGCGGTCTTTGCAAGGCAATATAGTATTTTTCTATCAAGAGCCTCAAAATCTTTCAATCTCTACTCTCTCATTACCCAGTTCCAAAACCACTTCCACATTCTCAGGTAAGAGCAGTACCTAGTTCTTAGTACCAAAATCTGTATGAGTTTCTTAGAGGTGCTATAACAAACTACCAAATACTTATTAGCTTAAAATGAAGATTTCAGCAGGGCCATACCCTCTGTGAAGGGAATCCTTCTTGCCTCTTCTATCTCCCGGCCTTTGCAGGCAATCTTTAGCCTCCCTTGACTTGGAGATGTGTTGCTCTATGCACATACCCATCTTTCCTGTGTGTCTTCACACTATTTTTCTTCTATGTTTGTGTCTGTGCCTAAACTCCCTCCACCCCATTTTAAGGATACCTGACCTATTGTATTAGGGCCCACCCATTGGGTTTATTTTAACTGGATTACTTTTGTAAAGACTCTGTTTCCAACTGAGGTGACATTATGAGGTCTTGGAATTAGGACTTCAATATATGAATTTGAGGGGAACAAAAATGAAGAGAGAAAAAATATAACAATAAAGAATAATTTCCAAGAATTTTTATAAAGAAAGAAAAACAAACAAAAGACATCAAGCCACGTATCCAAGATCCTCAGGGAACCCCAAGAAGGATAAATGTCAAGTACTTAATTTTGCTCATTCTCTGAAAGACCCTGTGAGGCAGACAAAGTAAATGTTTATAGATGAGGAAACGTTTTGCATCCACAGTCACTTAGCTGACATGGAGGAAGATCTCTGAAGGTTACCGCGACTTCTTTTCTGCATCTACTTGTTTGCCCTAATTTATGTGAACCCTCTCCCCTATAGGTGTTGTGCAATATTTAATAGGTTACTCAAATCTCATTCCTTTTTCATTCAAAGGAGTTTATTAATATACAGTGGTTTTCAGAAAATGTATTTAAGATTCAGCTCAGGACTTGGCATACCTCTGCACTCTATAGTACACATAACTCTGGGATGTAGTTATCATCAATTAATCTATTTCTGAGTTATGGGCAAAAGGTAAGTAAAAGCAGGCTGCTTCTATTTTTAGATCTCATATTTTCCTGATGGTTCTATAATTTTTTTCTTTTATTTTTTTCCTGGCTAGGTTCTATGGTTTCTGTGCATTATCATGTCTGGAGGAGAGGGAAGAGGAATACAAGCCATATTTGGTTATTAGCTTTTGTACTTGATATTTTCCAACTACTCTTTTCTTTCCTATTTAAAAAACATATTTATCTAATGTATTGGTTTGCAAGGGTTTGGAATAGAGAAGAAAGTTTAGAGAAAATCCTTTCTGGTCTTCTCTCCCCAAAATTTGGCTTTTCATTTTCACAAATGATGACCTACCTTTGCATCAATACTGGTTTCTTTTTTCTATTTCTGAACCTAAATGGGAGAATGTCAGAGTAAAATAGATGTGCATAGGAAAAGGGAGAAATAAAATCACATCAGTTTATTACATTGCATTACATATCGTCTTAACCAGCTTTTCATTGCTACTGGGAAATCCCTGGCACAATCTACATATAAAGAATAGATTTATTTAGCTACTCATTTGAGTGTTTCAAAGGCATGGTACTAGCATCAGTTTAGTTCTATTGAGGCCCTCCCAGGTACATTGCACCGTGGTAAAGGCCTATGTGTGCAAGAGTTTACATCATCAAAAAGGAAATCAGAGAGAGTGCCTGAGGGCATGTCCCAGTGGCCTAATTTTTTTTCACATCCCAATGTTTCTACCACCTCCTGACCTGTCATCCTTGAAACCAAGTCTTTAATCACAATGGATACTTGTGAACTACACTATTATCAATATTGATGAATCATAAATTGTTTAGTAAACAAGATTGATGTTTCTAATAGCAGTCTGTATTGTATACATAAAGGCCGAATAAAGCATGTGTGAATATTCTAGGAATCATCTAGCACCCTCCTAAATTATTTATGACATCTCCTCTATCCTTCTATCTCTCTGCTTCTACTCTTTGGCTATGGGCTTTGGTATATATCTTCCATGCCTGGGTCCTGAGAGTATTTACTTCTGACACATTGACTTTTCCCATCCTATTTCAACTAGCACACTCCTACCTTGTTCTGTCCCCAGAAATTCAAACCTCAGTACAGTTCCTTACCACCTGAGACACAGCCCATTTTTAAATAGGTAGCAAAACCATGGCAAAGGACAAAACCTTCGACTGCTCTCATCAAAGTTTCTGCCTCTCTCTCTTCTTTTCTTTCTTTCTTCCTTCCTTTCTTTCTTTCTTTCTTTCTTTCTTTCTTTCTTAAAAAAAAGAATCTGCTACAAATTATGCAAACATTTATTGTGAAACATATTTCCCCTTTCTGTATAAAAGGATATAAACACAGCATCTGACATATGGGTCCATGTGTTCCTTCACCAAGGTGTGATGAGACTCAGTGCAGCATATGTGCCAGGTGAGGAAGAGCTCACTGCAGTGCGGGCGGGGGTATTGCTGTCTCGAGAAACAGGTGCACCAAAGCCCATGGGAATAGAAAGCCTGGTGAAGTAAATTTGTGGTTACACAAGCCCACAGCTCTAATACAGGATTATTAAGTTTGGCTTTGACTTTGCTTATTTAGCACCTTCCATGTGAACTTAGTAGACATTAAGACTCATTAAGCCCCCCAAATCACCTTGCAGAAAACAATTTACATATAGAGTTGACAGCTGAAGATGTGAAGAGATTAGGTGAACTTTCTATATTGATGACTCTCAAATTTTAACATTAGATTTACCCAGAGGGCTGTTAAAACACACAGATTGTTAGATATGACATTCTCCTCTGTCTCTAAAAAGTTTAAGATTTGATCCTTCTGGGACTGTGCTGTATAGTTTGCATTTCTAACATATTCCCAGATGATGCTGATGTTGTGGGTCCAGGAATTAAACTTTGAAAACCACTCTCTAGCGTGCTGTGCATATTGCTGAGGTTGAAAACCTTGATAGACTAAAGTAAGAAAAATCAGAGAGCTGGGCTCTGAATGTGATATTAGTCAAGACCAGGAAAGCGATTCAGTTGCCATACTTAAGAAGAGGAACACGGCAGAAAAATGGAATACTATGCCAGTGAGAAGGGAACCCCTGCTGTGAATGAAGAGTCAGGCCAAAGGGACTGAGGCTGCTGCCACAGACACATCCCACCACCAGTCTTAGAGGGCTGTCAGAGACAGGGTGTTGAGGTGAGATCATCGGGGCTTAGATGTGCATGATCAGAGTGGTCAGAGCAAAATACCATCTTTTTAAATGTTTAAATATGTCTCTCTTACTGTTATACAGTTTTTCATACAGTACGTTTATAATATACCAAAATACAGGACTTTCACACAAAAGCTCTGTCTTCGTGTGTGTGTGTGTGTGTGTGTGTGTGTTGTGTATGTGATGTGTTTGTGTGTACTTATATGTGTGTGTCTCTGTGTATGCTCACATGCCATGCGTATTTTAATCAGATTAAGTGAAATTCTATCCAACTCACTCATTTAAGTATGGGCAACCCATTCTTCATGGAGTGGGAGAAGATGAATCCAGGGTTTTGGAGATTTCATAATATAACAAGATATGTTGATGCCTAATCACATTGTGATCTTGCCACAGAGGGAGGAGGGATTAATTAATTATAATTTAAGAGAAGTTGTGCCCAAGGTGGCTTCATGCGGGAGGAAACATTTAAATGCAACTTAAAAAATGAACAGAAGTTGACTAACAGGGGCATTTAAGTAGTAGCAGTTGTCTATGATACAGAGAGGAAAAATAATTTCCTCTTCCTGTGAAGAAGAATAATATTCTACCTCAGAGTCATGTTCATCCATAGTGGAATAAAACTAATTTTTAACTTTAACAGACTCCCAAATTGAAGGTAAAAATATAGATGATAGAATCATTGGAGAAAACACATTTTGCAAAGGCAAAATATCTCCCTGAAAAGAAACAATTTTTTTATCCTAATCTGTTTCCTGCTTACATCTCTCAAGGGAGCATTTCATTTAAAGCTGTTGAATTTCCTGAATTCCACTGTGTGTTTGTACAAACTTCTTAAGAATCAGAGTGTAAAACAAAGAAAGTTTGTACTAGGGGAGTACTCTTTACATTCCACAGACAAAATATTGTTTGGATGACTTTTCTCTTAGTGTTAATAATAATGAAATATAATAATTACAACATGTATTGCTTTATAGTTTTCAGTAATGGAGTTGTATTATTCTGCTGGGGCTGATATAACAATGTAACACAGATTGTGGCTTAAACAACAGAAATCTATTTCTCCCATTTCTGGAGACTATCAAACTTGATCAAGATCAAGGTTTTAGCAGGGTTAGAGTCTCATAAATCCTCTTTTTTCTGGCTTGCTGGTGATTACCTTCTCTCTGTGTACTGATAAAGCCTTTCCTCTATGCACATGTGGGATGAGAGGGATGGGGGAGAGAGGGCACTGATGTTACTTTTCTTATTATCATTTTTCTGTATTAGTTTTCTAGGGATGCCATAATAAGTTACTAAAAACTTGAGTAAACAATAGAGATTTATTATCTCATGGTTTTAGAAGCTAAAAGTTCAAACTAAAGGAGTTAGCAAGCACCTACTCCTTCCTAAGGCTACAGAAGAAAAAATTTGTTCTTCCTTTCTTCAGCTTGATGGTTCTAGGCATTTCCTGACCTGCACCTGAATGACTCCAATCTTAGCTCCAAGTTTACATCGTCTTATTTGTTTTTCTCTATCCTTCTTCTATGTAACATTTTGTGTGTGTGTGTGTGGTACTGGGGATGGAACCCTTCTACCTCCGGGGCTACACCCCTAGACCTATTTTATATTTTTATTTGGAAACAGGGTCTCTTAAGCCAGCAAGGCTGGCTTGAACCTGTATGATCCTCCTGTCTCTGCCTCCCAAGCACTAGGATTACAAGCATGTGCCACCACGTTCGGCTCTATGTGACATTTGTAAAGATATTTGACAATAGACTTCTGGCCCCCCCTATATAATTCAGGATTACCTCATTTCAAGATCTATAAGTTAATTCTATCCACAAAGACCTTTCCTTTAAATAAGGCATATAAGGCAACATTCACAAGTTCATGGAAAAGGGTCTGGATATATATCTAAGGGAACTACCATTCAGCCTACTGAAGTATCAGTAGAAGCTATGATCTAGGATACAGGATAAGATCAAAACAATAGGTTATGGATACTTCTTGGACTAGTCTTTCTGCCTCTCAGTCTCTTCTGTTGGGTATCCTGTTTCCTATCTGTAAAATATGGCCAATACTTAGTCCTGGGCAGTTGACCACATTATATACTACTCAGATCCAAGATGCACCTTCCATGAGAAGCTAATACAGAAAAGAGTCAGAAACTGAATTATTTCAAGTTTGGTTAGTCTTGACAGCCATATTTCCCAGCAGGACTGGAACTAGGGTAATGGAGGGCAAGCCAGGAAATTTTAGAAGTTGGCACTTCACAGATGTGAAACAAAGTCTTCCTTTCTTGGCTTTCATAAAACATGTATCTTTTGTCTTTCGGGGTGTAGGCAGTTAGATTCTTTAATTGGTGATTTAAGAAAATTTGTATGAACATCAGTGATTACACCATGCCCTCAGGTGCTAATTAAATATATTTGGCTATTTTACCATGCACAAAATGGGCCAGAATGCTGGGGCTGTATTATGATGCTACTGTTTTTCATGTTTTTTTCTTCTTTTTTCATCTGTAGTTTTGAATATACCTGCTTCTTCTAATATGCCATTTTTAATACTTTAGAAAATCAAAGGGTAAATAAATTAGCATAGCCCAATTAACACATTTTTTTCTTTCTATCACCAAAAAGACATCAATTTCCTTTGGAAACTCTTGATCCCACTCTGAATCTTAGAAAGTCCTTCACACATCAGACACAGAAAACATAATGTCATAAAGAGAGCCACCTCAAAATCATCTTTCTGCACATTCCTCATCATCATCCTTCTTCAGAATAGAAACTATGATAGAAAGAGTAAAGGAATCATGAAAACTGCTTAATGAAGTTAATTTGGTCTGATTGCTGCTTTGTTTATGTGGTAAATGCTTTACCTTCAATCTATGGGCACCACTGTCTTTGAAGCAGTAACAATCATTGACATTTGCCGAATGCCTATTCCATTTAGGGAAATTTACATAGTGTATCCCAGTTTCAACCCCTTTGGAAAGATACCCAGGAGTGGTATAACTGGATCATATGGTGAATTTATTCCAAGTTTTCTAAGGAATCTCCACACTGATCTCCATAGTGGCTGTACTAGTTTGCACTCCAACTAACAATGTAAAAGAGTTCCTCTTTTCCCACATCCTCTCCAGCATTTGTTGTTATTTGATTTCTTTATGCTTGCCACTCTGTTTGAGGTTAGATGGAATCTCAGCATAGTTTTGATTTGCATCTCTCTAATGGCTAATAATGTTGAACTTCTTTTCATGTATCTATTGGCAATTTGTATCTCATCTTTTGTGAAGTGTCTATTCAATTTAGTTAAAAATTAGAATAGAAGGAAGAACATATTTCAACATCACTAAGGCAATATAAAATAAACCAAAGCCAACATCATATTGAATGGGGAAAAACTGCAAGAATTTCCTCTAAAATCAGGAACAAGACAAGGATGCCTACTATTGCCACTCCTTTTCATTATAGTCCTTGAAACGTTTGCCACAGCAATAAGACAAGAGAAGAAAATCAAAGGAATTCAAATAGGAAGAGAGAAATTAAAACTATTTTTATTTGCAGATGACACAATCCTTTATCTAGAAGACCCAAAGAGCTCAACCAAAAGACTACTGAAGCTGATTAACCAATTCAGCAAAGTTGCAGTATTCAAAATCAATCTAAAGAAATCAGTTGCTTTTCTATATGTCAACAATGAATCCACAATAAAAGAAATAAAGAAAACAATTCTATTCACTATACCCTCAAAACCAATAAAGTACCTAGGAATAAACCTAACCAAATATGTAAAAGACCTCTAAAATGAAAACCATAAAACATTAAAGAAATCAACTGAAGAAGACCTTGGAAAATGGAAAGATCTCCCTTGCTTATGTATAGGCAGAATAAATATAATCAAAATGGCCATTCTACCAAAAGTGATCTACAGATTCAATGTAATTTCTATCAAATTACCAACAACATTTTTCATAGACCTAGAAAAATCAATCATGAATTTTATATGGAGAAAAATAAAGACCCAGAATAGTCACAGCAATCCTCAGCAATAAGAACCATGCAGGAGGCATTACATATAAACTGTCACCTTTCCATCTCTTCCCCTCTCCTCCCTCCCCTAAATGCCTTTCATTGTTGCATTTTAGTCTCTGCTTCTTTATCTGAGGTCTCTTATGTTTTTCAATTCCTATCTGGTTTCCACATCTGAGAGAAAACATATCACTATTCACTTTCTGAGACTGGCATGATATTCACAAGTCCCATTCATTTTTGTGAAAATGACATAACTTTGTTCTTCTTTATGGATGAGTAAAATTCCATCACGTGTAGATACCACAATCTTGGGATCCATTCATCTGTTGATGAACACCTGTGTAGTTATTTTTAAATAACAAATAAGAGATAGTCAAGTATAGAAGGCAAAAGTATTCTCTATAGATGGTATGTGCAAAAGTGTTGAGGTATGAGATCATTGCTTAGTAACAGAATCTGAGTATTCAGATTGATGCAACTCTAACACACAGACATCATCTCTTTGCCATTAACTGACCTCCAGAGAATTCACCTTTAGTGAGATCTTTAGTAATTGGCCAAGAATTTTCCACTTCATTTTTTCTATGCCCTGGAAAATTTTAAGTAACTACACAAATGCATTCTAATTGCTGCTTCTGCTATATCAGCAATGAGTTAGCTGATATGGCCAGACTGCTGATCTCAGGGCACTGGGACTTTAAGATCAGCAAAAGCACCATATTTACTTTGATCACATTGTTTTTTACCAGGCACATTGTAGGGCTCAGCCCTTTCTGATCAGCCTATCCCCCTACATACAATTATCACTGCTCTTGTGATCTCTATCTCATGATGAAAAAACAGACTCAGCAATGTGGAATAGCTGACTTGTCATTGCAGATCAATGGCGGTGGTGCTGGGACTTGAACCAAGAGCTTGCTATTCCCTAGCCTATGTTATTTGCCTTAAGCAGGCTTTGGTTAAAATATTTGTACTAAATTAATATACCTTCAGATATAGCATTTGGAAATATTTTATCCAATTCTATTAGTAACTTTTAACTCTGTTTACACTGTCTTTGGATATACAATATTTTTTTTTATTTTTTAGGGAGTTTGTATACTCTTCTGTTGCCTGTGCCATTGAAATCATATCCAAGAAATCACTGCCAATTTCAATGTTGTGAGGTTTTATGACCCAGATTTTCTTCTAAAAGTTTATAGTCTTAAGATTTATATTTAGGTCTTTTATCTATTTTGAGTTAATACTTGTATATGGGATTAGGTAAGGGTCCAATTTTATTCTTTTCCATGTAATTATTATTTTTCAACAATATTTAGTTAAAAGATTATTATTTCCACCACCAAATGTTCGTGGAAACCTTGTCAAAAATAACTTGACAATATAGGGAATAATTTAGCTCTAGGCTTGTATTTAACTCCAATGGTTTATATATCTGCCTTTAGAACAGTAATACACTGTTTCAATTATTGTAGCTTTATATGGTTTGAAATCAGAAAATATAATATATCTTCTAGCTTTGTTCTTTTTCAAGATCGTTTTGGGTATCTAGAATCCATATTCCATATTAGGATAGATTTTTTCTGAAAAATAAATATCTAAATATATGATAATTTCACCTAAAAAATAGAAAAAAAATTCTCTGGTAAGAAAGAAAGCAAAAAGAAATATTGAAATATTATCTTTAAGTCATCAAAAGCTTGGTATCAGAGAAATGAAACTGTTATGTGAGATTATCATTTTTAATTTTGGATAAATTGCCATAATACTAGATGTCAACCACTAAGCCAAGCATGGGAAGGAGGGATGGGGAGAGAATGGGGTGGGGATCGGGTGGGGGCTGACTGGATGATGTGTGCATGTATGTCTATAAAAGTTTGTATCCCACTATGATGTATGAATACAGTGCACCAATAAAAAAAAAGAAAATGCTTAATAAAATGTGAAGAAAACAAAACAAAACAAAAGAAACATGAGATTTGGCAATAAGACTATTACTGTCTGATTTCACAAAGAACATTTTTATCTATCTTCAAAGTCTTGAAAAGGCTGTGAAGCTGTGGCTTGACTCTTCATGGAACATAGCACATCAGTATTGCCAGTCACCCATTAGAGTCACCAGTGACTAGAATAGAGGTCATTGAGAGGAAACAGGAACTTTCCATAACTACCCTCCCTAGTTACTGTTGTGGGGTCATTTGTGGAATCTTTGGAAATGATACTTGCTTAAAGTATATTGTTAGAGTCCATAAATTTGGAATTCTCAGGACTGGCCTCTTCATGATTTATGGATTTTACTTCAGTCTAGACTAGACATGTATTTTGCAAGCCCTTAGAAATCCATTTTACATTTGGCTTACTAATAGCTTGTTGGACTACCAACATACCTCCTCTCCAGCCCTTTTCATTTTTTTTAAATTTTGAAATAGCCTAATTTGCTGAGGCTAGCCCCAAACCAACAATACTTCTGTCTCAGCTACCCAAGTACTAGGATTACAGGCATGTGCTACCACAGCCATTTAACTATTGTTCTATAAACCCCCGTCCACACTGAGATCCAGATGAGCTTTTTACACCATTATGACTACACATGCTGTTCCTTCAACCTGATGACTTTTCCCATCTATTTCAGAGGAAAAACTATAGATGAGAAAATAAGGTGATCTAATTGAGGGGGATGGGAGGGTGAAAAGGCAAATTCCCTGATGTACAGAATGTACATTAACAAACATATCAGTCAATCTCTAAGCCAAACATGAGAAGACGGGAGGTGGAGTGAATGAGTTGGGAATTTGGTAAGGGATAACTAGGTGATGTGTGCATGTATGTTTCTATCATCTTGTACTCCATTAAAATGTACAACTACAATGCACCAATAATAAATTTAAAAATTAAAAAATAAAGATTGTCAGTTTTTCCCAATTGATTTCTAGTTTCAATGGAATTTCAATAAGTATCCCAGGAAGTAGGAGCAGGAAGGGACAGAAAATTTGGCCCCGAGTATGGAATCAATCAATAAGTTCAGAATTACTAGTAAAGATTTTAGGTTTTATGTTCTATGTCTGTACTTCAATGAAGGCTTCTCATTCTCCCTATTACCAAGATTGTGGCCTAATTTCTTGAAAAAATAATGATTCTGGTCACCTTTTTGTAAGAGATTCTTTGCCACTATATATTCTGGGTTATAATACAAAGACGGTGTAATTATGTCAATGACGTAATTTTGTTCTTTATGACTGAGTAAAATTCTATTGTGCACATATACCATAGTTTTGTAATCCATTCATCTGTTAATAAGCATCTTGGCTGATTCTATAGTTTGGCAATGTGCAGCTATGCACATAGATACGTATGCATTAGTTTGGTAGTTTGGTTTTCATTCTTTTGGGTAGAGACCCAGAAGTGGTATTGATGGATCATATATACTAAATTCATTCCCATTCTTCTGAGGATCTTCCATACTGTTCTCCAAAGTGATTGCACGAATATGCAATCCCACCTACAATGTATTAGAGTTCCTACTTCTCCACATCCTCACCAGAATTTGGTGTTGTATGTATTTTGAATGATTGCCATTCTAGTTGGAGTTAGGGGAAATCTTAGGGTAGTTTTGATTTGTATCTCTCTGATTGCTAATGATGTGGGGTGTTTTTTCATACATTTACTGGCCATTTGAATTTCTTCTTTTATGAAGTGTCTATTTAGTTCACTTGCCCACATTTTGATTGGGTTGTTCATTGTTTCAGTGCTGAGTTTCTTGAGTTCTCTGTATATTCTAGATATTAGTCCTCTATTGGATAAGTAGGTGGCAAAAATTTTCCCCCGTTCTTTTGGTTCTCTGTTGAGGTTCTTGATAGTTACCTTTGCTGTACAGAAGCTCTTCAGTTTAATGCAATCCCATGTATTGATCTGCCTTTTAGTTTCTTGTGCCTTTGGGGTCTTGTTGAGAAAGTTTTTACCCATGCTTAAGTGTTGCAGAATTGGACCTATGCCTGCTTAAAGGATCCTCAAGGTCTATGGTCTAATTTCCAAGTCTTTGATTCATTTTGAATTGACTATTGTGCAGGGTGAGAAAGTAGTGTTTTTTTTTTCTTTTTTTTTTTTTTTTTGCATATGGTTAACCAGTTTTGTCAACACAATTTGTTGAACAAACTTTTTTTGAGTGTAAGTTTTGGGTCCCTTTGTCGAAAATCAATTGGCTATAAGTGTATGGTTTTCTTTCTGAGTCTTCTATTCTGTTCCACTGGTCTATGTGTCTGTTTTTGTACCAGTACTATGCTGTTTTTATTACTATGGCTTTGCTGTATAGTTTAAAGTCAGTATTGTGATTACCCCTGCATCTTTTTTGTTGCTGAGAACTACTTTCTCTATTATGGGGTTTTTTGGTCCAAGTGAATTTGACTAATTTTTCTATGTCTGTGGGGTATTCCTTTGCTAATTTAATGGGTATTGCATTGCAACTTTAGATCACTTTTAATGGCCATTTTGATGATATTTCTTCTGCCTATCCTTGAACATGGGATATTTATCTTCTAAGATCTTCTTTGATTTCTTTTTTCAATATTTTATAATTTTCTTTATAGAGGTCTTTTACCTCTTTGGTTAAGTTTATTCTAAGTATTTTATTTTTTTGTGGGATATTCTGTTGTTGTTTTATTTTGTTTTGGTTTGGTTTCTTTGTATATATGCTTGTTTGTTTGCTCTCTTCCTCACACTTTTTCCAAGGCTCTTCCCTTGTACATACCTATCTACTCTCTTTTCTCTATCCCATTTCTCCATTTTTCTCTCTATTTTTGTCTTGTATTAAATCCATTTCATGGCACTATACTAATACTCTACATTAGTTACTAGAATACTACTACATATTCACTATATCTAATATCTACTACATACTACCTTACTAAACTCATACTCTAATTCTACATGATCCTATCTGTGGCTTTATCTTATTCTTGCATTTATGACTTCACTTCTCTTCTCACTCAACCTTCAACATTGAATCCAACACAAGTTGCCCTTGGATATATCCACTGACATGTAAGGACTAAGAGAAATCTATCAAAAGCAACAGATACAAACTTCTGAAATTATGAAAAGTAATAATAAGGAAGCAACCCCACAATAACAGAATCAGACATTTTTAAAGATTGCTATAACTTCCAGGTGTGGTGGAGCTTGGAAGGCAGAGACAGGAGGATCACACAATTTCGAAGCCATCTTCGCTGGCTTGAGACCCTCTTTCCAAATAAAAAATATAAAAATAGGTCTGGGAGTATAGCCCAGAGGTAGAAGGGTTGCCAGGAACCCCAGTACCACCAAAAAATATATATATATTGATATAGCTTTTAGGAATACAACTGATTTTTGTTTATGAACTTTGAACCTGCCAACATTGTTAAATTCACTTACTAATTCCAGTACTTTATAGGTACACTTTAAACGTTCTCCATAAAACAAGGTTTTCACCCCTTGAAAAATGAGATTTTATTTCTTACTTCTGAATCTTTAAGCTTTTTATTAACTTTTGTCTATTTTATTTCATTGGATAAGAATGTCATAAAAATTGAGAAGAGGTTGATATTGTAGTGTTCTTACTCACAATTTCCAGGAAAAAGCTTTCAACATTTCCCTGGGCATGCTTCTATAGATATCTATACGTTTAAATAATATTTTTTATATTCAAAATTGAAAATCTCTCATTAATAACTTGCTAAGAAGCTTCTTTTTTATCATCAGCAATGTTGACTTTTCCAGTACCTTTTAAGATCACAATGTCATTTATGTCATTTTTCACCTGCATTCTATTAATGCAATTATTGGTTGGTTTTCAAATGTTAAACAAACACCTGTATAAGCCAAACTTAATTAAGATGCACTAACTCTTTTATGTATAATTGGAGTCTGTTTTTAATATTTTATCTACAATTTTTGTTCATACAAAATATTGGCTTATGATTTTCTTTTTTGCATGATTTTTATGTATTGGTTTCAAGGTTACACTGGCTTATAAAAACTGTGTTGAATCTACTTTTAATTTCACTTTTTATGAAAGGATGTATGAAAATGGCATTAAATTTGCTTTAAATATTTGAAAAATTTCTTCCATTAGTCTATCTCATTAGGAAGCTTTGTAAATATGTATTTAATTTACTATAATAAATTTTTGATACTTGATTTAATTTGCTTTTAGTTTTTTTTTAATAATATATCTTTAGGAATATAAAATATTTCCAAATTTAAATATTCTTGGCACTAAGTTGTTTATGATATTTACTTATGTAATTTCTCTGGCAAAGTTTCATATTGTTATTGGTGATATCTACCTTTCTTCCATTCTCATTTGTTTTTTAATCAGTCATGCTGAAGGTTAATTTAATGAGTTTTACAAAACATAGTTGGCTGGTTTGAAATTATATATTATATATTTAATTTTCTTTCTATATATTTGCTCATTATCTGCAGTAGTTATTTTTTCTGGGTTCCTAAGGTATAATATCCATTTATTTTTCTATCTTCTTGACACAAGCACATGGATCATTGGTTTCAGCACTTTTTACTTTTTACTCTTTCTTATGCAGGTAAAAATATCCAAATATTTAAAAAGTTTATTTGATTTTGTTTCTATCTTTATTCTGCTATAGCCAAAGAATATATTTTACTTGGTTTAAAGAATTTAGAACTTGTTAAAATTTTCTTTTTAGCACAGCATATAAATTAGTTTTGGTAAATATTCCTGTGCACTTAAAAATTATATAGTGTAAATAGTTGAATCAGTCATCTAGGCAGTATTAAAAAGTGTATTCTTTATTCTGTACACCTGCTGCTTTTTTATATTTATTTTATTATTTTCTAATTTTTTTCATTAAAAGCTGCACTGTAATTGTGAGGATAGTTATCCTTTTAATTCTGTTAGTTTCTAACTCATATGTTTTTGAGGGTATGTTATTAGACATATACAAATTTAGAGATGAGATATTTTGCTATTTTGCTGATGAGTCTAACACACATCCTTGTGTAGGTACAAAAAAATCTTTGTTTATCAATAGTCTTTGCCTTGCAACTTATTTTGTCTGAAACTATACTAACATTTTTATGATGAATATTGGCAGTGTAAAAATTCTTCCATTTTTTAATTTAATTTTTGAGGGTTATTTTTGTTTTTTGTGTTTGTTTTTGTTTTTGGCACTGGGTGTTGAGCCCAGGGACAATCTATCTCTGAAATATATCCCCAGCTCTTTTTAATTTTATTTAATTTTATTTGCATTTTGAAACAGAATCTCACTAAGTTCCTGGGGGGGCCTTGCTAAGTTGCTAAGACTGATTTTGAACCTGCTGTCCTCCTGTCTCAGCCTCTGAAAAACTAAGATTATATGCATGCTTCATTGTGCTATGTTTCTTCCATTCTTTTAACCCCAAATGTTTTGAGTCCTCATATTTAAGAGCTGATTTTTTTTTTTTTTTTTTTTGGTGGTACTGGGGTTCCTGGAAGCCCTTCTACCTCCGGGCTACACTCCCAGACCTATTTTTGCATTTTTATTTGGAAACAGGGTCTCCTAAGCCAGCTCGCGGGGCTAGCTTCGAACCTGCGCGATCCTCCTGTCTCTGCCTCCCAAGCGCGGGGATTACAAGCGTGCGCCACCACGCCTGGCAAGAGCTGATTTTAATAAATAGCTTGATGTTAAATAGGTCTGGGAGCATAGCCCCGAGGTAGAAGGGTTTCCGAGGACCCCAGTACCACCAAAAATAAAAATAAATAAAAGAAAAAAGTAAAGCTAAAGTACAAATTACAAACTATGATAAAATATTAGCTCAATCATCAAGAGTAAAAATAACAACGAATACTGGCAAGGATGTGGGGAGATACAAACTCATATACACTGTTGATGGTAATGTAACTATGGAGATCAGTGTGGAGATTTATCAGAAAATTTGAAATGAATCCACCATATGATACAGCTTTACCACTCTAGGTATCTTCCCAAAGTAAATGAAATAAAAATATTATAGTGATACATTCATATCTATGCTTATAGCAGAACAATACATAATGGCCAAGTCATGGAATCAAACTAGGTGTCCATCAACAGATGGATGTACTAGTATTGGGAATGGCCTAGAAGATTTGAGAAAGTTCTAATTATTAATATATTTCAAAAATAATTGTGTCAAAATGGCGGCAGACCTGGAGAGAGAAAGGCTTGACTTTTGTCAGGAAGCAAACAGCTACTGAAACTTAGATTGACTTAGCTAAATGTAATTAGCAAGTCAATAGGAGAGGGGAACTAGTCTTTTCTCTATCTAAAGACAGATCTACATGATTAGATAAGCTAGCTAAGATGGTAGGAGGGGTCGACCTTCATGAAAGGAGACACCTTGCCACACCTTGCTGGGGGAGGTACCTTACAGGGTAAGGGGAGGTACCTTACAGGGACATTCACTACATCAGAATTAAGCAAACAAGATGGAGGTCATGGGTATAAAAAGTACGGTACACATGCTGTATCTTTGGGGTGGTAAATCGGCTTGGACCACCTTCCCCTGTGTCATTCTGACATGGGGCTGTAACTATTTTCTGTATTTCTATCTTTTTAATAAACTTCTTTAAATCTTCAGCAACTGCCCAAGCTATGTACATTTATTCTTAGCTCAGGACAAGAACCCATGGGTTTTTTTCTGTTTTTGGTCATTTGGGGTTTTGTTGTGGTTTGAGGGAAAGTGTGTCCGGGACCCTAACAGGGGTCCCCAGGAACAGTTTCCCCACAACCATATTCTCCCAATTCGTAACAATGAGTGAGTTACAAAATTATAGGATATAAACACAATGGTATCCTAACTAGCAATAAAGAAGTACAAAATTATATCATTTGCAGGAAAATGGATTAACTTGGAGAACACTATTTTAAATAAGATTAGTCAGTCACAGAAGTGAAGAGTCATGTTTTCTTTCATATGTAGAAGATAGGGAGTAATCAGATACAAAAGATACTTTAAATAATGGAGGAGAAACTCCGGTTGAGAGATTGAGAAAGTTTACGGAAGAATGGTGGGGGGGGCAAACATTAATGAGTAAAATACTTCTATTAAGGTCATGCACAGATGCGATGTTATCAATACAGTCTCAATATTATATATAAGAGACTACAATGCACATAAGTACATAAAATGACTTATTAATATTATGTAACAAAGTCTTAAAACCAATAATAAAAGACAAATAACCTACTACAAAAATGGGCAGATATTTAAATGTACACTTCATGAATCAAGATTATTACTTTGTCAGTAGGTATTTGAAAATATACTCAACATCTTTAGGCATAAAAATATTAAATAAAACCCATAATGAGAGAGACAACAAACCCTTTAGGACAACTGAACATTTAAAAAAAAACACCAATTTGTTAATTTTGGTGAGAATGTAGAACAGATGAAATTCTGTTTCAGTATTGTTGAGAGCAAAAATGATACAATCACTTTAGAAAGAAACTGAGAGTTTTTAAAATTATACATATATCTACTATAGAATACAACTATTCTACTGCTAGGTATTTACCCAAGATAATCAAAAGCATATGTCCACACAAGGTGCTCATATAAGTATTCATGGCAGTTTTATTTTTTACAAGCAAAAGCTGAAAATATTCCAAATGTCCATCGACAGTTAAGTATATAAACATTGGCACAGTCATATGAAACTCTACTCAGCAATAAAAGGGAATGAAGTTCTGTACATGCAATGGTATGAGTAAATCTCAAGCTTAGTATACCAAATAAATTAAGCCATGCAAAAAAAGTACACACTGTATTGTTCTATCCACATAAAAGTTACAGAATATCCAAACTAAGTTACAGTATCAGAAAGTAAATGAGTTGCTACCTAGGAATGGAATAGAGGGAGGGTTGGATTTCTAAGAGTCAGAAAGCACTTTCAGAGGGATAGAAATGTGTGTAATCTTTATTATGGTAATGGTTTTATTGAGAAATATATGTATGTCTAAAATGATCTAACTGTATATTTTAATGATGTGAAGTATACTTCAATTATACTACAATAAATATTTAAGCCTGCCATCCGTCTTATTGTAAGATAAAAAGTCTTTTTCTATTCTCTTTGCTTTCAAAATTTATCTTCATCTATGACTTTTCAGAATTTTACCATGAAGTAAACATGAATAATTTATTAAATTACTTGTACTGATACTTTCTGAAATTTATAGAGGTATTCAATTTCTGTGACTCAATGTCTTTCTTAATTTTTAGAAAATTCTTAGTAGTTCTTTAAATATTTCTTTTCCACTGTCTTAGCCCTCTCTTTTACTGGTCTGTACTTAGACACATGTGAGATCTTTTCTTCATCTTCCACATTTTCTTGCATTTGTTTCTACATTGTCCATCCTTTTTTCTTTCTGCTTTTGCGGTATTTTCTACCAACGCATCTTCTAGTTCATCAATTCTTTCTTCTACTTCTAATCATCTATTAAATCTAATCCATTAATTTCTCAATATCAATGATTATATTTTTTGGCTATAGATTTTCAATGTGATTCTTTTATAGACTTAATCTTATTAATGATAATTTCCATCTTAAAATTTGGAGGTATTTTTATATTCTACAAGATGCTTATAACAAAAAATTGCCTGGGGGACTTAAATAACAGACATTTATTTCTCACAGGGATGGAAGCTGAGAAGCCCAAGATCGATTTGCTATCGGAGTTTACTGTGAAGACCTCTTGCTGGCTTGAAGATTGCCATCTTCTCTTGTATCTTTATGTGGCAGAGGTGTTTCTCTTCTTTGGAGCACTGGTCCCATCATGGGTGCTCTACACTTATGACCTTATGTAAACCAAATTACCTCTGAAAGATCCCACTTCCTAATACCATCATATTCAGGATCAGAGCTTTAACATATGAATTGTGGACACACAGATATTCAATTCTTACCAATATCTCTGTCTGTAATTCCACTAGAGCTCTAGAGCTGGATGGGCTGTTTCAGTGCTGTGCACTTAATTCATGCCAAGTCATAGTGAATCAAACTGTTTATAATTAAGTTTACTTTCTAATTGTTTATGCTACAATACAAATTTTGAGACAGACACTTTTTCTTTAACATTTTATCCAACAAAAATAATATGTCATTTTATTTTTTTATTGCTTAATCCAAAACTTTATTTTTCTATTTTATTGGTGCATTATAGTCATATAGCTTAATGGAGTTTAAGGGGATAGAGGCATACATGCACATACCATTCATTTAGTCTTCAAATCCTTGGAGTCACCTTACAAATGGACAAATAAACACATTCACAGTTTCTATTAAATCTGTTCATGTGTAGTTTGAATAAAAGTAATTAAAAATGAGCAGATCTAGATTTCTGATCCCAACTCTGCCACCTGTTAACTTTATGTCTCTAAACAAGTCAAATAAATTTGATAAGCCTCTGTGTTTATGTTTCTTAAATGTGAACATCAGTATTAATTGTCCCTTCTTGTTTAAAAAGAGTATTTTTAGCGTATATGAAACAAAGGATATAAAAACACTTTGTACAATCTAAAGTATCCAAAATAACTTAGTTTAGCAAATATAAAACTATTTAATAAATATTTTAGTAACTGGTATGTAATATGCTTTGACATAACAACTAATGCAACTTTATGAAGATTTGGAAATTTAAGCTATAAACACAACGTCAAAACCGAGAATCTCAGCCATTACATCCTTCATACTATCTATAAATAAAGCAATTCAATGAAATAGAATATAGTGCTTTTCAATATCAATGCTACAGAGCATATGTGACATTTGACTTAATATGCTAAATTGAAAATAACATAAGCAATGAAATATATATTCTTTTTCTTATATTTACCTCATTCATTTGTCCCATACTCTGTTTTTTTTATCTTTTCTATTATTGAATCTTCTTGTTTTTTTTCATAATATATTCTTGTCTATTCAATCAGAAAACATGACTCTGATAAGTTCTTGCTTTCAACCTAAACTCATTTTTCTTGGCATTAACAGCATAAATTTGAATAGGATTTTGTCTTTTCCTAAAAAATATAAGATGAGATACCTGAAAATAGGCATTATAAAAGAGATAAGAAAGTAGGAGAAAGTATAGGGCATAAACACAAAGTGGTAGAGCCTCACTACTGCTGAGTTTGCTTCAGAGTAAACCAGGCCAACTTGCTACTGCCAATAACGTTATTCAATTTGTGGATGGAAACAGGCTGGAGAAAGTTGACGACAAGGATGAAAATGGAGTCAAGGTTTGAAAGCAAAGAAAATAATTGCTGATGTAAGAGAAAAATAGATTTGCCCAAAGGTGACTGGTCTTGGAGGTTAAACACATTTATAGCCAGTTGATTTTTGACAAAGGTGCCAAAAGCATATGTTGGAGAAAAGACAGCCTTTTTTTCTTTTTACTTTTACTTATAAGTGGAACATATTAAAAATAGTATACATTTAGACTGTGCTTGGTGCCCTCTCTTCCCACCCCTGGTTCCCCTTCCCCCTCCCAACACAGAATGTCCAGATTAACCATGCTATATTCATACTTTTACACATATGGATGTAGCTCCTCCACGAATCAACCTCAGCCTTCTTCCTCTCCTATCCTTCCATTCTAGCTTTGCTGAGCTTTCCCTTCCATTATCTGGAGTCCCTCTGGTATCCCCAATACTCCCTATTTGGGGCATATTAGAGAAGACATATGCCCCTTCTCTTTCTGTGCTTGGCTGATCTTACTTAACATAGTGTTCTCCAGATCTTTCCATCTTCTTGCAAATGACATGATTTTGTTCTTCTTCATAGCTGAAAAGAATTCCATTATGTGTATTTCCCATAATTTTTCAATCCATTCATCTGTTGATGGAGACCTAGGTTGGTCCCATGTTTTGGCTGTTACAAATTATGCTGCTATGAACATAGGCTTGCATATGTTACTGTAGCCCTCTGATTTCAACCCCTTTGGAAAAATACCCAGAAGTGGTAAAGCTGGATCATATGGTAGATCTATTGCCAGTTTTCTAAGAAATCTCTTAGAATACTGATCTCCATAGCAGCTGAACTAGTTTGCACTCCCACCAACAGTGTAAAAGACTTCCTCTTTCCCTATATCGTCACCAGCATTTGTTGTAATTTGATTTCTTTATACTTGCCACTCTGATTGGGGTTAGATGGAATCTCAGCATGAAAAGACAGCCTTTTCAACATGTGGTATTGGAAAAACTGGTTATTCATTTGTAGAAAAATGGATTTATATCTCTACTTCTCACCCTGTACAAGCGTCAATGCAAGATGGATCAAAGACTTGGAAATTAGACAAGAGACTTTTTTTTTTTTGTGGTACTGGGGTTCCTGGAAGCCCTTCTACCTCGGGGATACACTCCCCCGGGCTACACTCCCAGACCTATTTTTTTTTTTTTTACCATTTTATGTGGAAACAGGGTCTCTTAAGCCAGCAAGGCTGGCTCCAAACCAGCGCGATCCTCCTGTCTCCGCCTCCCAAGTGCGGGGATTACAAGCGTACACTGCCATGCCCGGCTAGACAAGAGACTTTTAAATTACCAGAGGAGGGCATAGATTCAATACCTTAACCTATTATGAACAGGTAGATACTTCCTCAATAAAACTCCCCAAGGCTCAGGAAATTAAAACAAGAATTAATAAATGGAATAGCATTAAACTAAAAAGTTTCTGTTCATCAAAAAAAAAAAAAAAAAAAAAAGATTCTGGAGAGCCTTTAGACAGAATAGGAGATTTTTGCCAGCTGTTCCTCTGATAGAGTATTACTAACTAGAATAGACAAAGTACTCAAAAGACAACACTAACAAACCAAAATAACCCAGTAAACAATGGACAGTTGAACTAGACACTTCACAAAAGAAGAAATAAAAATTGCTATTTGTAATTCAGAAAATCAAAGAAGATGATTTCTGACTCAGAAATCAGGAAGATGCGAATAAAAGTTACATTGAGATTACATCTAACCCCAATTAGAATGTCAATTATCAAGAAGTCAAACAACAATGAGTACTGGTGAGGATGTGGGAAAATAGAAACTCTTCTATACTGTTGGTGGGATTGCAAATTAGTTCAAGCACTATGGAGATATGTGGAGATTCCACAGAAAACTGGAAATGGATTCATTATATGATCCAGCTATGCTACTCCTGAGTATTTTTTCAAAAAGACTGAAATCAGAATGTTGCATTAATACATGTATGTTCATGTTTATAGCAGCACAATTTATAATATTCGAGTTATAGAATCAGCTGGTCATGGTGGCAACACACTTAAAATCCCAGCATTCAAGAGGCTGAGACCGGAGGATCGCAGTTCATGGCCAGCCTCAGCTACTTAGTGAGGCCCTCTGCATCTCAATGAAATCCTGTTCCAAAATAAATAATAAAAAAATCAGGCTGGGGGTGTAGCTCTGAAGTAGAATGCCCCTGGGTTCCATCCCCAGTACCACAAAAAAACAAACAAACAAACAAAAACCCAGAAAAATTATAAAACTAATCAAGGTGTCCATCAACAGATGAATGGATTAAAATTTATGGGATATGCACACAATACTAACAAATAAAGAACAATATTATGTCATTTGTAAGACAAGTGGAAAACAAGGTCCTGGAGAAAATGGACCTGGAGAACATTATGTTAAGTGAAGTTAGCTGGTCACAATAAACAAAGATCTTATGTTTAATCTCATATAAAGAAGTTAGGGAGTGATCAGTATATAAGCCAGAGTTTAGAAGAAAGCCTAATGGAGGGAGGGAGTTGGTCTTGGGAGGGGGAAGAATTAATGAAGAAAACATTTCCATTGACATTATGTATATATGTGAGAATCCCAATGCCTATCCCAATATAATGTATGGGAAAGGGGGATGAATGGGGAGGGAACCAGGGGAAAAATACAAATAAAGAAGTAAGTAAATAAATAATAGTCATGGATATGCATGCAAAAAACTAGTATCCAAAAGTATCCAATATATGTTTCTGTGATTGTAAATGACATCCACATATAGTAATGGGCATGGTGGCAAAGCTTGTAATTTCAGTTCTTGACTGGCTGAGATAGGAGGATTGCAGATTTGAGAAAAGCCTCAGCAAGTAGTGAGACTTTTATCAACCTAGTGAGGTCCTTTTTCAGAATAAAAATAAAATAGGGCTTGGGGTGTAGTTTGGAGGTAGAATGCCCCTGGGTTCAATTCCCAACTACATAAAAAGAAAAAAAAAACTTATGGATCTAAATATGTTACAAGTAGATTGTACTAATACCTATTTCTCACAGCCTTCAAAAAAATTCATTGAAGATGGGCACGGTGCCACATACTTGTAATCCCAGTACTTGAGAGGCGCAGCCAGCCTCAGCTACTTGGTGAAGCCCTCCACAATTTAGTGAGACCCTGTTTCAAAATAAATGCTAAAAAATAGGGCTGAGGGTGTAGCTTGGTGGTAGAATGCCTCTGTGTTCAATCCCCAGTTCTGCAAAAAAAATTATTGAAACATTATTTGCCCATTTACTCTGGTAATGAGGCATAAAAATTTAAAGTATCAAAGTATCTATGGGCTTAGATAAAACCTATACATGTTACTTTCTTCTGAGCTATCACTTTTGTAAATTCAATTGAATGATATTTTGCTATCTTGGCCTTGGTCTTTCCAACTTATAAACATTTGAATACTTACCTTCTTGTTATTTGTTACCCTCTCTGCTTTAGTGGAGTCCTGTCTATGTTGTAGTTGCTATTTTCACCATAATGAGTGCATTTTACTCCAGACTACATCATAGCTTTTATCTTTTTCAAAAAATTATCCGATTGTATCCAGTCCAGTGGACTTTGCAAAACTAATATCCCAAGGCACAAACTTTTTCTCAAAAAAGTAAATTATAGATATGTTTATATTATAAGTTACAGAATCTCATTGCAATGAGAAGTTTACATTCTAGGGAAGTCCTAAGCATACTTCTAGCTTTCCTTACCATACAGTAGTGGCCTCTGCTATTGGGAATAAAGAAGAAATTAGCTATATGTAATTGTGTAATCCAAAGCACAGAATGAAGGTTCTGGGGTTTTTTGGGATTCTCAGAAGATTTTTCTGCCTTCTTAGACATAATGCACAGGGGGACAAGAGGGGAGCAGCGCATGGAGGTGGCATTCAGGAAAATCCATTTTGCCAAACTATAAAAATGTTCTGTGTGTGCATTCTAAAGGAAATGGAAGCCATATGTTTCTGATTCATTTACATGTAATCCATCAAAATATTATTTTGTAAGAGATATTTAATGTCCAAGAAACCTGCCAAGCCTTCTTATAAACATTTTTTTCCAAAAGACTAGCTGCATTGAGGCAGCTGTGTAAGAAGTTATCCTTGAAAAATGGAATTTGTTTCAAAGTCTCAAGCACATTTTAAACTTCCCAAGGGCAGCCTGGCATGATAGAAATTGTACAGGCTTTGGAGTTGAACAGACTCAGATTTAAAATCTTGTTTACTTCCTATTAACCTTCATAAAAAATGTATTTCTATATATTCATTTATTTGTTTAGTGTCTAATTTGTGCCAGGCAGAAGATGCAATATTGAATTAGGAATCTGATAGTGGTCAAGTAAAATAAACAGTATCTCTCTTCTCATTAATCCAGTCCCTCAGCTTCTCTGACTCGAATTTTTTTTATCCTGAGAAACGGAGCTCCTAATGCTCATCCCAAACGGTTTCCATCATTCAGCAAGTAACACGGTTCTTGGCTTGCAAAATGCACTCAACAAACAAAAAGAGATCTTTTCCACTGTCAACCTTTTTTCCATTTAAAGTCACTTTCCCACTATAGACTGTCTACACACAGACCTCAACTAATATTCTAGGTCCTCTAGTAACTACAACCATGGCATGGCTCACAGTTGTTTGTCTTATTACCTCTTAGGGAAAAGAGCTATTTTCTCTGAATTCCAAAGCAATATTTAGTTAGAACTAAATAACCATTTGTAAATCATGAAAAAAACATAAACTTTGGAATCAGGACAAAGTCAACCTGAATTTGGGATTTGCCATTTATAACTTTTTTTCATGGCAGTCAAGTTTTTGAGCTTTGGCTTATACATCTGTAAAATGGGATTAAAAGAATCTAATGTGCAGTGTTACTGTGACAAAATGAATAGGAGGATATATTGAAGGTGCCTTGTCCAAGAATAGCAGATCAGATAATGTTCATAAAAAGTAAAACAAAATGTTTCATGTTTAATATTCAAAACCGCAGTACTACAGTCTTCTTGGTAGATCATAACCTGTTCAACATATTAATCTGGAGCTTATTCAGTTGAAGGCAATCCAATAAATTTATCAACTCTACCCATATGAATAGCAATTGAGTCTCCTAAATATGCCCAAGGTTAAATGTCTATAACAAGAATATGAATGCATGATATGTGATATTCTACTCTCTATTAATATTTTAATTTCAGCCATGATTTATCAATCACAGACAACTTTATCACTAAGCATATGCAGCTTCAAATTCCTTTTGTTAAAGCTTTCTGTAGTCACTTTTTGTAGTCATTTGGAGCTGGCAACTAAGGAACTTCTATTTCTCTCTCTCTCTCTCTCTCTCTCTCTCTCTCTCCCTCTCTCTCTCTCTCTCTCTCTCTCTCTCTCTCTCTCTCTCTCTCTCTCTCTCTCTTGGGTGGTACTGGGGTTCCTGGAAGCCCTTCTACCTCTGGGCTACATTCCCAGACCTATTTTATATTTTTATGTGGAAACAGGGTCTCTTAAGCCAGCGCGGCTGGCTTCAAACCTGCGCGATCCTCCTGTCTCCACCTCCCAAGCGCGGGGATTACAAGCGTGTGCCACCATGCCTGGCTGCTTCTTTCTTTTAATTGATCAGTTCACATAATACAGTTTCATAAAATTTCATATCTATTCAGGAGACATTTATTTAGCATTAACTCTGTGTCTGCTTGGTCTTGGACTTCCAGAGATAAGTAATCCTGACCCTGTTCATCAGGTGTACTACAAGATTGAATGAGTAGCTGCTAACAGAAATTTGAGTTAAGACAGACAAGAAGGTTGGAGAGTTGAAAGCAGGGAGGATTCATTTTTTTCCCTATTTTCACCCTCTATCCATAGTGCCTAAACTAGAGGTGGAAAAATTTAAATATCAAAAATTGCTAAGAATGAGTAAAAAACAAATGTGCTAAAGACCTAAACTGTGCTTTCTATCAGTATTTTTGTGTTGCTTTGGTATCTTTTGCTTGTTCGTTCTGATAATGATGCATGCTACGTTGAAGAGTTGGGGGAGATCAAAAAGAAAGTGACATCGGTGCTGGATCTTGACATTATGACACTTTCTACCAGAAAGAAGAAGGAAGACATTCCAGGCAGAAGTGACCTAAGCTAATACAAAGAATACGAAAGTGTGCAGCATAACAAAGCTTTATATTCTTGCTTATTTGGAATATTTGCCCAGCCAGGCCATCTCCTAAGCTGGGTCAGGCAGATAAAAAACAAGACCTGTGGCAAAGTGCAATAGAGAGCTAGGTTAAGGGAAGGTGGTGAAAAATGCCAAGGAGAGAAGCTGTTCTTCATTGTTTGGGAACTTTGCTAAAGCTATTTTTCCTAGCAGTCACTGCTGCCTGCTTGATCATTAGCCCCCGAACATCTTGTTTGTTTCCACCAGACGGAAGTAATATACAATTATGCAAATCACCTTAACTCCAAGTAAGGAATCACAGTCCAGTCAATAATGTTGATGCATTATGAAAGGGCAACTCCTCCTGGAAGAAAGAACACGAAGAGCCGATCATAAGCAAACATTTTGAAGCCTGCAGAGGACTGGTCCCTGCAGCGCAATCTATTATCATATTTCCACATAATTAGTTTGTTTTCCACTTGAAATCAGAAAACGATTCGACATTGCCTTCCCTGCCTCCGGATGGAAGAGCATCCAGTGGAATTCTCCTGCGAAGGTTCATATGGTGAATAATTAGTGAGAATTAATCTTTGCAAATTAAAGTTTAGAATATAGTACTATTCATGAATAGTGTATGGGACAGTTGGGTGGAGGAGAAGAGACACACTTCCACGGCAGACATTCCTAGATGACTGCTGAAAATCCATTTTTTAATCAGTGCTGCAAAAGCCAGAGAGTTGACTATGCTACTGGCCTTGGAGAAGTGCTGTCATATTTTTTACAGGAAAGATAAGGATATGTTTCCAGTGACCCATATCTCTATGCTCCTTGTGGTAGCTTTTACTAGGAAAGGATGCTCTGGAATCAGAGGGGCTTTCTCCAATGGCATTAAATGTTCTAATCCTTGCATCTGCTATATGTCTTTGATTTTATTATTTTCTTTTTTCTACTGAGGAACCTAAAAGTTAGAGGCACAGTGATCAATTGAAGTTACCATCTTCTAAGTGGAGACACAGAGATCAGAAGGCAAGTCTTTCTGATGTAAAAGACAAAGCTTAAAGGTAACAAATTCAGCATTGGAGTAAATAAAACAATGGAGCTTTGAGTTTTTAATTCCTCTCAATATCGGTTTTTCCAACTGAAAAGTGAATATGATGAGGTCATATATTTTATAAAGTTGAGGTTTACATGAAATGGTTCATATAAATTCTCTCTATGATATCTATATATAGTATAGATATGTCATGTTTATATTAAAATATTAATAGAATTGCTTTCTCACAGATGACTATACACTCAGAAACATAAGCATCTCATAAGGTCTTGCAAATGATCCCTTCCCATGGTTTCAGGATGCAGTTGTAAACCACCCCCTCTTTCTCCTTCAGCTCTATGGTGGCAATTTTCCCAAGCATCTGTACCTGAAAATAAACTTAAATGGAAAAATTTGCAAATGATCAGGGTTAATGTCTCCAATTATTAAGTGACTGGAAAAATGGGACAGCAGGAAGACACAGCAGGAGAGCATTTTTTAGATGTAGAAAGCAAATATATTTTTTTTGTAGATTACAAAGTGGTTTTATTTTTCATGGCTGTAGAACACTTGAGCAATAGTTGATTATGATTACTAGAACAATATGGTCACCAGAGCTGAACATACAGTAAAAGTAACAGCATATTTTCAAAAAACAAAAAAAAATTACTTTCTTTTTTCTCCAGTTTGAAATATAAACCTTTAAATAGGAGAGTATGCAAAATTAGATAGAAAATACCATAACCTTAAAATATTTTTCTGTTAATAATTTTGACATGTTATGTATTTTCTTCAAAGTTTTTGGAGGGGGACATATTTTTCCACAATTGTTGTTGTGTATCTGCAGTTTAAATTTTTATTTCCACTTTAAATGGTAAAATTAAGCATTTTTCCAAAGGTTCTAAAAAGTGAGTATTTTTTTAAGGTGAGGCACAGTCAAACCAAATATTAATTGCTCTTAAAACAAGGAACTGTTTTCAGATTCAAAGATCACCTTTTGTTTCTTTCTCAGAGAGAGTGGTTTCCAATCCAAATGCACATTTGCCTCTCAGGCATCTGTTGGATTTGGAAGAGGTTTCCAGATTGAGTTGAGAAATGGTCATTACAGTTAGGCTGCAACTTCAATCTTGAAAATGAATGAATGGATCCAGTCCAGTCCTTTGGCTGGGACCCAGTCTTTAAAATCCAGCAGAACAATGAGTGTGTGGCTTCACAGCCAGCTGGTATCAGGCTTGGGCAGGGAGAGTGTCAAAATATTAGTGACTTTCTTACATTTGTCAAAGCTGAGGCCAATACAAGAAATGCAGACAGCTTGCAAATGTGGGTTGTATACCAAAGTGTGTGTGTGTGTGTGTGTGTGTGTGTGTGTGTGTGTGCATACGTGCACGCACATGCACACTTTAATCTCACCCACTGGATGTCAACATTTCCTTGCTTTCTGAATACATCTACAGCAAATACAGAGTGAAATATCTTTGACTGTGGATATGGAAACCGCTATAGATTTATCATTAACGCATAAACCACTAATTTATTATACAGAGCCAATGTTCTCAACTGGAATAAAGGGGCCATCAGCATTCCCATGGCAATCTCTCCTTTTCCTCCCTTACTTTGTAACTCATCTGCTTACTCAGTTGTTCCTGAACCTGGCAGGCAAGGTCTCAGTGGGAGAATAAATATATTTATACAAAATGTTTAAGAAAGGCTGCCCACATTGAGTTAGAAAAATAAGCATATGCTCGTGCTGTCTGGCACTCTCTTTGCAATTCCTGTATCTCTCCAAAAGGGAAAAAAAACTACAACAGAACATTTTCATTTTATTTTTAAAAGAAACATCGCTGGAAGCCAATTTGCAATATGGGCTTCATGGATTTTTTTTCTTCTCTTTATCTTTTTCTGTGCCCCTTTCAAAGAAAATTATATAGGAAAACAAGCTCATTGCTACGAGAAGAAAATAAAATCAGTAATTAATATGCGTATATCACTGAGTTGTCTCTTTCCCCGCCTCTCTTTTATATCCCAGGGCAAAAAGTGGTCTGTCTTTTGAAAATAATAATTCCATGTTCTATGCACAGCGTGAGTCGAGTTGGATACCTCTAGTCTTGCATCAGCTTCTTCTATCACTTGAGAACCGTGTCAGCTTAGACAGATCCACCTTACTGAACCTGTTTCTTCACTGACAAAATACAAAATACACAGTTTAAGATTTTACTGAGTATCAAATAGCTCTGTATCTAGTAGCTACTATTCATTTATGGATGCTTGTCTTCTCCCATATTTTTGCTACATCATGTGAGTAAAGAAGACAGAACTCATGTAGCCACTAAATAATGATAAGGACAAATAATAAATAACATTTCTATAATTGGTACAGCTTTTGCGGCACTTCTTTGCCTTTAGGTCAGTCTAGCTTCAACTACTGGGCTAGTTGTTAGTTTTATAATTAATCCTATTTAAATAATAGTGAGAAAACTAAAGGTTAAGTAACTTGCCCAGAGATAAAGTGTTTCAAATGGCTAACCAAAAATGCAAGAATGATGATGTCCGGCAGTGCTGAATTTTACCTATACCCTGTGCTCCTGAAGACAGCAAAGGTCAAGATGTCTCCCTAGCCTAGTATATTCCTGGAAATAGCCCACTGCAGAGAATCACCTTCCCCATTTGACTTACACATGACTCAGGGTGAATCCTTTGCTTTTGTAAAAAGGGCACAGATCCTCTGAATTCCTATCTTTTGTCTCAGAAATGATCAGCTAAACTGTTCACTGAAGTGTTGCATTGAAACTTGCAACACTTCTCAATAGCTGGTCCCAAGGATGAGAATCAGCTGACCTGAGAGGGTAGAAAGGAAGGAACATCAATTGTTGCATCATGCCCTCTCCATCCCCTGCTGATCCCTCCACTTCAGGCAGGTTCTATGTATCCCACTTTATTCCTGCCTATAAAAGAAAGAATCTTTTCCTGTCTGACAAGTGAGATGCTTGCAGGTCTTAGGGTCAAAGCATTCTCTCTTACTGCAATAGTCTCCTTTCCTTATTATAATATTTTTTAATAAAATCTCTCTTTAAGATTTTCTAAGTCTGGATTTTTAGGTTCATAGCAATACTGATGATTGCTAACATATGCATAGTCTTAGAATTAATAAGCTTTTTCACAAGGATCATAACCTCTATTTGTATAGTGTTAAATGACGATTTTTTTAAATGCTTCTCCATTAATTATCTGTATAAAATGATTCTTCATAACCCATAAGACAATTGTTATCCAATTTAAAAAATAAAGTTCTTAAAGAGGAGAAATAAAATGACTTGTCTGAAGTCAAAAAATATAGGAAATGAGAATAAAGTGGGGAATCCTAGATAAGAACACAAACCTTCTGTTTTGGGGTCCACTAGTCTTTGACTTACTTCATGCACACCACCAGGCTGGGTTGATACTAACTTGAAGGAAAGATTCATCTTTTGAATTGGTTGAATGAGAGTAAAGGTAATAAAGTTTGAGTTACAAATTTTTTTTCACTTGCACAGACCCTTTCCAAAGCCAAATTTTGATACATAATCTCATTGTCTTTTTCTTAGAGAGACCCCTACCCCCACAACAACTATCTAATCTTTTTTTTTGAAGACTTAAAAAAGTTTATTAAAATGATAGAAATAGAGAAAATAGAAATACAGAAAATAGAAATACAGAAAATAGTTACAGCCCCATGCCAAAATGGCATGAGGGGGGAGGGTGGCCCGGGCCAACTCACCACTCCCCCTGTCTAATCTTCAAGATCCACAAAACTTGGATCTATCCTGGAGAATAATGCTAATGTACTGTGTTTGAGAAATGTACTCACATAGTTATTCTCTCACAAAAATCACTCTATTCAGGCAGTACAATGTCCAAATTCCCAAGACAACTTTTTTTATTGAGACAGTTTTCCAAAAGAAACCAAACTAATGCATGTGTATCTATATTCATAGCTGCACAATTCACCATAGCCAAACTGTGGAACCAGCCAAGATGTCCATCAACAGATGAATGGATTACAAATTGTGGGATATGTACACAATGGAATTTTACTCAGCCATCAAAAAAAAACAAAAAACTCAATTACATCATTTTCAGGGAAATGGATGGAACAGGAGGACATTATGCTAAGTGAGATTAGTCAGTCAAAAAAATAAGAAATCAGATGCTTTCCCTAATATGTGAGAGTTAGGGAGAAATGGGTCATAGGAGGAACTCTAGATGAAAAAGGAAATCCTATGGAGGTGCAAACAAGACAACCTAAAGGAGGAGAAAGGAGGGGGGAAGAGGAAAATCTCTAAAACACACAAAGTACTTAAACATATCGAAGTCAACCACTAAGCAGAGCAAGGGAGGGAGGAACGGGGAGGGAATGGGGTGGGAATTGAGTAGGGGTTAAATCAGTGATGTGTACATGTCTGTACACACAAGTTTTTTACCCTAATATGATGTTTGAATATAAAGCACCAATAAAAAATTTTAAAAAAGAAATAATTGGGTCATATTCTGTAATAGCTATTTGAGGTATCAGGCTAGTTAGTATCTTGGCAAAAATAAAATTAAGTTGTAACTGGAAAAAAAGACAGTTTTCCAAAGTATTTTTTTGCATAGTGGTAATTTTGTTAGATATTAAGAAGCCACTTACCATAAAGAAACCTAGTAATCATAGGTAGAAAAATCAATTAGTTTAAAATGTGGATTTTTTTTAATCTGCAAGATTTCTCAGATCCTTTTATATGTTAACTAATATAATAATTCATAGGAATTATTTCTGAATGGAACATATATTTCTATTGATAGTCCCAGGAACAGCTTTTAATAAATTCTAGATTAAGGAAAGAGGCTCCAAGAAACCTCTACTTTAAATATATATATATATATATATATATATATATATATATATATATATATATACATACAATGGAAAAAAGTTATAAAACCTTTTTGTACTTTAGGATAAAAAATTTATCGAGTGGATTTTGAGTTTCTAGAAAGAATCCAATGCAAAACAATATCAGAAAAAATAGATTAGTTTTGGTAAACAGTGCATGAGGGGCCACAGATCACAGAAAATACCTTGGTGGGGAGCCCAGGTAGAGTATAGGTAAACATTTAGTGTACAACAGAAACATAGACTGAATGCTTTACAAAAAGCCCAAGATGACATGGGACACTTGAGAGACAGCAGCCCTCTTAAAAAAAAAGAGGTGAGAATTTGTAGACACAGATTTCACACACTTGAAGGGCAAAAACTAGTATGTGTGTGACTTTTTTAGGTAAGATATCTTTACTTTTTAATTTTTCATTTGCTTCTTTATAAAGGAGCTATGGTTTGGAAGAAAGAGCATTGGATATGAAGCCCAACAGATAGGCTTTTGAACCTCAGCTCTTTTGCTTCTAGGTGGATGAAAGTGAACAAGATTCTTTATCTCCTCCAGCCTAGGTTTTCTCACTTTGAACAGGATACAAAGTTGTCTACTCAGAGGAGCTGTAACTCAGCGAGGTGCTACACATAGAAGGGCAAGCTAGAAAAGCAGGAGATAGCAGGGTGCTGGGAAGACAGGTGTGGGATCCGAACAGCAACTCCTGGAGGTAGAGCATTTAGTGTCCTATTTCATAAAAGAGGGAACAGCTGTGCTTTCTCTCTTGCTATTATTCAACTAGAAAGCATAGAAAGCAGAAGAGCAGTGAGACACAAACCCTGAACTACTGATTTGGGATCTTAGCTTTTTTCCGCATGCCAAGTGTTTTTTGTTTTTTGTTTTTTTTCCCATAAATTTCCATTGGAACCGAGTGTTGGTGCACGCTTATAATCACAGTACTTGGGAGGCTGAGACAGGAGGATTGCTGATTTGAGGCCAGTACTAGCAATTTATCAGGAACCTTCACAATTTAGTGAGACCCCATTCAAAATAAAAACTAAAATAGGATTGGGTATGACGGGTGTGGTGGAGCACGCTTGTACTCCCAGCGCTTGGGAGGCAGAGACAGGAGGATTGCGCAAGTAGCCAGCCTCGCTGGCTTAAGAGGCCATTTCCAAATAAAGTATAAAATAGGTCTGCTGGGAGTGTAGCCAGGAGGTAGAAGGTTTCCATCCCCAGTACCAACAAAAAAAAAAAGTAAAGAGAAAAAAAAAGGGGTATTTTGCTGGGCGTGGTGGCACACGCTTGTAATCCCCGCGCTTGGGAGGCAGAGACAGGAGGATCACGCAGGTTTGAAGCCAGCCACGCTGGCTTAAGAGACCCTGTTTCCAGAAACAAAAAAGTATAAAATAGGTCTGGTAGTGTAGCCTGGAGGTAGAAGGGCTTCCAGGAACCCCAGTACCACAAATAAGTAAATAAGTAAGTAAATAAATAAATAAATAAATAGGGTTGGGTATGTAGCTCAGAGGTAGAATGCTCCTGGATTCAATCCCCTGTGACACACACACACACACACACACACACACACACACACACACACACCACACCACACCACACACACACTGCATTGGATCACTCCTGAAAAAGAGTTAAAAATTGACTAAAGCCGAGACTATAGCTCGGATCTCCTCAGAGAATAAAAATCAAAACCGGTCAGTCAGTAAATGAGAAGCCTTCAGGGCAAAGCTTTACATTTAAGGAAAGATGCCTGTGGCCTGGCTTCATCCTGCTTCTTCATGGGCCATAGCTGCACTTCATAGCCTTGTCCTTTGAGTTCCACTCATACTAAACTCTTACTTCTCAGGGGGGAAAAGCTGCCCTTTCATACTTCCCTGGGTTTCTTCATACGGCATAAGCCTTCCTTTCCAACCTGCTCCCTGCACTACACATGTACTATTTTTTTAAGATAATTATTACTCTTCCCTGTGACTCAATTTAGCTGATACCTCCTTTAACCTTCTTTGTCCAGGTTTAAAAAACTCCCTCTTTGTTCACATAAAAACCCGTCCAAATCTCTACCTTAGCACTGATCACGCTGAAGTGTAGCTATTTGAGCTAATTATCTCTTCATCTACATAATTGTTCCATACGGAAACTTTTCAAGAAACAAAAGCCTACTCAACTTCTCTTAAGGTTTTATTAAGGTACCAAACCAACAATGAACAATTAGAGCAAAACCTTTTCAGAGACCAGAAAAACAAGAATTCATAAATATTTGTGTTATACCCTTTTTACCACTCAAAGTCCAACTCTCCTTTAGTCTTTATTCCTTTAATTCAGTCTTTTGAGAAACACAAACTGATTGCACTAAGACACGTATCTAACAGTAGACCAACAGCTGTGTCCAGAAGAGAGAATAAATTAACATTAACATGAGCATCTGATCAATCCATCCCTTCATCAGGGATATGAAGCTCTTCCAAGGACCAGTGCACAGTCTGGGCAGGGATCCTGATCATACAAATTAAAGAGAAAGCTCTAGAGTACGGATAGAGTCTAAACCATCTCTGTTACCCCACTGGTTAGTAGAGCGAGAGAACACTGTAGATACCCTCTAAGGACAAATATAAAAGTGATAGCTTTTAGCATTGAGAAAGTCAGCAGCATTCCTTAAGTCCAGCCTTCCACCCTCACCAAATAGCTGAGACCTTGAGTTAAGAGAGATTAATTCCATGTGGCCGTCAGGCAGGAGTGCTCACTCAGCAATTTTTAAATGCAAATCCAATTGCAAATTGCTCACAAAGTAATTTTGCCTTATTTTCTTCTCTTTTTTGAAAGAATTGACTAGGATGCAGTTCCCAAGGATAACGACCACAGCCAGTTATATTAAAATGTCAGATATAAAGTAGAAGTAATTATCCACCCTTCAAGAAAATCTTGATGTATGGAGCCCAAAACCCATTATACAGTCCATTCATCAACATTTATTCAATACCCACTATGTACACAATATTGTACTAAATGCACTGGAAGCTTTCAAAGGAAGGTGAAGACCAGCTACTGCTCTTAGGAAGTATAGAAAGTTGGCTAGGATAAATCTGACAATTGTAATCTGTATAATTACAAATATACACTGTATGCTTACAGTATCTTTTGCTAAGTGCTTGAAAGAACAATGATAATTAGCCTGAAGAAGAAAAGACTGAGGAGAAAAGCAGTACTCTCCATTCAGCATGTACTTACTAAGCAATAACTATGCATTGCACATTGTTCTAGCCACCTGAAGTGTTCTTGTGGGCCTTGTGTTCTATTGCATAATAACTGATGACTGAGAAACAATCAAACAGATAACCATGACAATTTCAAATAGTGATAAGAACTATATGGGAAATAGGATGGGGTGATGCAATAAAAGTGATATATGTTGTTTTAAAGTAGTTTTGTCAAATAGGGTAGTCAAGGATGGATGATCTGAGAAGAATCCTACATGCTACTGAGTAGGAACTGGACATGAAAAAGTTTTCTGGTTTGAGCAACAGCAAGAAAAAAGTTCCTGGGAAATTACAGAGCTTAGTTTCTGAGGAAAGAAAGAAGACTCATACAATGAGGAGAACTGCCAAGTAGAAAGGTGATATATTTTGGTTCACAGAGATGGGCAGCAACCAGAAGTTGTAAAGTTTGCAGGACACAGTAAGAAGTTTGCATTGTTTTAAATTTAATGAAAAAATTGTATTTAAGGGCTTTAAGCAAAAATAGTAGCTTGACATAAATGTAGGAAATCACTATAAGTGTTTCAAAGAGCATAGGTTGTAGACTGTAGGTGTTCAGATATCAAGCAAGAACATGATCTGGATTTCTTACAGAAGTCCAGGTGAGAAATAATGATGTCCTCACCTAATGCAGTGGTGGGGAGGATAGTGCGAGGGAAACAGAGTCAAGACGTATTTTAGATTTACTGGTGGACGGTATGTGAGGGATAAGGAATAATAAATCATGGAAACATGTTGGAATTTGGCTGTAATGCAGAGAGTAGTACCATTAACTTTGGTGTGAAAATCTACCTATTGAGGCAAGTAGAGTTTGAGAGGCCAAGTGACCAAGTAGACAGTGAAAAAATATGTATGCGGCTCAGAGAAAGGTCAAGGTCAAATTATCAACATATAAATTCATATAAAAGTTGGTAATGATAACGTTCTATTTTTTTTATTTGCTGAGTACTGGGGATGGAACCCACAGGCCTTCTACCTCTGAGCTATACTCCTGACCTATTTGATTTTTTTATTTGGAAACAGTCTTGCTAAGTTGCTGAGAGCCTCACTAAATTGCAGAGGCTGGCTTTGAAGCTGCGATACTTCAGTCTCAGTCTCCCAAGTACTGGAATACAAGTGTGCACCACCATACCCATTTCTATTTGTAATGCTTGCCAAAAAGAGGATATTGATATATTTGTAGTTGTTGTGAAAATGAGACTCATACTTTGGCTGCTCAGTAAAGCATTTTAGAAAATATAGAAGTCCTGGTTTAATTTCAACCATTTTCAGCTCAATATTACTACCCATGTTTCAATAAGTTGTATGTATATGAACTTGTGTGTGTGTGTGTTATGTGTGTGTGTGTGTGTGTGTGTGTGTAATCGCCTCAGGTTTTTCCAAGATTGAGAACCACTGTTTCACAAAGCAGATTCAGAACAAGTGAGTAAAAATATTCTCTAGTACTCAGTGAGGATTAGAAGAGCTGTTTTAGAATCTCTGTGTCAACAACAGAAGCCTTAAACTAAAATATACTTCAGATAACATTCTTCATCATGATTCTCCAGCCCAAAACACTATTTGACTATTACTCTGAAATTTATCATTTAGTTTACATGATCACCCCGTGAGACTTTTTAATCCTTTTGTTTGCCTTTTCTATAGGTGATAGAAAGGATTTATGCAAGAATCCTAATGCAAATTCAGCAGACTTTTTCTAAAAGGTCAAAGAGAAAATATTTTAGGCATTACCTGATATATGGTCACTGTCAGAACTGCTCAACTATGCCCTTTTATTAAAATTAATAATGATGATAGCCATAGTTTAGAGGTAAATGAATCAACATAGTTGTATTCCAATAAAATTTTATTTAAAAATTCATGTATGAAACAGGACTTGGCTTGTGGCATTGTTTGTCAATCCCTGATCTAATGTACAATACTGGGTATAAGAGAGGTGACTAATCGTCACACTTAAATGCCAGTGATCTCTAAAGCCTGGATTTATCTTGAACACTTTTTCAATGTCCTTGACAAGTGCTATCTTTTCTAAAATTTTGACAGCATGAAGTAGGAAGGTCAGATTGGATGGGGAACTTCCAGTTGAGAGCCAAAGTTCTCATGGTAATTCTCTTGTTGCAATTTTATGGACGCACGATACCACTGTGATAAGAGAAAATATGAAATGGGGGAGGGAGGAGATATACTAATTTAAATGGCTCAGGAAATTTATATAGCTTCTTCAAATCTAAGTTCTTCTGTTAAGTAGAGATATGAATAGGACGTATCTTATTGGCTTATTGTGATGATAAAGTAGCAAATGATAAAAATTAAAGACCAAAAAATACTCTTAAGTCATAATTGTACACACACACACACACACACACACACACACACACACACATTAAGTATATAATAACTATTGGTCTGGAATAACTATAGAAATAAATCGCTTGGTCACTGGAAGTGTTCAAGTGGTAATTGAATAGTCATGACATAGAAGGAACAAGTTGAGGCCTTATTTTATATTTGCAAACTAAGGACAGAGTCAGGATACTTGATGCTTTCAATTAAGGGTTATTGTCGGTGCTAAGTGGAATGTTTTGTGTCTTGTACAGAAAACATGCTAAAATGAGGAGCAGGACTTTGGAATCATTATCTCTGCCATTCCATTTGCTGGCCTGTTGCTTTATCTCTCTCCTTCATTCAAAGGGGCTCATAATCTCTAAAACGATTAAATTAGCTTAAATATATAAAATAGACAATTAGCACACAGTAGATATTACTTCCTATTTTTTTTATTTTGAATATCCCCTGTACATTCCATGTATCACCCCAAATAAGGTTTCCACCTTAGTCCTGGTATTTTCTTCATCGGTAGCAAAATAAAGTTTCTCTCAAGTGCCCACTGACATTACCCTGGGATCTGAACTATCCAATGTGACATGCAACAAACTATAATGTGTAGACATGCTAATCAGAAGGGAAATGTCAAATCTGCATACATTTCAAGTGACCCAACAGTATTTACCTTAGAGCTAAGCCTCCTATTTTTCTGACAATTGCCTCACTGAGGAAGTGACTCACGAGCACACCAAGCCCCATTCCGCAGGAGAACTTTACTTTAGACTGGGCTGAAAGCATCAAAAAGATGAATGTCACTGCCTTACAGTTAGGAGCAAGGCTAATTTGATGTGACAAATGATGTTGATTTTGAAGGGGTCACTAGCCATTAAAACTGCTGAGGACAAAGAGTGCCTTGAAGCTGGATAAAAATTGAATATTTAAATAGTTTGTTATGCAAATTTACTTTCTACCTGTCAGGAGTGGGTAAAATGGAGGGTGAGAGGGCTGGTGGTGAGGCCAAATCCAGGACCCAGAGCTGCCTGGCACTGGCCCTGTTTACTGCAGGATCTTGTGGGAGGCAGCGTAAGGACCCCTGCTCTTTTACATCCAGGTGGAAAGTAGAAAAGTATTCCTCCACAAGGAGTTCAGAGCCTCCACTTTTCCATCTCTCATATGCCCTTTGCCATGATCATCAGAGAAGGTAAGAGTGAGCTGAGCATCAAACACATGCCTCACCCACACACGCCTCACCCAGAATATCACTTCCCAAATTAGCAAATGGGCTCTCAGGGAATAGAAAGGTGCAGTTGGCCCCTCTTGACATCTAAAACAGTATCATCCAGAAACTTCAGCATCTCAAAGCAGCAGTGCCTTCTTCTTGACTCATATTTATGGAAAAGCCTTTGTCACTGTAACTACTCACTCTCTATTTTAGTCAGAGACTTTATAATTACTATTATTACTGTTTGACTTATTTTTCTCTAATCAAAAGTATCCTTAAAGACCTCACATATTCCCTCTACAGTGACTGCCTGCCTTAAGTCTGTTTTTTGCTGCTACAACAGAATACAACACAATGGGTAGTTTGTTATAAGCAGAAATTAATTTGATTCATGGGTCTGATGGCTGGTAAGTCCATGAGCCTAGCACTAACATCTGGTGACTGCCTTTATGCTGAGTCTTCTCATAGCAGAAGGTCGAAGAGGAGGAGAGCACAAGTCAGAGAACAAGATGGGGAGTCAAACTCACCACACCTCCATTGTTATCAGCTAATCCTATGATACGGCTTTAACCCATTCATAAGCTCAGTGCCTCCATGACCTAATCACCTCTTAAAGATCCCAGTTCAATTTATGACTGTTCAATTGGTTATGGAGGGCTTTGCGAGCCTTGGTGGGGAAATTTGGCACCACTCTTAAGAGACAGGAAGTCAATGTAGAGATTTTAGGAGTTTCTTGTTTTACAACTTGTATACAATAACATACCCTGAGAGAGAGATTGTGAAATAATATATGTAATGCACATAATATAAGTCTTGTTACATTTTGGTTCATAATAAATGTTAGCTATCGCCATTATGAACATTAAATTCATAGCCGCTTTACTTTGGACTTTCCATTATATTTTACTTCATTTCTCTTTCTTTTGGTGGATGGGAGGGCACATAATAAATCTAAAGGATGCCCTTGCTCTAGCAAGACTGATATATACCTCTAAGTAGTCTAACGGAAATCTAACAGTTTCAGACTATACATGCTTTTAGCAACTGAACCAAAGCCAGATTTCTTGTTTTTAATATCTTCATGCTGAGAGCTAAAAGGACATTTTGAGACCAAAGAAAAGTTAAAATGGAGTATGTTTGGCCTTTGCACATTAATTCAATCAACAGATGTATATGGAATTTGCTAATAAAGTAC
Organism: Muscardinus avellanarius; assembly: GCF_963383645.1. Taxonomy (NCBI): domain Eukaryota; kingdom Metazoa; phylum Chordata; class Mammalia; order Rodentia; family Gliridae; genus Muscardinus; species Muscardinus avellanarius. Next base: position 52,148,533 of record NC_137788.1, read on the forward strand.
GGTGGCTTTGAACTCAAAAGCCCTGTTTGAATATCAGTTCTACTATTTATTTAATATATTTCTGTGAACTTGTCACTTAATTTCTTCAACTCTTTTTATCTTTCAAATGGGGATACCTTTGGTGTAAAAATAAGACTCTGTTGCAGGCAGGTATTAAAAAACATAAAACATTTATTATCTCTCAGTGGGAAGATATAGAATAATATATTAAAAGTATATCCATTATGTAAACATCCATTGTCCTAAATGAACTTGCTACTAATTAGAAATAATTTGGTTCAAAAACTCTATTATCCTGGAAAATTTTACTTTCCACCATTAAGCACTTCCCTGACAGTCCCTGCAAAGAATATGCACCTATGTAATGTCTACTGTCTTTCTCAGGTAGGATCCAAGATGTTGCTTCAATTCAGCAAAACAAGATACACAACCCATCAAAGGGAACCTCTGGGTGAGGAACTCAGTTCTTAAAGTAAGTACACAAATGATTCATTCTATAAGCCCTCCTCTCATTATTAGTAAACTTTAGCATAATTCCCTAATGCAAATATTATTATCTCTATTTTACTGATGAGGCACCCTACAGTGAACACGCCTTTCCAATGTTTTTCAGTTGGTAAGTGGTAAAGATGAGTTCTCATTTTATTTGATTTTGCAAAGATTCTTTTACATCACCTACTCGGAGTCAGATACTGCCCTGTGTGCTAAATTTCTAATATCAGACAAGAAATTTCTAACCTTTTGGGCTTTATGTTCTAGATTTGAACTCAGATATGACCTGCTCCAAAAGTTCCACAAGCCCACCAAACCCATGGCATCATTGCATTGTTGTATCTGGGAGAGGAACCTGACCACAATTCATTGAGTTCTAATGTTCCCAGGATGCCATTTTCATTCCATTTATGATTTAATCAGAACACTTGCTTAAATTAAAATATAGCTTAGTCATGCATATGATCTTTCCCCCCCAACATTATCTCCATGGAGCTGTCAGTTTTGCAAATTCGCTTGATTTACACAGATATTTTATCCAGAAATAAATTGAATTAACAATTTAAAATGCAGAACAGAAAAGGCTGCCAGTGTGCTAATAGCTCCATTTCCCTGATTAAGAGGGCTTTCTCCAAGATGGATAAAGGACAGAGCCTTCTTCAACCTAAAATTAATTTTGACAACAGTCTCAAAAGAGGTAGATTCTAAAAGAACACTGCAGTGTCTAACGAATGAACACAAACCCCAGGTCCTATTGCCAGACTAATTTTCAAAGCTATCATTTTGCACATACTTTGGTAATAATCCTTTGTGGCTTTCCATACTCATAGAATAAAAATCCCAAACTTCTCACCAGATGATACATGTATAAATGCCCCCACTTTAAATCTCACTATGATGTATAATTCCAATAAAAGCACTGAAAATAAAGCACTAATAAAAGTACTAAAAATAACCAAACTCCAAATTGTCATTTGAAATCGCAAATTTCGCTTTAATTTCTTGAATCGTATCCCCTCTCCCTGCCAGTTCTACAAGTGTTCAGAAGTAGCAGAATGGGTTCACGGTTTCAAGGTCTCCTTCTGCTGTGTCAGAAGTATTTCCCTAAGCCTCTTCCCTTGTACATACCTACTCTCTTCTCTCCATCCCTAGCCAGTTCACTTCACCTTTCAGCTTTGCTCAATCTTATCTATTCTCTAAGTAAAATCGTGAAATTTGTCCTTGCCTTCTCTTTTATTTAAGGGAGGCTACAACAGGCAAAAGATGAGGTGAACTGTAAAACACAGCTCATAACCACGTATGGTATAAACCCACAATAACCCACCATAACACTCTACGATCCTCCCCTAATACAACCATACACGCTCCAGTTATGAGGCATGTCTCCTTTCTGCGAGGTGCGTGCTTCCCCTTCCCAGTATACATAAGTAGGAGCTTGTGTTTCTTCAGGACCCGGATCAAGCCTGCCCCTCTAAAGGCAGTTGATGGTCCTCACTGTGATAGCCATGGTCATTTCCTCCACTCACTCCACTCAATGTTTTCCTTCACTTGGCACCTGGACTCGGCTGCTTTCTTGTCATTATTTTTAGGGTCTCCCCGGCTAGCCTTAAAGCCCCTGTGAGAGGGTGTCTTGGTACATTTTGTGCTACTTTCACAGAATACCCAAGATTGAATAATTTATAAATATACTTCTCACAGCCCTCAAGTCTGGGAAGTCCAAGGATAAGGCACTGGTCTCTGATTAGGGCCACCTCACTGTGTCTTCACAGGGAGAAGAGAGAAGAGGTAGGGAGAGTGATCCCACTCCCACAAGTCCTTTATATAGCGACATTAATATATTCATCTCCCTGGAAGGCCAAACCTCCCAATGTTCTTGCATTGGCAATGTGGGGCACACGTTAAAACCACCCAGAGAAATATCACATTTATACTGGTTAGTTTAGCTATATTGGTTGTATTGGGGGAGAATAGTAGAGTGTTATGGGGGGTTATTGTGGTTTTATACCATAGGTGGTTATACACTGTTTTATAGTTCACATCATCTTCTGCCTATTGGAGCCTCCCTTAAATAAAAGAGAAAGCAAGGACAAATTTCACTATTTTACTTAGTAATTTTATTTAACTTACTAATATTCCAAAATTGAATGCCTACAAAGTACCTGTTCTGGTCAAGCATCATCATAGATCCTCCCACTCCCTATCTTATTTATTTTGCATATGATAGCTATTACTTTTATTCACATTTGACATGCAGGAGAATGGAGGTTCTCCATTCTAATAGAGACATTCATTGTCTGATATCATATGACCAGTAAATGGCAGAGTTGAAAACTGATTCCAGGACAGATTTCAAAGCCCATGTTCTTTCCACCAAATTATTCCATCTCTATTAAGTGTTGGTGGATGACTATCCTAATTGTATGATGGTAGGTAACTGGGGCATCAAATGGGGTCTCTAGTAGCTCAGAGCACTAACCATCTGGACTTGATTATAATTGACCATACGGATTCATATCTGACTATTCATCCTATAAATACACATTGTTTCTCTGATTTTTATTTTTTACATAGTTAAATACATACAAGAAAGAAGCATAATATAAATGTAAATGTAAAATTCAAAACCTAAATGTCTTTCATATTATTTGTATAGCTTAAATTACTTTTGGCTCTTTGTGCTCCAGTCTCCTCATATAAAAAAGAGGGCCATTATCACCCTCAAAGGGAAGTGTGAGGGTTGAGATATATAAATGAAAATCTACCATAGTGATCCTGTTAATACTTGTAGGAAAATTGCAGAGTGATGTCCAGTAATAGCCAGTTTATTCTAATTTATTACTTTTTCCATAAGTATCAGGTGAATGTTTTTGTAGATATCTCCATACAGAGAATATCCTAGTCACTGAAAGAGAATGCAGAAAATTTTTGTATAGAGACAAAAGTGGCTAAAACTACTTATGAAAAAAAGAAAACTCTTCATAGAAATCTTCAAATATTTTTTTAAAAATCTGCACCAGAGTCAGCTTTCTTTTATCAGAGAATTTCTAGCATAGGTTTATACATTGTCAAGGAGGCTAGAGAGGACTTCTTCAATGGGTTGGTGTTAGTATTTAACGCACAATATACATGTGTGCTTTTGGCAGAAAGCAGTAGTACAGGCAGGGGAAGATGAGGTCACAAAGATAACTGATATCTTCTGTCATCAAAATAACTCGTATTCCAATGGCATACTTAGCCATGTATCCAGAAAGATGAAGGAAGGATCCCATTGCACCTGGAGGAAGAAGAGCTTTCTAGTTCTAGACACAGAGTGAGACCAGAAGCAGAAAAAAAGTTTCCATTCCAACACATGGATAAATGAATTGCTAAGCAATATTTTATCTGTCTAATTTTTGAAAAGAAAAATTTAACAAAAAGAAATCTTTATCAAACTCTAATATATAAGACAAATAGAAGCAGAGTAAATAGAGTTTAAATATGGATGCAAAGATCAGACTTATTTACTTGAACACTATATTAGTATTCTAGGGCTATTATCAACAGAATTTCACAGACTGGGTGACTTAAATTACTTAAATTTATTCTCTTAAGGCAGGAAGTCCAAGATCAAGGTGTCAATAGTGTTTTCTGGATAGTTCCTCTCTCTTTGGCCTACAGAAAGCCACATTTTCTTCCTATCTTCACATTACCTTTTCTCTGTGCACTCCCCCTCCAAAAGTCTCTTCTAAAAAAATCCTAGTCCTATTAGATTAGAATCCCACCTCTATGGTCTCATTTTACCTTAACTACCTCAATAATGGTCTCATCTCCAAATACAATGGCATCATATTTTAGGGGCATCATGGATGAATGTATATATTGAATATTGAGACCAGGACACTATTTACTCCATAACAATATTCTATTTCCCTCTTATGTGGTCTATAAAGAATTTTTCAGAAACCCTAGGAATCTACAAGGGAAATAAACAGGAAAAATTTACCAATCGACACCCTCAGTAATAACATTCCCAAACATTTCTAGAACATTGCTTCTGAAAATAAACACAGTGCATATGTGTGAGATTAATCAAAGGAAGGAGAAAGAATTAGGAAAGTTATCTAGGACTCTAATAGAAACTGTGATATGCAAGTCAGAAAAGCAAGAAGCAGCAATGTGTCAGGAGAACCATAACATCGTGAATTTTAACATTAATCTTCTGCGCCAATTCATTACAGGCCTGCAAGGTCCTTGGTACAAAACCATTCATCATGTTGTTGCAGCATGGACTTGAATCATGTACTCCATCAAACTCAGGTATAGCAATGGGTCCTTTAGTCTACTAATCAAACCTAACCAAAAGCTTAGTGACCACCCTTAAGTCCATTGAAGTCCACTTTTGCACAGGACAAAGGGAGTGGGAGTTAGTTAATCAGCCTTGAAGCAGGAACCATGCAAAGCAAAAGAACAATGATTCCCACTGATGGGCTCTGTATCAAGGGTGATAATGAAGAAAATGAAGAACTTCACAGAAAGACAATGGAACTGACTGATGCTACTGGATGATTCACAAGGCTCCAAAGTGCTTCATTCTTACATTTTTTCCCTTAACAGTCTGTGTGAGAACATTATATTATTATACTCCTTGAGATAAGGCCCTTATGAAAATTCAAGTTTCATCAAAAGAACAAGATGCTATTTATAAGTGAAACTAACAAGATAGGCTGTACCCTATAGCCTGTGGCACTGTATCAGGGAAGGTAATCCTGATATAGGAAGAGGATCAATAGTTACATAAAGAGATGGCCATAGACTGGTGTATAATCCCAGTACTTGGGAGGCTAAGACAGAAGAATCACAGATTTAAGGCCATCCTCAGCAGTTTATCAAGGCCCTCAGCAACTTAGTGAGAACTTTTTTCAAAACTAAATATATAAAATAGGGGTGGAGGTGTAGTTCATTGGTAGAATGGTCCTAAAGTCAATCCTCAGTACTTCAAAAAAAGAAGAAAGAAAGAAAGAAAGAAAGAAAGAAAGAAAGAAAGAAAGAAAGAAAGAAAGAAAGAAAGAGGAAGGAGAAGGAAGGGAGGAAGAAAGAGAGGAAGGAAAGAAAAAAGGAAGAAAAAAGGCCAGGAACGCTTATGGGGAGCACATTTGTCTCTGGTGGCCAGTATATCTTGAAGCAATTGATTTTTTTTCAAGTATCATAAGTAAAGAAAAAATATTAAAGGCCCATTTCTAAATCTGTTGATGTATCTTTTTCTATCCATTAACTTTCACATTTTCACATCTATGAATGTTGAATATGGCTCTTGTGAACTGTATTTATCGTGAGTGTGTTTCTATAGCTATGATCATAAACGTTGTCTTTGAGAGTTTAGTTCATTTACATTTACCATTATTTATTTCAGTTTTGTACTGTGATGTCATTTTGTGCTTTCTCTTTGACCTAGTTCTTTTTTCTTCTCTGTTTTAAAATTACTTGCCTCATTTTTATTTTTTCTCTCTACTTTCAACCATGTTTATATCCCTTAAGTTTTCACTTTGGAAATAACATGCATTCTTAGTTTATGAAAATTCTAAAGTTATTTATAAATACCTTTATGATTTTTTTGATACTGGGAATTGAACCTAGGGATGTTTTATCTCTGAGGCACAATCCCAGCTTTATTTATTTATTTTTATTGCTGAGGGCCTCACTAAATTGCATATGCTGGCCTCAAACCTGAATTCCTCCTGTCTCAGCCTCCCAAGCTCCTGCACCACCAGGCCCAACTACATTTTGATTCTTCTTATCATATGTTTTTGTTTTTGTTTTTGTTTTGGGGTGTGTGTGTGTGTGTGTGTGTGTGTGTGTGTGTAGTGTGTGTGTGGTACTGGGGATTGAACCCAGGGACATTCTACATCCGAGCTACACCCCTCAGCCCGATTTTGTATTCTTTATTTTGAAACAGGGTCTCACTAAGTTTTAAAGGGCCTCACTAAGTAGCTCAGGCTTGCCACAAACCCAGATCCTCCTATCTCAGCCTCCCAAGTACTGGGTGTCCCTCTTTGTATCACTGATTTTGGACTTGACTTTCCCTCTTTGCTCAGTGGAATATGAATAGACATATATACTGTTTGAGCAAGGCTTGAATTTCTTGTCTCTTGTAATACTGCAATCTACAATAAGAAAACCCTATCCCACATTTCTGCTGCACCTTTTGCCTGAGTTAACAAACTGGGAGCCCATAAAACAGCTCTTGAAATACACTTGAAATACAGCTCAGATAAACCCAGTAGATCCCATAAAAGCTTAGCAGTGCCAGACTGTACCTTCAGATTCCTATAAAAATTAATTCTTGTCTGTGAAAGCCATTAGATTTTCAAGTCATTTTTACAGACTTGTGGAAAGTGGATTTATGCATTTATGATAATTCTAATATCTAAATTTCTAGAGTGAGTCTAATTTCTTTGTAATTTCTAGTAGCTCTCATTGTATGCATTTGCTTCTGTTATAGTTTTTACTCTTAATATAGGTTTCTTGACATCGTTGAGGCCTACTTGAAGAATTTCTGCAAAGAGGAGTTACATTTGCTTCTGCCAGACATCTTTTTCGGTATTAAAAGCTGGATCTCAAAACTCCTAAGTTAAGTTTTTTGTTTTTGTTGTTATTTAACAACACAGGTAGTGTTGATTTATGCTACATATTCTAATGATAGATACTATGTAGTTAAAATTATTAAGATAAATTGCTCAACCCTTCCCCCCAAAACATAAATTATTAAAATATGTTTTCTTGTTTTCTCCTAGAATTAGGAAATTTGGACTTAGTCAGAAGACCGATCAGAAAGTATCCTCAGTTATAAAGAGAAAACCCCTTGTATTAGCATCCTTGGACTATAGACTTAATATCATGTCCATGGCACCTTTCAACACCAGGGAAATTGAGGTCAACTGTGTTCACTAGATTCTTTCAGAGCAAAAGCAATATATAGTGCCATGCTTATCTTTCAGAGTTCTTATTTTTCATGTTAGTTTTGACCTCCTTCCTTTATTGCTAGCTAATTAGTTTATTTGAAAAGACAGATACAATCTAGAATTTCTAGTGGTTTTCAGCGGTAGGGCCAATTAGGTCATCAAGTCTGCCACACAACAGAAAATGGTCTTTTCCACCTGTATTCTCTGTTATAAATTTGTTAAAATACCCCACCTTCCAGTTGCCACTCCTCTCTCCTTTGTGGTGCTTATTCGATCATTCATGCAACAAACATTTACATACTGAATATCCCTTACCTTAAAGTTTGGGTCCAGAGGTAGTTCAGATTTTAGATGTTTTCATATCTAAGAATATTTGCACATACATAAAAAGATAGAGGGGGAGCCTGAATCTAAACAGAAAATTCTCTTATGTTTCATATATACTTTATACATGCAGGCAGAAGGTAATTTTATACAATATTTTTAATGTATTTGACTGTGAAAATTACATAAGGTTAGAGGCAGCATTTTCCACTGTGGTGTCATATTGGTGCTTGGGAAGTTTCAGGTTTTGAAGCATTTCTTATTTTGAAGTTTACTATCAGGATTGCTCCACCTGTATTAAGAGTTCACCAGGTACCAGGCACTTTTCTAGACTCTAAGGCTGTAGAGTAAATACAAAAGAAATCATTATCTTCATTGGATAATAAAATATTGTTTTTAATTATTTAAAATAATTTTATAAAGTCAAGGAAGAAAAAAGAAATAAACACGAGCAACTAATCAGTGATGTTAGCTATAAGATTTTTCTAAAACTATTCAGCTTCTGTCTCTTTTATGGAGCTTAATACATTCTGTATGATAGGCACATTATTTATGTACTTGCAATACACTTGCAAAATATTTCATCATATGAATGAGAGCACTTTGTTACTTTGATGAGCTAAGAAAATGTTAGGTATCATTAATATTTCTGTTGTTACTAGAATATAAACTTGGATAAATGTGAAGAACATATCAAAATTATTTTAAATAAGACTTCACTTAGCAAGTGTCAGAGTATATTTTTCAATTGGAAGGTACCACTAGCAAGGTGAAGCACAACAAAATATCTGATGATCCATCATATATAAAAAATGGAAAAGACAAGAGCAGAGACTGAGTGAAACAGACGGGGTGCAGATAAGTAAAATGGCAATCCTAGAGGGGTGAAATTACCTGCCAAGCTCACATAGCCATTTAATAACACAGCAGGAGCCAATATTTATTTTACCAATACAATGGAGTCTTCAATATCAATTTAGTTATTTTGCTAAAATCATTCATTATTTCCCATATTTGATCCATAAGTGATTTGGGATTTTCAATGTAGGTGATGATGCCATTTGCAAAGAATGGTTGTCTCACTTCCTAATTTCTCATCTTTGTTTTTTTTTTTTAACATATTTCCCTTTAACTGTGTAACTGCCTGGAACTTGAATACAAATTTCTTACCTTAAGAATATTAAATTAATTATTACCAGAATTTTCAGTAAAATTAGTATTATTAGTATTCCTAATACTATTGTAATAGTGCATACCCATGCAGTCATTCCTATGTTCCAGGCACTATCTTCTGTCCTCACAGCAATATATCTAGTTTACAGGTAAGGCAAATAAGGACTTACAGAAAATGTAAGTAACTTACATAAAATTATACAGTTAGTAAAGATACATACAAGATTACATGTTGACATTTGACTTCAGAGTATATATTCTTGATCTTGATCTCCACTAAATTTCTTCACTTTGTTCTAAAATTTTCAGAGTTTAAGGAAGTCTAGTCTATTAGACCCAATAGTATATCAGAATCTTTCATAATATCTTCTCAAGTAAGTTGAAGTTGACTTTGAGATTTGCTTTAGGTCCCATTAAGACTTGAGTATGTTGTTCCATCAGTGACTTCTTAACTCAAAGGATGTTCTAATGGACCCAAGGGTTTATATTTGGGTTATAGTTTACATGCCCACTTGTCAGCTAAGCCATTTGATGAGACTTTTATTTTTTAATTCTTAATGTATTTAATGGCTTTTATACATGGGGAGAACACAGACTGTTTTATAGACTTAAGTCAAAAACAAAACCCCTCTCATATACATTGAAATGATACATTTCCAGTATAATCCTCTCATTTCAGAAAGAATCACAGTCAAATTTCAGTGTGTTTACACACGTTACTGATTATCTGAGGTCATGGGTTATATCCTATATCCTGCATCCTCATTTCTTAACAAGTTTCCTGGCATAGCAGGTACTCAGCAATTTTGTTGAATGAATAAAGGCAATAACCCATGGAACATTCATGATAATCCTTATTTGGCAGATAATGAAAATAATTTTATAAGAGTAGTTGTGACTCCTGATATTACAGACTTTGTCAATAGTGGTACAAAGATTCAATCCCAAATTTTTGACATGGAGTCACAATCTACACATATAAAAAAGGATTTATTGAGTATCTTTACTTCTAGACCATGACTAGAATACATCTATTTGTCTGTTTCCTCTGCATAAGAAAACTAAAAGTTAATAGAATTGAAGGGAAATACTAAACCTTATGTTCAATTTATAAACTGATCTCTAAAAACAGTTTATTTTGTAAATACAGTAACATATGTCAGAAAACCATCCCAGACGTCCTTCTTTACTAGGCAAGTTTTTTTTTTCTCTAAAAAATGACATCTTTTGCCAACTCTGAATTTGAGATTGTGTTAATGAAAAACTGTGCAAAAAATATTCAAATTCATACTTACACAAGAAAATCACGAAGAATTGGAGATGTGCCAAAACACCAAAGGCAGGCTAAACCTGTTATAATTTAAAAAGAGAAGAAATAAGCAATTCCCAAGAAACTACGATGTATAAGTATGGCAAGAGAAATAGCCATAAACAGATTTTATATGAGCTTGTGAGCAAAGCAAACTGAACACACAGAGCTACCATAGGTTCTCTTAGAAAAGACCCTATGCAATAAACTTCAGGACAAAAGCACAGAGAAAGTTACTGTGACAAAGAATGGCATGGACAAATAATAAAACATCATAAAATCTATTACGTAATAAAACAGAATGTCACATTTTTAAGAAGTCTCTCATGACATCCTTATCAACAAGATAAAGAAGTCAGGATTATCTACAATACTGAATAATATATGGTGAAAGAACTGTAATCATTGAAGTTAACTTCTTGTTGCATGAACACCAGATTAGTGGACTGTTTTCTTGGGAAAGAAAACAGGTGAGACAGCAAAGAGGGGGAAGAAATTTTCAAGAAAATATCAAAACTCTAAAATGAAACTAGCTGAATCAGTTGTTACTTTCAAACAGAGGCACACCAGTTCAGTGCAGTTCTAGATGAAAAGTCAAGAATCAGCCAGGGGTGGTGGCACATACTTGCACATCCAGCACTTGAGAGGCTGAGTCAGAAGGACTGCAGGTTCAAGGCCAGCTTCAGCAATTTAGTGAGGCTTTCTGCAACTTATTGAGACTGTTTCAAAATAAAATAGTACTTGTGGTGTAGTTAAGAGGTAGGATGTCCTAGAGCACATTCCACAATATCACAAAAAGAAAAAAAAAATGAGTGAAACATTCTAAGGACCAGCAAGGTACAGTTTCAGAAGCATGTAATAGAGAAAGTAGAAAATACCAGTTCAGACATGAAGAATTCCATGAACACCATGCAGACATCAAGCACAGAGGAAAAAAAAAAGCAGGAGGCATCCTCTTCACCCAGGCTCACACCCCATAAAACTGCTGCAGAATGAAAAAGAAAAGTCAGCTTTCCATCATAAAGGAGGTACTGTGCTCAACAAGGTCACGAATGACTTCCACATTGCTAAATTTTTCATTCGTGTCTTCATCTTTCCTGGCCTGTCAGTAGCATTTCATGTGGACTACCCATCCTTGCTGGCATCCAAAAACTTTGTCAATCTTTTGTACTCTTTTCTCCTTGTCTTAATATTGGAATGGTCCCAGAACTAGTCCTTAGTCATCTTCTCTTTATCAGTACTCACTGCCTTAGGGACTCATCCAGTCTGATGGTTTTAAATTTTAATCTGTATTTTGACATCCCAAATTATTATTATCTACATCCCTGATCTCACTCCTGAGCTCAGACTCATATATTTAACTACTAACTCAAACCCCTCTCCTTGGATGTCAAATCAACATCAAAATTAACATGCCCAAAACTGAACTCTTTGTTTTTCCTTTGCCACTTGCTCCTTCTTCCAGTGTTTTCCATCTGTATTACTTTTTTATTTATTAATCTTATTTGTGTGTTATAAATGTAAATTATAGTAGGATTCATAGTGATATATAAGTGCATAATATTGCTTGGTCTACTTCCTCCCTACACCTTCCCTTTCTCTCCTCTCTTCCTTCCCCCAATATCCTTCTACTACTTTATTGGTCTCTAGTTATATTGGTAGTTATTAAAAATAAAAATAATTATAAATGCTGGAAAAGATGTAGAGAAATAAGAACACTCATAGATTGTTGACGGGATTATAAATTAATATAATTAACATGGAGATAAGTATGCAGATTCCTCAGAAGACTAAAAATGAAACCACCATACGACTTTTTCCACTCCTTGGTATCTTTCTAAATGAATTAAAGTCAGAATTCTACAATGATTCATGAAGTATGGAACCAACCTAGGTGTTTGTCAACAAACAATTGGATAAAGAACATGTAATATATACACACATTGGACTTTTACTCCCATCTCAATATCTATAAACATATTCCTTCCAATCACTGAAGCCAAAAACCTTGGAGTCCGATTTGACATCCCTCTGTGACTCATATGACACCAAAACTACCAAGACATCCTGTTAGACTCACTTCCAAAATATATCTAGCATCTAGTTCTCATTATTGCAACCATGCCAAGTCAAAGCACCAAAACTTTTTCCTGGATTCTTATAACTTTTTAATTCATCTTCCAGTATGTAATCATATCTATTCATGTTTAGCACAAATGCCAAAGTGATCATTTTTAACATTTCAGTCAGATTGCTTTATTTTACTATTCAAAACCCTATTTTGAATACTATTTGAAGCTCTTCATTCACTTGGAGTCAGAGGTAAAGTCCTACAAAGGCTATCAAGTTCAGAAGACCCAGTCCTCTGTCTCTCTCTTTCTTCCCTCACCCCTGTGACTGCTCTGTCCTTAGAGAGGCCAATCTCACTTCCACCTGAGAGCCTTTACTTCATTCTTTCTGCCTGAAATGCTGCCACACGATTTACTCCTTAACTTTCTTTCAGACTTATGTCAACTCTTGCTTTCTCACTGAGGTACACTTGATAAGTTTACTTAATAGTTAACCTATCCACCCAACCACATCTTATCTCTCCATACTTCTCCCTGCTTTGCTCCACAGTAATTATGAGCTTTTAAGGAACTGCATTATTTATGTGTTGATGACTTCTAGTGTTTTTTATTTATCTCCTTGTAAAACAATGACTTTATGTGGGCAATGTTTTTTACTTTTCATGTTGTACTCCAAATATTCAGAAGAGTGACTAGCACATAGTCAATGGTCAATAAACGTTTGTTGAGTTCATGTATTTTGGAATGTTTCCCACTTTTACTTTGTCCCACTATCCTAAGGTAAGGCAATGAGAGCTCAACACTCCCCAATTGAGACAGAAACTTCTTATATTGGCGACAGACAGACAGACAGACAGACAGACAGACAGACAGACACAGAGAGATCAAGACCAGAACCTGAGAAAATTCTGGACCAGGTGCCAGAAGAAAGTATCAAAAAACCTCTTTAACCCTTTGGCCAGGAATTACAATTCTCTCCCTATATTTCCAGAGTATGACTGGAAGGATATTGATTGATTGAATGCCCAACTGGGTGTTCTTTAGTTTGAGGATCAGAGAATTGTAATCTTATAATTAATGAGTTCTCTTTTCCAGTAACTGAGATGAAGTAAGTACTCAGCCACATTTGACAGTGCCATCAACAGTAAACCTGTAAGTTTATGTCAAACTATTTTTATTTTGGCTTAATCCCATGGAAAGTGATTGTTATACTCACATAAGATGGGTTTGGAATTTCAAAAAAATCTTCCATGGGCATCCAAGGTTTCCACAGAAAATTCCTGAAGTCTAATTTTTTATTTCTATAAGCCTAACTCATCACTTTCCTGGTTACTCACTACAATGGTTATAGTCTTAGTTGCTTCTTGTTTAGATGTCCCCTGGTCTTTGGTCTTTTTCCCTTTGGGCTAGAATTTCCTCATCTACTTTCTGGCATTACTTCTTGAATAATACCAAGAGGTACTACAGTGTTTCCAAATTATATCTGGTAACATAATTCTTCTCTGTCAAATTTGTTCTATGTTCAGACTCAGCCAGAGGAGAAGAATTTAACAACCTAGAAGGAATATTCCAGAAGTCCCCACTGACTTCTTTGTTTGGTCCAATCGTTTTCAACATCTTTCTTCAGTGACTTAAACAATTTCATAGATAATATGCTTGCTTATTTTTTCAGGTGAAACAAGCTGGTAGAAATAACTAATATTTTAGATGATAGACTCAAGAGGCCCCCCCAATGACTCAAGCAATTAAGTGACCCCGTATTAATAAAGTGTCTATTTATAAGAATAATTCAGCCAGAGTACAATGCATAGTAGGCCCTATAAAAATGTTTCTGGGATGAATGGATGAGTTAATTAATACAGACACTTATATTAAAGTTCTAAAGTCAATTTAGCAAGTTCAGGATAAGGGATCACCTGGAATAAGAGCAAGTTTCTGTGAAAATAGATTTATGGGCTTTTTAGATGACAAATGCCTTATGAGTCAGTTCTGTGAGAAAACAGGGCCATTTCTATTGAGAGCATTTCAACAATTATTGTATCAATTTGTATGCTTCATATTTTTCAAGTGATGTTGACAAATTTAAAATACCTGAGAAGAGTGATTACAGTATTGAAAAGTTACATTTTGATTTATTTATCCATTAAGCAATCCTGAGTGCCTACTCTGAGACAAGCTTTGGCCTAGGATTTAGGAAACAGGATGCCCATAAATGGAATGGCTGATAAAAGTAAATATGTTTTTTTTATTATTTTGCTATTATTAACTAATATTATAATAGAGTTTTACAAACATTTCTTAATCACAACATATGTTAATAATATGACACATATAATACTATACTAAGCACTATAAGAAATATTATAATTTAACAATATACTATTTTAGATTATATTAATATGACTTTCACTTTATGTCATGTTATTAAATAATATTAGTAATATGTTCTTAAGTCCTTTCTATATGATAATCTGTAAAATATAATTATATTATAGGCTAGAAGATAATTTCCAAGAAAGCAATAATTTAGTATACCATATATGATTTCCAGTTACACAAAAACTTTAAAATATTTAAGAAAAAGTTAAAACACAAAATCCCTCTAAATTTTTTTCAAATAACAATTCTCTTATTTACACCTTAAATGAGGTCAGTTCTTTAGCCTACATGTCTACTAAATATTTCTAAAGTGTTTAGCCTACTTTCATTGAAATAAAAACTGTCCTTTCCTAGTAATACTTTATTAGATTACATAATATTATTCAAATTATACATCTACAGTAAGAATGACATTTTATATAAATGATTTGATAACTATTGCAAGTAACCCACAAGCATATAACTCAACTGATTAAAGGGCAAGATCATTGATATTTTATTTTTCAACACCAATCAGAACACTCAATAGAATAAAGACTAATATTTGATCTTGAAAATGGTTAACCTAGACAACTAGTTAAATGGAAGCTGATTAAGATCATTCTAACTCAACATGAAGCCAGGTTTATTATATCCTCCAGGGTTTTCTCTCTAGAAAACATACTCCCCACACTCCAACTTCCTTCTTAAAATAAATCCTTTAAGGGATCCACAATAAATCCAACTCCATAGATAGAATTATGTTGAAGAGATAAACTTAGCTTG
This sequence comes from Muscardinus avellanarius, assembly GCF_963383645.1. Classification (NCBI taxonomy): domain Eukaryota; kingdom Metazoa; phylum Chordata; class Mammalia; order Rodentia; family Gliridae; genus Muscardinus; species Muscardinus avellanarius. The sequence continues at coordinate 52,163,982 of NC_137788.1, forward strand.
TCCAAGAACAATTTCCTTTAAGCCATTCTTGATTGACTTCTGGATACTTTATGTTAAAAATTAATTACAGAAATAGTTGAGGACTAGATTGGTGTTTCCTCCTCCAAGGGTTTTAGAGTTGCCTTTGAATGTGGTTGGGAACATAGCAATAAAATCTATGTTAGGCCATTTATAGTAATTAAGTCCCAAGGAAAACCAGACTATGTCTGCTTTACTGTCTCACCTTGAGTGAAGGCCTTTGGGTTTCCCATTCAAAGTATGATTGGTCACCTGGGACTCCTCATCCATGGTGGCTCTTAGACCTCCTATTTCAACCTCTTACTTTCCTTTGCCTGCATAAGCAGAAGTTCCTAAGTGACAAAGCTGCTTTACCTTCCAGGCTCCCATCTCTGGATCTACTATTCCCAAATCTAACCCTGTAATTCTTCACTGCTTTAAGAGTGTTCTTGCCAGGTGTGTCACTGAACACTTGTGATCCCAGTACTTGAAAGACTGAGAAAGAAGGACCTCAGGTTCACAACCAGCCTCAGTATCTTAGTGAGGCCGTCTGCAACTTACTGAGACCCTGTTTCAAAATTTAAAAATAAAATAAAATATGGTACAGGTGTAGCTCAGAGGTGGTATGGCCCTGAGATGAATCCTCAGTAACACACACACACACACACACACACACACACACACACACCCCAATAAATAAATAAATAAATAAATAAATAAATAAATAAATAATAAAGTGTTCTTATTCCTTCAAGCAGATGTAGTTAATATTTTATCTGGTAAAGTGTTGTTCTGGTTTGGATCTGGTATGTCATCTAAAGTCTCATGTTAAAAGCATGATTCTCAGTTCACCAAGGTTGAGAGGGGGCTTCCTGGCAATGAATGAACCATGATGGCTCTGACATCATGATTTCAAGGGTGAATTAATGCATTGATTGCTGAATGGGCTATGGAAGGTGGAGCTTAGTTGGAGGAAGTGGGTCACCAGGAGTGTGCCCTGGGAGGGTTCATTTTTTTCTACATTCTCCCCTCCCCTCTCAGTTTTCAAGATGCTGTGAGCTAATTAGCTTTCCTCCACCATGATCTTTTTGCCTCACCTCAGAGCAACAAAGCCGGCCAGAAATAGATTAGGACCTCTGAAACAGTGAGTCAAAATAAACTTTTCTTCCTCTAAATTGCTCTTATCAGGTTTTTGGTCTCACAAATGTAACAGTAATGAAACGGGGGTTTCTTGAGAGGAAACCTGGCATTTCCTCAAGATGAAATGGAGTTCCCTAGGAAGGAACTCGACATTTCTCACCAAGTTCCTGTCTACGGTGAGCGAAGAATGACACCCGCAAACCTCAGGAAGGGGAGTAAAAGGTTTATTGGAAGTAGCAGGGAATTGGGGGGAAAGGTGGCTGAACACCCCCAAAGGGCCTGGAACTCTGGGATCCAGCAGCTGCCTTCAGGCCAATATTTGAGAGTAGCCCAAGCTGAATTGCCTTCAGGTGCAGGCTGCTTTCTTCCAGAGTCCGCGCGATAGCTGCCTTTAGGGTCACTACCCAAGTGTCGCCCGAGCCAATTGCCCATCAGTTGCAAACTACTTTCTCCCAGAGTCCACGCGATCTGCCAGAAAAGAGGTACAGGTCACCCCTAGGGGCCTGGCCAGCCTTGATGTCCAGCAGAGGCCTTCAGGTCACTACTCAAGAGTCGCTCGAGCCACATGCCACGTGCCCTCAGATGCACTCTGCCTTCTCTCAGGGCCAACACAACCTTCCAGAGAGAAAACAGCTCCCCAAAAGGGGTGGGGGTCCTAAGAGGGAAAGTCCCAATTTGTCATCCGGTCAGGCAAGGCCTGACTGCTTGCAAGTCCGCTTTTGTTTAGGGTGACTTTGGGGATTTTTAGGAAGCAGCTCTCAGGATTTGCATAGGGTATTTGCAAGTCCTTTGAAGGGTCTCATCTCCTTTCATTCAGTAGGAGTGTCCACTTGCTCTGTGCTGGCTCCTGGGTTTGTTGATTAGTAAACAGATGGCTTTGTGAAGCTCTGGCCTTCTTATCTCTGAGCCTTTGGAGTTTCAGGCATTTGTCGCCCTTCAGGAAACTCAGGAAATTAACTTTTTTCTACCTAGGCCTTTTCCCTATCTGCCTATTTCCTTTCTACCTCCTCAGTAACACAAGTGTTACTTTGCATAATTTATTTCTGTATTACATAAATCATCCCATCTTTACTTTCTTGCATATAAAAAAGAAAGTCCTAGACTTGAGGCCAGAGGATTAAAGTGGTTTATCTATTTCTACTATTTAGTAGATTACCTTTGGCACCTGTCTTATAGTCTCAGTTTCTGATGAAAGATAAGAATTTAGCCAGGAGTAGTGGCTCATGCCTGTAATCCCAATAATTGAGAGGTTAAACAGGATGATTGCAGGTTTGAGGCCAAGCTCAGCAAATTAGGGAAACTATCATCAACTTAACAGAACTTTGTTTCAAAATAAAAAGTACTGGGGAAGCTGGGCATGGTGGCGCATGCTTATAATCCCAGCATTTGGAGAGGCAAGGAGGATAGCAGTTCTCAGACAGCCTCAGCTACTTAGTGAGGCCCTTTGCAATTCAGTGAGACCTTGTTTCAAAATAAAGAATAAAAAATAGAGCTGGCATGTGATTTGGAGGTAGAATGCCCTGGGCTTCCATTCCCAGTACTGAAAAAAAAAAAAAAAAAAAGACTGGAGGTATAGCTCAGGGGTATAATAATCTTATGCTTAATACATAGTGTCCTCCCCCCAAAAAGATAAAAATGTTATATCCCTGCATCATGGGTTATATGTAATTCATTGAGATACTTCACAAAAAAGTATTATAAGCTGCAAAATACTTCTTAGTATATATAATCACAGTTGTATCTGTTCCTAGATGTGTGTATATGTGTGAGGGGCTTTGGTCATATTACCTAAAAGTGGGAAATGGAAATTGGTTATGAGAAAGTAGGCAGATTAAATTATATCCTGACAATGTAAAAGTTTTCATTTATTAATTTATTTGATTAACATTTATTACATCTCTGCTTTGTCCTGGGACAAACACTAAACCTTGTTGAGTCGGTAATGCCACAGAATAAGTCCTAGAAATTCTAAAAATTTCTAAAGGGCTTCCTGAAGATCTGTTAACATCCACTAACTTCTCCATGATGACAAAGTCTCTATCCATTCCTAGTCTTCCATCATAATTTAACTCCAGGGTATTCATCTTAACTTTATTTATATAATTATTTTTTTCTTCTTCCTTTCTTTTCTTTTATTTTTTTTTATTGGTGCACTGTATTCATACATCATAGTGGGATACAAACTTTTGTAGACATACATGCACCACATCACCCAGTCAGCCCCCACCCAATCTCCACCCCATTCTCTCCCCATCCCTCCTTCCCATGCTTGGCTTAGTGGTTGACATCTAGTATTATAGCAATTTATCCAAAATTAAAAATGATAATCTCACATAACAGTTTCGTTTGTCTGATACCAAGCTTTGGATGACTTCAAGATAACATTTCAATATTTCTTTTTGCTTTCTTTCTTACCAGAGAATTTTTTTCTATTTTTTTAGGTGAAATTATCATATATTTATATATTTATTTTACAGAAAAAAATCTATCCTAATATGGAATATGGATTCTAGATACCCAAAACGATCTTGAAAAAGAACAAAGCTAGAAGATATATATTTTCTGATTTCAAACCATATAAAGCTACAATAATTGAAACAGTGTAGTACTGTTCTAAAGGCAGATATATAAACCATTGGAGTTAAATACAAGCCTAGAGCTACATTCTTCCCTATATTGTCAAGTTATTTTTGACAAGATTTACACGAACATTTGGTGGTAGAAATAATAATCTTTTAACTAAATATTGTTGAAAAATAATAAATACATGGAAAAGAATAAAATTGGACCCTTACCTAACACCATATACAAATATTAACTCAAAATAGATAAAAGACCTAAATATAAATCTTAAGACTATAAACTTTTAGAAGAAAATCCGGGTCATTAAACCTCACAACATTGAAATTGGCAGTGATTTCTTGGATATGATTTCAATGGCACAGACAACAGAAGAGTATACAAACTCCCTAAAAAATAAAAAAATATTGTCTATCCAAAGACAATGTAAACAGAGTTAAAAGTTACTGATAGAATGGGATAAAATATTTCCAAATGCTATATCTGAAGGTATATTAATATTCCAACTAGAAATCCTAAAAATTAGCAACAATAAAAGCAAACAATACAATTTAGAGATAGGTAAAAGACTAACATAAATAATGAATCTCCACAGATAACCAATCTTAGCTGTCTGTTGGATGGAAAATCTTGTTTCTCTGGTTCTGGTGTGTGTTACCTATTTCTTCTTTGTAGTTAATCTCTTTGAGTATTTTCTCTAGCGCTGGTTTTGAAGACATAAATTCCTTCAGTTTCTGTTTGTCGTGGAAGCTTCTTATTTCCCCATCTAATTTGATAGAAAGTTTTGCCTGGTAGGAAATTTTTGGCTGGAAGTTGTTTTCTTTCAGAGTTTGGAATATGTTCCTCCAAGCCCTTCTGGCTCTCATGACTTGGTTTGGGAAGTCTGGAGTGATTCTAATTGGTTTGCCTCTGAATGTCACTTGGCCCTTTGTTTTTGTTGCCTTTAAGATTCTCTGCTTGGCTTCCACATTGGTCATTTTGACAATTATGTGGCGTGGGGATCCTCTTCTCCAATCCTGTCTAAAGGGAGTTCTATAAGTTTCCTGGACCTGTGTATCAACCTCTTGCTCTATGTTTGGAAAATTTTCTGCTATTACTTCCTTGAAGAGATTGTTGATCCCTTTGGTATCACTTTCTTTTCCCTCCTCTATTCCAATTATTCTTAGGTTAGCTCTCTTAAAATGGGCCCATATTTCTTCAATGTCAGATTCCTGCTGTTGGATATTTTTTTCTAGATTAGAAACTATGCGTTCATTTTTGGAATGATCATCTTCTAAGAGCAAGATTCTGTTCTCCATGTGGTCTAATCGGTTGTTTGTGCTTTGAATTGAGGCCTTTACTTCATTAATTGCATCCTTTATCTCTTTTTGGCTCTCTCTGAGTTCTTTTCGAAGCACCTCTATTATTTCTACAGTTATTTTCCTGATTTGATCTTCTAGAAATCTCTGATTTTCTGTTTTATCAGGTTCTGATGTTGTGGGTATTCATTGCTCCATTGTTATTCCTCTTTTTCATGATTTCGGAAGTCTGTGCCTTGTCTGGGTTCTTCCCTTGGGTCACTATGACTTCACTTAAGGTGCTCTGGATCTCCAGTCTGTAGTATCTCAGACCCCACTACTCCTTTACTGGGTTGTATCACAGAGTCTCCGACCCAGGGAGTCGATAGAGGCTGCTTTAAACTATGGGGGGTGCCAGGTTGCACGTTCTCCTCTGGTGTGATATCTCTTCCACCGCTGCTCCCCCACTGGGTCAAGTCCCAGGGAGTACAGTACTGGGATTTCTCCCCTGTGGCCCGCAATTTGACTCATTGTTCTTGAGTCCGCAGATGTAGCTGTACTGGACTTGGTGAATTCGCTGCTGCTGCCGCCAGTGGCAATATGGCGCCGCTGCTATGCCCTTGGCCGTGAGGCTGGCTTATTTCTTCTTGGTTTTGAGTTCCACTCTGAGTCCCTGCAGCGTGTGCTGAGCTCAGCCACTGGGAACTTTAGATGCTCCCTGCACTGAAAAATCCCGCCCGGCTGTTCCGCAGCGGCTCACCTCGGCTTGCTGTAGCCGTCCAGTGAATTCGCCGCTGCCGCCAGCAGTATGGCACTGCTGCCGCGTCCTCGGGCGTGAGGCCGGTGTATCTCCTCTGTGGCTCTGAGCTCTGTTCTCAGTCCACTTTCTCTCTGGAGCCTGGTGATTTTTTTGTTTCTCTGGTGATGGTGTTTTCTGGCTATGAAAGGCGCTGATTTTGTGGTAATTGAGATTGGTTGTTAGCGGGGCTCTTAAGCCCTGCTTTTCTCGGTCGCCATCTTCCTGGAAGTCCTCTATAATTATTTTATATTACTCGTAAAATGTCTATTTCTGCTACTAGACTGGAATACCATAAGAGACTGCCATGTTTACATTATCACCTGTAAATTGTTAAATGACAAGAAAGAACATGATAAGTGAATAATCATATGGTGTTTAGAATGTCTAGTAGAGTAGGGAATAAAACCAGAAAGGTACATGGGGATCAGTTTGTGAGTGGCCTCCAATGACCTGCTAAGTAAATTAAGGTTCTATCCTTTGAACAGTAAGGAATCACAGGAAACTGAGATAATAGTACAGGCAAAGGCAAGAATATACAGATGTTAAGCTCATAGGAAATGTTGTATCAGGTCACTCACTAAGAGAACAAACAGAAGCACTGAGTCCATTATGTTTAAAAAAGCAATGTATATATCATAATAAGAGAAAAAAAAGAAGCACCCAGTATCTTCTGTCTTAAGACAGATTTCTCTCCCCAATCTAGAAAACTGCTTTGCATACACCTGACTTTAAAAGATTACTCTTTTAAGGGAAGCACAATAGCACTGATTGGTAGCAGATCTCTGGGTAAGCTCCATCTACTGAGCCAAATGTGGGAGGCAGGAACACTGCAGCAGTGAAATAGAATGAAAATCTCTTGAGATTGTCAAGGATATTGTAGGATCATCAGTGCAAATGTGAATGTTGATTATCACAGTCTTAAATGGGGCCACCGAGGGAAAGCCCATGGGAAGGACTGGAGCATGTGAATAAAAATGAATGGCTCTCCTGATTACCTGAATTTTCCACTGCAAGATCTCAAGTTGCCAGGGTATGTGTCCATTCACTCAAGAAATGTTTACTGAACACCTACAAGGCACCAGGGTACTGCATAAGCTCGACTCTACAATATAAAGTTGAGCGGGTGGCCAGTACTGCCTAGAAGGAGTTCATGGTCTGTTTAGGGAGAATGGAAAGGAGAGGCAGTTTGAACAGAGTGTGACAGGTGATATGCTACTGTTAAAAATAAAATAGGAATCAAAATCAGTAGTCTCTAATGTGGCAAGAAAACCAAGAAAATTTTCTGTAAGGAAGAGTCTCAACTTAGATGTTGAGTAGAAGTCCATATTATCCTAAAAAGAGGCAGATGGAATGACCAAAAGTTTTATATGCAAGAAAAAAGCTGATTCTACAAAATCAGATATCATTTTTACAATTATCAATAATAGTATAAAATATAACATTTTATGGGCACGTATTATGTTCAAGGCATTGTTCTAATTGTAATACACTTTTGTATAATCCTTGTAAGTGCCCACTGAAGTAGGCACTATCATTAGCTTCATTTTACAGATGTGAAGATCAAAGTAAAGGAAAGCTAAGAATCTTGCTAGAGGAATTGGGTTAGAGCTCTGGTCTTGAAGCCCCTATTATTGATGACTCTGGGTCAGAGAACAAGAGAAAAAATCCATTCTATAACTCTTTTATTACAGTTTTAGAAATAAATTCTGATTGTCAGAGCCTAGATCAGGTGCCTGGTCCTTATTACAAGGAGGATTGTAATATAATATGTAATAGTTGAATCCCCCAACCATAAAAGTCTTTGCCCTATCCCATATCTTAAGAGAAGAGAATCTCATACTTAGAAAGGGGTTCTAATAATAGAAAAAAAAGGAGCACTACTTATCTGTGGCAGCAACCAAAAATTTTTCCAGGAACATTTAGACAGTTGTAAAGGCACAGAAATCAAAGAGCAGGAGTGGTTTCACAAACTGCAAGTGGTGTCTATGGGGCTATGGCCAGCACTTAGAATAAAAAGCTGGGGTGAGTATGTGAAGGAAAAACCAGAGCAGTAAGGTCAGATTCTAAAGGCTTTCTACACCATTATGAAGACATTAGATTGTAGCCCTGGAGCAGTGGGGTAAAGAATTTTAAGCAGGGGAGAGACCCAATCATGTTCTTCATTACAAAGCCTGTACTGGATGCACAGAGTGAAGGTGGGGCAAGACTATCACTGTCATTCAGGGCATGACCTGACAACTTAGTGTGTCCCAATGTGAGATCCATTTGGGAATAAAAGGGAGTGCTCTAATTATACCAGGAAGTAGGCATTTACAGTCACCACTTCACGTAAAGAGAAGGGCATGAGGAAAAGATTGAAAGTGAAAATATTCAAAGTGGAAAATAAATTATTTGTGGAATAGTTTCACCAACCAATGACCTAGACCTTCAAATCCATTATCTCATTTACTATTCATAAGGGAGTACTTTTAGTTAACCTCATTTATTTTTGTGGGGAAATAGGTTCATTGAGATTTAAGTCCGTTGTCTAGGATTTCAAAGATCAGAAACCAAAGAGTTGATTCCAATCTAGTCTACAACCCCCATGCCCTTTCCCCCCACACTCTAAAGAGCATTACCTGTCTGCTATAAACTGGCATAATGATTCACAACTTGTCTTTAAAGGCAGCCAGATCTTGGTTTGAAGACGGACTATCTTACTAACTGGCCAAATGAGCTAAAGAAAATCCCTTAATCTCTCAAATCATTAGTTTATTATTTACAACAGGAATACTACCAGGTCCTAATTCAAGATTTGCATGGAAAATGAAATGAGAGACTATATACAGGTCTTAGCATAGAACCTGGCACAAAATTCTTCAATAAAGCATAGCTTTCACATTACTAGAATACTTGACACACTAATTAGAGTAAAAACAAAGTAATGGCTAAAACAAAACTGTTTTCATAATGAGGGCTGAGGCCTATTATTGGGAATTAGAGCAAGGCTGAGGCACCTGGTGGGAAGATCTGTGGGCCTATTCAAAGATGGCAGGGTCAGCCAAAGAGAATACATTGGGTGGAGATTTCACACACATGAAACATCTGATCAGTAGATTGTGTCTGGAGAATGAAGCTTATTTCTAGAGCTTTCATAAAATACATGAAACTAAAATTCAAGAATAAAGAGGGTATGGTGGTAAGAGAACGAGAAGAATGGTTATAAAAATTGGAATGCTTTTATCCAAAAGAGAAAGGACTGATAGGACAATGTACTGACCATTTATGATATTTTTCAATGGGAAATGAAAAGAGCTGATTTGCAAAGTACTGACAAAACAAATCCTATCCCCGTTTCAGATTCTGCCTGTTTATTTAACTTTATATTTGTTTTAAGTCTACACCCACCTATTTATTGATCATTATCTGAGAAACTGCTCTGTGCCAGGCAGCAAGTTTGGCATTCTGGGGCATAAAAAAGAATCAGAAACAAATCATACCCTCAAGTAACATATAAATATGTCTAATTCAATGTGAATAGTACTGAGTGTCACAAAAACAAAACAGATGGGACTCTAGCAATCATTCCTACCTAAAGGGAGCCTGGAAAGCCTGAATGGTAGCATTAAACAACCTCTTGGGACTTGTGTAAATGGATGAAGATAAACCAACCTCATCACCACATATTTTGGGAAAGGGTAAAAGGAGGATATATGGAGAGCAGTTGCTATTGGGGTGACTGCTCAAAATAAGGCCCTTGATTTTCTAAAGTCAACATGAAAGAATCAGTCTCAACCTGCATTGGCTGTGGCTGAAGTATTTTAAGCAGGTGCCTCGTTCTCTCTCTTGCCCTCGCTCTCAGAAATGGAATACTGGCCAGGCCATTAAGAAACACAGACAATCAACAGCTGCTTTCCAGAGTTGTTACTTTCTTCTAAATGCCAACTCTAGCTCATGCTCAGTGCCCAGGGAAACTGAAAGAGCCCTTCTATCAAAGGATATACAGAAGTTTCTTTCTCATTTCTTTCTAAGCCTGCCCAGCATAAAATACTTCCCACTAAAACTCTACAAATTCAGAAACTGCCTCATTAGTAATGTATTTTCATGTAGGGGAAGAATAATATTAAGCCAAGCATGATGGTACACTCTTATAGTTCTAGCACTTGAGAGGCTAAAGCGGGAGCATCACTGGTTCACAGTCGGCCACAGCATCTTAGTGAGGCCTTCCAGACCCTGTTTCAAAAAAATATGGCTGGGGCATATTTCAGAGTAGAAAATTTCTGGGTTCAATCCCCAGTACCACAAAATGATGATGATGATGATGATGATGATGATGATGATGATGATGACGACGACGCTGACACTATTAGCTCTTTCAATTACTTTATAGCTTTTTCATTCATTAAATTTTAACTTGTATATCAACCTTAAATTTTAGGAAAGCAAGAATTATTATTCTGTTTACTGTGTGGAGAAATAAAAATTCAGAGAGTTGAATAATTTGCCAGGAATCACAACTCCTATAGACACACATAGGGTAGTTTTTATATTCCTGATTCTATACTCCTCCCCACTCCATCAACAAGTCTATCTGGGAGACAGATGGGACCATAACCTGAGGCATTTGTACTATTACCTGCATCAATTGTTCACTGTATTAATGAAAAACATCAAATAAGAAGGCCTGAGGTTTGGAGCAAGATTGAAAACAGCTGATATCCTCTCCTTTCCTCTCTTCCCCCAGGCCAAGACTGGTTCCAGAATTAGGGGTTTTGAAAGGAGCTCTTCTAGCTATGGATTATCAGTTATCCGTCCTTTAATGTGGTTGGCCTTCTGGGCTCTCTGAAAGACCTTACACCATCAGCCAGATGTACTTGATGGCTAGGCTATTTCAAATGACCAGAAATAAGCACAAGCATGTGGGTGTGTACATATACACACATTACTAAATTTTTTTCCTTGTCTTGTAGTTAAAGACTATATAGGAAAATAAAGAGGTTGCAAATGCTGCAGACTCTAGCTATTGGGTGTCTGAATCTTTGCTCAGGAACTCAGCTGCCATTCTATTGACCTGCCTGTGTTGGTGCTGGACCAGCAGTCAATCCAGTGTCCCTCTTTGTCGGTCACCATTATCATAACTTACCCATTCTTCTTCTGCTACCAACATAGTCCTGTTTCATTGCCTTCCTTGCTGATCCCATGGCTGTGTACTCATGTATCCTACTACCCCAAACTTGTAGCATCTCTCATCCTCAATGTGCAGTATGGTTTGCCTTTACTTTTGATAGCTGTTTTTTTCTCTGTGTCCCACTGAGGTTGAAAAAAATGTCTAGTTTGGCTACTAATATTTCTGTTAAATTGATCTACTCTTGCAGACCTGTGACTCCCTTGAGTCAGGTGTCCATCCCTGACTCAGCTATTTCCAACCTAGTAGAGGCACGAACTCAACTATTTTATGAGGAAGTTCTGCCTCAAAGACTCCTCTCAAAAAAAAAAAAATCAAAAAGGAGATGAAGACTATCTGGTTTATAAGTAGTGTGTTTATTTAAATCTCAGAGGAAAATAAACCAGGAGAGTAAAATAGTAGGAAAATCCCAACACTTAAAAGAAAATAATGTCCAACTTCAAGTTGTTTTGGCCTGCTTCACTATGGAACTGCCAAGGATGCATAAAGAAACATTAACATAACTGAAAGAATTGAGAAGACTTAGTCACTTTTAAAACAAGACAAAGCTAATATTTAGAGTCAGAATAGACAAAATGGTCACTGCATTTTTAAAAATTTTATTGGTGCATTATATTCAAAAATCATATTGGGGTAATAAACTTGTGTGTACCTACATGTACACATCACCCATTTAGCCCCTACCCAATTCTCACCCCATTCCCTCCCCATCCCTCCTTTCCTTGCTTGGTTTAGTGGTTGACTTCAATATGTTTAAGTACATTGAATGTTTTAGAGAATTTCCTTCTCCCCCCCTCCCATTCCTCATTTAGGTTCTCTTGTTTGCTCCTCTATAGGATTTCTTTTTCATCTAGACTTCCTCCTATGACCCATTTCTCCTTGGCTTTCATATTAGGGAAAGCATCAGTTTTCTTATTTTGTGTGACTGACTAATCTCACTTATCATAATGTCCTCCAGTTCCATCCATTTCCCTGAAAATGATGTAATTGAATTTTTTTAATGGCGGAGTAAAATTCCATTGTGTACATATTGCACAGTTTTGTAATCCATTCATCTGTTGATGGACATCTTGGCTGGTTCCATAATTTGGCTATCCTAAAAACAGGAACAAGACAAGGATGTCCATTATCACCACTTCTCTTCAATATAGTACTAGAGACTCTAGCCAGAGCAACAAGGCAAGAAAAGGAAATCAAAGGAGTACAAATAGGAAACAAAGAACTCAAACTATCACTATTTGCAGATGACATGATGCTATATTTAGAAAACCCAACAAACTCAACCAAAAGGCTTATAGAACTGATCAATAAATTCAGCAAAGTGTCTGGATACAAAATCAATCTTAAAAATAAGAAGTTTTTCTGTATACCAACCATAAATCTACTGAAAAAGAAATTCAGAAAACACTTCCACTCAGGATCTCCCACAAAAAAATAAAATACTTAGGAATAAGCTTAACCAAGGAGGTAAAAGATCTCTACAAAGAAAATTATAAAACATTGAAAAAAGAAATCGAAGATCTTAGAAGATGGAAGGATCTTCCATGTTCATGAATTGGCAGAATAAATATCATTAAAATGGCCATCCTCCCAAAAGTGATCTACAGATTCAACACAATGCCCATTAAAGAACCAAGATCATTCCTTACAGAAATAGAAAAATCAGTCCTTAAATTTATTTGGAATAACAAAAAGTACAGAATAGCCAAAGTAGTTCTCAGCAACAAAATCCATCCAGGAGGAATCACAATACCTGACTTTAAACTATATTACCAAGTCACTGCATATTTTTTGAGTGAATGGCCTTGATTAGAGAAAAAGGCACAGACTTTTAGAAACAAATATAATTTATACTGGTAACATTGAAATTGATTGGGGGTCACAAGGAAGGTAAATCCAGCAAATGAGTGTGAGAACAGGCCCCTTTTATTAAAGTATTGTTGCTCCCAGTCAACGTCCGGAGACCGATATTGGGTAGGAGGTATCAGTCTACAGAGTCACCCCACAGATAGGAAGTGAGGGTACTTATGTAGCTGGGGTCTTGGGGATGGGGGATAGCAGTGTGAGAATGCTGGACCTCTCCTGACATCTGGAGTCTCACAACATCTCCGCTTCTGGCTTCCATGCTTCCACCTCCTGTCCCCACTGCAGAGTCCCAAGAGGGGAAGGGACACAGGGGAAAAGAAGGGACCTGATCTATCATCCTGGCCTTTTGGTGATGTTGGTCAACAACAGAGTCAATAACTACTTCCTGCTGTCAGAGGGGGCATCATTTTAGGGGCCCCTTGGCCAGGAGAAGTTGGGTCATTTGAAAGTGGGCAGGTGGGAATCTGGCTACAGCAGGAGTTGATTGGGGGTTACCCTGGACAGCTCGGTAATGCATGTTTGAATGAACTTTAGCAGACAAGGGGCTAATACAAAGTAAAGGAAAATCATAAAATAGGTCCCAGGAGGAAGCAAGCAGCTACTGGCTCTTGGAATCCTTCCAGATATTAGGTAGACTGTCTGTAATGTTGAAATTGAGTTGAAGGGTGGTGAAGGAGGCAATCACCAACCAGGTTATTAAAGGTCCCTTTAATCAAATACTGGCACCTTTGGGTGATATCTGCAGACCATGGGGGAAGAGACCAATGAGCCACATGGGGTCTTGGGGTGGGGCTAGGAGCATGGGAATGCTGGTTCTCTCATGACATCCAGTCTCGTCGCGGCATCTAGAATCTGTCTTGCAATTTCTAGAGTCTCGCAACATCTCTGCTCTGGCTTCTGGGGTTCCGCTTCCTGTCTGTGCTGTGGGGTCCCATGGGGGAAGAGAGGGACCCAACCTATCATTGTCAATATCATGTTTTAAGATTCATGCTTAACCTGGTCAGAGTTTAGACATTTTCTTTCACTAGACCAGATTCATTAATGTAATAGCAGCATTTTTCCCTGAGAAAGAGACACACACCACCCTTTTCAGCAATGAATAAATATGGGTCAGTCTGGTCAAATGGAAAACATGCTACTGGGTCAGGAGCATTCACAACAGATTTTAGAAAGAGTTTAATACTTATGGCTGTCTGGCATCCATAAAGGGAGAGCACTGCACTGATCCCACCTTGTGGTTGGTCCAACGTTTTATGAAGGGAGGCAAATAGGTCTCTTGCATGGTGAATTTCCAGACATAAAAAGGTGAGCCTGCTGAAATAAAAGCATTAAAGAGAATTATGCCAAAAAAACAGAGCTTAGTGAGCCCTAACATGGTACCGGATAATTTTACATGAGGCTGTTGTAACAGAGCCCTTTTTAACTGAGTAAGGTGATGCCAATTAAGGTCAACCAGAAGTTTGGCTGCAGTAGGTGTGGTAAGGATAACTGTAAAAGGCTCAGTCCAAGCCGGGCATGGGCACGCATGCTTGTAATCCCCATGCTTGAGAGGCAAAGACAGGAGGATCACGCAGGTTCAAAGCCAGCCGTGCCGGCTTGAGACCCTGTTTCCAAAAATAATTTTTTAAAAAGAGGTCTGGGAGTGTAGCCTGGAGGTAGAAGGGCTTCCAGGAACCCCAGGACCACCAAAAAAAAAAAAAAAAGACAAGAAAAAAAAAAAAGAAAAAAGGCCCAGTCCACTATGGCTGGAGATGTTTTAGTTGAAATGACTTGAGGAGGTGGTATCCTAGCTTAAGGGCCTTGGCAGCCGAGTGTGAAACCACTTCTTCAGTTCCAGGTTGGGAAAGATATCAGTCACCATGTTTCCTAAGGAGGTGCTTGAGAAAAGACAAGTAAGGAAGATAGGAAGCCAAGGGAGGGGTACCCAGAGGTTGAGAGTGATTCAGCAAAAAAGGGTGACCATACAGCAATTCCAAGGGGCTCATGAAGCTGGGGCTTCAAGGGGTGGCCCGTACATGGGCCAGAACCAGTGGTAGGAGTTCAGGCCATGACACCTGCAGCTCCAGGGAAAGTTTTTTTAGATGGATTTTAAGAATCCCATTCATTTTTTTCTACCTTTCCTAATGATTGTGGTCAATATGAGATGTGGAGCTTCCAAGAAATGCCAAGGGCCTGTGCCACCTGTTGAGTAACCTTAGAAATAAAAGCTGATCCATTGTCAGACTGTAAGGAATTAAGGACTCTAAACTAAGGGATGATGTCCGAACATAGAACATTGGCCACCTTGCTCGCTGTCTTGTCCTTTGAGGGGAAAAACTCTAACCAACCTGTTAGGGTGTCAAACATGATAAGAAGATATTTTAGTTTTTTGTGAGGGCATATGAGTGAAATCAATTTGCTAGTCCTGTCCTGGCAAATGTCCTCTCATTTGGTGGGTAGAAAAAGAGGGGCAAAGTCCTCCTTGAAGAGAAATGGTGGTGCAAGTAGAACAGAAGGCACTGATTTTACTAATCAACTGTTGTAGGAGGGGAAAATAAAACAAAGGGTTTAGGAAATGTTTAAGTGCTGTAGGCCTAATGTGTAGGGAATTATTTATTAGATTAATGACCACTTTGGCCTGAGCCTCAGGCAGGGCAATTTGGTCCTGTGTCATGAGCCATCCATTCCCTATGCAGGATGCCCCAAGTTTGGTCAGGTGTTTTTGTTCAGCCAGGCTATAGTTAGGTGTCATTGTGAGAAGAGTTAAAGATAATACAGGCGCCTGTGGGCTTGGTTGGGATTGTTGTGACATTTGCCTCGCCATATAATCAGCTTCATTATTTCCTTTGGCTACTACAGAAGAGTCTGCTGGTGGCCCCAAGAGTGAATGATGGCCAGCTGAGATGGGGGGAGGAGCTTTTTAATTAAGGTGGCATTAACAATGGGTGAGCCCTTAGTGGAGAGAAATCCCCACTCTCTCCAAATTGAGGCATGGCAGTGTGCTATTAAAAAGGAATATTTAGAGTCAGTATAAATGTTTGCCCTGTTGTTTTTGCTAGGTGTAGAGCTCAGGGTAGGGCAATTAGTTCAGCCTTCTGAGAGGTGGTGCCATCCGGTAACCTGGCAGTCTCAATGACTTGGGTTAAGGTGACCACTGAATAGGCTGGTCTTCTTTTACCTCTGTCATCAGGGACACAGCAGCCATCAACAAAATAAGTAACATTTGGATTAAGAAGGAGAGTGTCCTGAAGGTCTGCCTGGGGTTTAGCTAGGGCCTCAATCATATCTACACAGGTGTCAAGATCATCAGGGGAATTAGAATCAAGGCTTGGACCCTGGTCTAGTGGTAGAAGAGTGGCCAGGTAAAGGGCTGGGGAGTGTGACAATTTAATGTTCATTTTCCATAAACAATAGAGTTCCGAATGCAAGAAGGATACAGAAGAGGGAGTGCTTGTGGAGAGAGTAAATCCTGGAGCCTATGTGGGGAAAAACCTTCAAGGGCAGACATAGACAATTTTTTTTTGGGGGGGGTGGTCTGAGGATGGAGCCTCTTTTGTGAGCATAGTGGCTGCTGCCAGAGCCCTAATGCAGGGTGGCCACCCATGAGTAGTGGGGTCAAGCTGTTTGGATAAGTAAGCTACTGATGCCTGGGTTGGTCCCAGGGCTTGAGTAAGCACTCCTGTAACTATCCCTTGGCTCTTATCAGTGTATAGCAGGAAGGCCTTAGTGGGAATGGGGAGTGCCAGGGAAGGGGACTTAAGGAGGGCTTACTGGAGAGCCAGGAAAGCTTGGCAAAAAGACAAGGGTAAGGTGAAGAAACCAATTGGGGTTTCTTTGGTTGTCTCATATAGTGGCTTAGCTAAAATGGCAAAGTTGGGAATCTAATGCCAGAAAAATCCCACAAAGCCCAAGAAAGATTGGATTTGATCAGCCAAGGTGGACAGCTGCAAGTCTCATAAGGCCTTGTCCCAATCAACAGTTAGTCCCTGGATGTTTGGGGTAAGATGTCGGCCTAGGTACCTTTGGCACTGATAACTTGGCTTTATGTGGGGCCACCCTGTAACCCTGTTCCCAAGAAAATTAAGGAGAAGGGTGGTGTGCCTTTTGGACACTTCAAGAGAGGGGCTGCAAAGTAGAAGATCATTTACATATTGTAAAAGGGAACTAGAACCCATGGGGCACTGGTAGAGGTCTTGCACTAGAGCCTGGCCAAAGAGGTGTGGGCTATCTAAGAAACCTTGGAGAAGAATGGTCCAAGTTAATTTTTTTTTTTTTTTTTGGTGGTACTGGTGTTCCTGGAAGCCCTTCTACCTCCGGGCTACACTCCCAGACCTATTTTTACATTTTTTATTTGGAAACAGGGTCTCCTAAGCCAGCGCTCGCAGCTGGCTTCGAACCTGCGCGATCCTCCTGTTTCTGCCTCCCAAGCACGGGGATTACAAGCGTGCGCCACCACGCCCGGCCCAAGTTAATTTTTGAGAGACCTGTGTATCAAGGTCCTCCCACGTAAAGGCAAAAAGGGTATATGACTCAGGATGTAGCAGAATGGTATAAAAAACATCCTTGAGATCAACAACAGAAAAAATGAGTGGTAGTGGGGGAAATTTGAGATAAGAGGGTATAGGGTTAGGGACAACTGGGTGGATTGAGACCACCACATTATTGATTAAGCAGAGAGAGGTCTTGGACTAAGCAATAAGTCTCACTAGGCTTTTTAAGGGGGAGAATGGGAGTATTGTAAGGAGAATCGATGGGGATGAGTCATACCTAGGCCAGGAGACAAGAAATGATGGGTTTAAGTCCCTATTGGTGATGGAAAGATATGTGAAAATGGGAGCAGGTGGGGAAAATAGTGGGGTCACAGAAAACAATCCAAACCGTGGTGTGATGGGTTGCCACACCTAGAGCAGTGGTGTCCCATACAGTAGGGCAACCAAATCTATAAGGAAGGAAGGTTTGGCTATGTGGTCATTGTCTGTAAAAACAGCCATTAAAAGTATATTGGGGAAAATGGAAGCAGTGGGGAAACAAAATGAAAGTTCAGCCTCAATTTTGCCTAAAAAGTCTCTACCTAAAAGGGGGGTAGATCAGGAAGGGATAATTAGGAATGGAGAGGCACCTGTAAGGTTTTCCAAATGGCAAAAAGGGGGCCTGCAGTGTGTGGGCAAAGAGCTTACCATCAATACACTGTACTGAGATTAGAGAAGGAAAATGGGACCCACAAAGGAAAGAAGGAATAACTGAAAAGGTAGCTTCGGTATCAACTAAAAAGAAGACTGGCTTACCCGCTACCTTGAGAGTTACCCTGGGCTCTGCAAGGGTGATCAAGATTGATGAGTCCAGGAACTGTCAGTCCTTGGCCAGGCTAAGTAGGGCCAGTGGTGGGGCCTGGTTTGGAAGTGTGATCCCCTTATGTTGATGCACCTGGAGCTCACCTCCTTTCCAAGGGCAATCACTTTTCCAGTGGCCCTCCTGGCCACATGCTGGGCATGATCTGGTTGGTGAGCATGGCTGAAGGCAGTGCTTAGCCCAGTGTCCTTCCTTGCTGCATTTGAAGCAGGCTCCTGGAGGTAGTTGTCATTGCTGTCCTCCACCCCTAGGTGGCACTCATCATCCAGAAGGTTGAGCCTCCACCGCAGACCACAGGGCTGCTACCAAGGTGCGGGCTTGCAAATCTGCCTTTTGGTGGAGTTGTATTACGTGCTCCATTTCAGCCTATTTTTCTTGGGAATTAAAATTTTTAAATGCTATGTTCAGCAAATCTCGAATAGGGGTCAGAGGGCTGTCCTCAGCATTTAAAAATTTTTTCTGAATGTAAGGGGCTGATTGCCCAATGAAATGGGTTGGCCAAACCACATATCTTCCCTCAGTAGATGGATCTAAGTGAGTAGAGGGTGAAAGCCTCCTGAAGCCAATTAAGAAAAATGACTGGGTTTTCATTTGGACCTTGGGTGATTTCCTTAAGTTTATCGTAATCAACAACATTATGGGAAGCAGCCTGCATGCCATCAAAAAGGCATAGGATCATGTGGTCTCTCTTTTTTTAGTTCCTCAAACCCACCATTTGTGGCTAGCTGGTAATCCCAGTGGGGATCTTCAGAAGGTACTGTGGCCACTCCAGTAGGGAGGGCTGGGTTAGTTAAATGAGCCTGGTTGGCCCGTTTTAAGGCAGCCCTTAAAATATGATCCCGTTTATCAGGAGTTAGGGCAGAGGTTAAAATAACATAAAGATCCCACCATGTATGATTGTATGCTTGAACAATATATTGAATTCCTTAATAAAACCAGATGGACTGGCAGAAAAAGAACCCAGTTCTCTTTCAATTTGAGCAATGTTTGGATGTGGACTATACCCTTTGCACTGGCCACTTTGAGGAACAGGGCCAAGGGAGAAAAGAGCTCCTTAGAGTGGGTATGGTGACCTATGGGGAAAGGTGAGGGGGAGATAAGGGTTGGTCCCTTAAGGGAGGATGGCAGGGGTGAAAGCAGCAGCGTAGGGGGAGAGACCATCTTAAGTAGATTGGTAATCAGGGCGGTGAGGTATGATTCTGGGGACCAGGGGTGAAATCAGAAGGTGGCGGCTGTAACTCGGCAAGGTCACAAGGTGGTAACTATGCAACGTCACAAGGGGACAACTTTGTAAAGTCACAAGATGGCAGCAACTGTGACCCAGCAGGGTTAGAAAATGGCGGCTGATGGGGTTCCCTAGCCAGTAAGATGTGGGCAGTGGAACAGTGGGAACAAAGTGAGGGAAAGGAACGTAAGGAAAAGAAGGCCTGGGTATAAAGGACTTCCAACCATTTACCAGACCACTTACAAAAGTTGCTGAGATCAGTCAGGACAATAAAATCCAGAGTTCTGCTTTCAGGCCAACGTGACCCATTATCCAAGTTGTACTGAGGCCATGCCATATTCCATTAGAAATGGAGGCACTCAGGGCATAAATTCTCTGATAGCCCCAGGGTCTGGAGATTAGTGAGCAGACAACCCACCAGGGACCGGAGATCTATTTTGAAATTTTGACTCTTCATGTCTGGTCTGTGGGCAAGAACAAAGAACAGGAGACAGGAGTCTCTGTTTTTCCTGATCAACACCTGGGAATTGGGCCAAGAGGGTGGGAGGGATGTCTACACTTCCTTCTCAGGGCCGAAAGAACCAAGAGGACAGGAGAGATTTCTCCACTCTCTTCTCAAGGCCAGAGGACAACCTTGTTATCCAGAGGCAACTCTGATGCTGCTGTGTATTTGGAAAAACAGAGAAACCAGAAGCAAGAAGCCAGAGGAGATGACCCGCTGACCAGATAAAGGGAAGGGAACTCACCCTGTCTGAAAGCAGTCGATCCAATTAAGATTCAGAGAGTCCAGGCTCCTGGGATTAAAGAGAAGGGCCCCCGTCAGGGCCCTGGTGGAATCACCAGGGAGTCACAGGGGCTCAGGAAGGGTTAATAAAAAAAGAAAAAAAATTTGTGTGTGTGTGTTGGTTTTTTGGGGGGTTTTTGGTGGTACTGGGGTTCCTGAAAGCCCTTCTGCCTCCAGGCTACACTCCCAGACCTATTTTATACTTTTTTATGTTTGGAAACAGGGTCTCCTAAGTCAGCACAGCTGGCTTCAAACGTGTGCGATCCTCCTGTCTCTGCCTCCCAAGTGCGGAGATTACAAGCAAGCGCCACCACGCCTGGCAAAAAATTGTTTTAAATAAATAAATCCTCTTGAGTTCGGCGGGTTTTGGCAGCAGATGTATTGTTGAAATTGAGTCAGGGTTTGCAAAGAAGGTAAATACAGCAAAAGAGTGTAAGACCAGGCCCCTTTTTTTGTTTTTTGTTTTTGTTTGTTTGTTTGTTTGTTTGTTGGTAATGGGGTTCCTGGAAGCCCTTCTATCTCTGGGCTACACTCCCAGACCTATTTTATATATTTTATTTGGAAACAGGGTCTCTTAAGCCAGCGTGGCTGGTTTCGAACCAACCAGGCCCCTTTTATTAAAGGATTGTTGCTCCAAGTTGAGGTCTGGAGACTGATATTGGGTAGGAGGTATCAGTCTACAAAGTCACCCCACAGAGAGGAAGTGAGGGTATTTATGTAGCCGGGATCTTGGGAGTTAGAAGTGTGGGAATCCCGGTCCTCCGTAACATCTGGAGTCTCATGACATCTGGAATTTCATGACATTTCCACTTCTGGCTTCCAGTCTTCTGCCTCCTGTCCAGGCTGTAGAGTACTGAGAGGGGAAATGGGCATATGGGGAGGGGAAGAACCCAACCTATCAATACTTTAACCTGAACTGGTCCCTATTTGGGTGAATTTTAATTCATTTATCTTTGCATTGAGAGAATGGAATATTTAACTTTGATGTTGATTGTGAAGATTAAAATGAAAGACTAAAGTGTTCAGCAGGTAGTAGATCCTCAAGAATTGCTATTATGTAGTCCGTTTCTATCATTCACAAATAAATGAACACTCTCCTCACTGACATTCTCAAAACTAATACTTGGTAAATAGATAAGGGTGGACTCTCTTTTGATATTTGTATTTATTTATTTATATAGTTTATTATCTTGAAATATTTTCCCAGTAAGTTTTTTGGGTGGGTATGTTTGTAGGCACAGTACAGTCTCTGGAATCTCTTGGGGGTAATAAAATATAGGGAGGAAGAAAGAAATTCTAAAATCACCTTTGAAAACAAAGTATATTATATTCCTAACACAAAAGTAATATATGCATATAATAAAATATATTGAAAAAACAGAAATGTAAAAAGTGAAGATATTCACCCAGAGTTTCTTCTACAAAAGAAAACATTGTTAATTCTGAGATTTCTATATATACATATAATTTTTCACTCCCAGAGCATAGTTTTGTTTGTTTATTTCTTTTGCCTAGTTTTTTTATTATATATATTTTCCTTGTGTTTCTGCTTTTAAATTATACCATATTTTCCATGGTGTGTGAGGTTTTTTTTATATAGAATCCTATTTGATTTCAATGTAATAATCTAGTAATTAATGTGTTTATTTTCTTAATAGCCAATGGCCATTAGGTTCTTTTTTCTGTGTTTTTTTAAAAAAAATTTTTGGCTACAATAGTTAATGTCACAATATCCTTCTTGAAAAGAAGGACATTCTTTTATTTGCAAGAATATGGATGAACCAGGAGGACATTATGTTAAGTAGAAAGATCCATGCAAAGAAAGATAAATATAACATGATTTTATTTATGAAATCTAAACGTGTTGCATTTATAGAGGTTGGGAGTAGAATGATAGTTGTCAAATGAAGTATAGAAAGGTGAGAAGATGTTTGTCAAAGGATACAAAATAGTATTTTATTTTATTTATTTATTTTATTTATTTATTTATTTATTTATTTATTTATTATTTTGAGGTACTGGGAATGGAACCCAGAAGCATTCTACCTCTGAGTGACACCCCCAGTCTTAGTTTTATATTCTTTATTTTGAAGCAGGGTCTGAGTTGCAAAGGGCCTCGCTAAGTAGCTGAGGCTGTCTGCAAACCCAGATACTTCTGTCTCAGCCTCCCAAATGCTGAGATCACAAGCATGCACCACCACACCCAGCAGGATGCAAAATTTTAGTTAAATAGAAGGGATAAATTTAAAAGCTCTATTGTACAACATGATAGCTTTAGTTAATTATTGTATTGTATTCTTGAAAATTGCTGAGTAGGTGTTAATTGTCCTAACACATACAAAATAATAACCATGTGAAGTAGCATATATGTTAATCAACTCAATTTAGCCATTCGACAGTGTATACATATTTTAATACATCATGTGTACATGACAAATATACACAATTTTGTCAGTTTAAAAATTAACGTATAAAATCATATCATACATCTTTATATATCTGATTATTTCATTTGTCTAAGGGACTGAGATGGTGTGTTCAGCCTATAAGACATACAAGGAAAGTTCTCATGTCCTGGGACTTCTATTTAGCAGTAAAAAGAAATGCCTCAAACTGTGGCTACATTTCAGGAACCTACAAGTTTATAATAAATGACCTTAAACCTTCTGTAGTAAAGTTTTAAGTTTCAGCATTAGAATTTTCAGAAAGAAAAAGTACATCTGATGTCTAACACTTTCCACTTCTGGCTACATCACAGCTCCTCAGTGGAATAAAAAACACTTTGCCTCCTAAAGTAATAGAGAACTGAAACCAGAGCCTCTAGGCCCTAACAATAGTAACAAAAGCAGTCAAATGATAACAGTGAAAATGTGACTACTTACATGTGAAGGCATTTTTCTAAGAATTTACAGAAATTATTTTGATAATCCTTTAAAAATATAAAATTTGTATACAAACTACCCTTACATAAAGTTAAACCTATTTAAAAAAAAATAAAGGGAGAGATAAAAAGGCTAAAACAACAAAAAAGCCTGTATTCACTATGCCCTGATAGGTTACCCTATGTATTCATTTTATATTGCTGCTATAACAAAATACCAGGAACATGGTACTTAATATAACACAAAGCCAGCAGTGGTGGTGCATGCTTGTAATCCCAGCACTTGGGAGGCTGATACAGGAGAATCACACAGGTTTGAAGCCTCAGCTACTTAGAGGGACTCTCAGCAACTTAGTGAGACCTTGTTTCCAAATAAAGTATAAAAAACATAAGACTAGGAGTATAGCCCAGAGGTAGAAAAGCCCCTGGGTTCCCACCCCCAGTGCCACACACACAAAAAGAAAGAATAAAAAATAGGGCTGGGGGTGTAGCTTGGAGATAGAATGACCCTGGGTTTCATCCCCACTACACAAAAAATACCCACAAATTTATTATCTGACAGTTGTGAGAGACAGATTCCAGTATGGTTCTGGACTAAAATCGAGATATCAACATGGCTGCATGCTGCTCTCTGGGCTCCAATGGAGAATCTGTTTCCATTACTTCTAGATTTAAGAGCCTGCCTGCATCCCTTGGAATAGGTCGCCCTTTCTCCACCCTTAAAGTCAGCACCAATAGAGTCAGTCCTCCTCATGCTACAGCTTTCTGATGCTTCTCTCTCTCTCTCTCTCTCTCTCTCTCTCTCTCTCTCTCTCTCTCTCTCTCTCTATCTCTATCTCTATCTCTATCTCTATCTATCTTTATCTCTATCTCTCAGCTATGTTCTCTCCTGAGCTTTTAGAAGTGAAAGGATCTGCTTTCAAGCTCACTACTAGTTACTGGTGAGATCCAGTTCCCCCAGGAACTGATGGCCTCACTTCCTTCTAGATGTTAATCCAAGCCCCCTCTCTTAACCTTTCTATGTGATCTTTTCATGTAGCAACTTTCTTTTGCAGTGTGTAAGTGAAAGTGCCAGCAAGACTTTAAAAATCATGGTCTTTTGTAACATAATTTTAAAAGAGACAATCTCATCCCTTTATACCATATTCTCTTAGTTAGAAAAAGAAATTCTCGATGAAGAAGAAACTACAAATGAGCAAATAAGGTGACCTAACTAAGGAGGATGAGGGGGGGAGAGAAAAATTCCATAATGTACAAGATGTACATTCACAAACATATCAAAGCCAATTACTAAACCAAACATGAGAAGAAGGAAGGAAACGGAGTGGGAATTGGGTAAGGGCTAATTGGGTGATATGTGCATGTATGCCTCCAACATTTTATATTCCATTAAGATGCACAACTACAATGTACCAATAAATTTTTTAAGTATATCCTTAAATCAAGCATGGCCCACATACACACAAAGAGAGCAAAACAGTTGAGACAGTGACGATCATCGTGAAGGAAACATCGGGCACCATTTTTGACATAGCCTATCACTGCATAACAAGTCACCACAAAATTCAAAGGCTTGAAATAAAATTATTTTTCTTGTTCACATGTCTGTAAGTCACTGGGATACAGTGACTGCATCTTAATCTACAGGTTCCCCTGTGTTTGGTTATTTGCTATGGAGCGGTTACAAGTTGGCTTCATTGGGGCTCAGGCTGAAGAGGATGCAAAATTCTCGAAAGTTCCCACAGAAATAACATAATAACAGAAGTATAGAAAGGAAAAAATGCATGTTTAAGGTCAGAATTGAGCCTGTTATACTATTATTCACCCACTCACCAAACTTACCATATTGCATCTGCCATATTGCAAGTCACATACTAGAGCCAAAAAAACAAAAGTAAACTATATTCTGTGTACAGCAGAAACAACACAGTCATAAGGTAAAGGTCAAGGAAATGGGAAAAAGTGGAAAATTGAGGTCAATAATTTTGCTCCACTGTTATTACTTAAGTTTTACCAATAACGATATTACGGTTCAGAAAACTAGCTGACCTGCCCAAAGTTACAGAACTTAAATTCAGACTTACCTGACTTTTGAACTCATTCTCCATTGTATAAAAGGTTAATATATAGTTTCTCTGAATCACTTCTTCCAAATAAGAGAGTTCTCAAAGTAGCATCTAAAAATTTCTTTTGCAAACAGTTGTCACAAAATTCCTTTTGCTCTCCTGCTCCTGCTTCACCTTATCAGCCTAAATTCATAACAAAGGCAAAATCAGGAAGATAAAAACAGCTTTGAAAAGAAGAAAATGGATTTTCTGGCCATGGCTTTGCATTACAAATGGGTCCAGTCCAGGACAATCCTGGCCTTACTCGGAACAGTGCCTGGGCTCAAGAATAACTCATGCTGCTTGCCCACACCTCATGGTAGTGCTAACTGAGCAACTTCTCTACACTTTGCAAAGCACAGGCTGCTTCTAGGTCAGGGAGAGCCTGAGTGAGAACGCAGCCACATTTGGAACATTCAGTTGATCCTGAAGGCAGACAACGAACTTGAAAATCCAACTAGATACTTGGCAAACTACAGTGCATCACTCTTCTCTTAGAACATCCATCCCATTATCTTCAGGATTAAATCCAGATATTGGGATGCCTGATATTTTGACATTGTCTACATGAGACCAGAATCTCATCACCTCATTCCCTGTCTTTCAACTGGACCCCTTTTCCACCTCCTTCATCCTCAATCTCAGCTACACCAAACCATTTATCTCTGATCATTAGCATTTGTTAGTCCATTTTTCTAGAAAGTTCCTCTTCTCTTTGGTCACTAATCTAAACTAAAGCCTCTCTGTCAGAAGGTTTTCAAATTCCTGTGTGTAGAAAGCCTTTTATAACATCCCACTCACCCTTCTGCCCACCTCACTTGAAGTTCAAGGTTTCTTGTGTAGGAAACATTTGACATTTCCACCCTAGCCCTATAGATCTGTATTAGAATCACCTATTTACTTGTTGTCAATCCCACAGACATTGAGCTTTTGGAAACGAACAATCTTTTGGCTCTGAATTCACATTGTTTCTGGCACGGTGCCCAGTAGTCATTAAATGTTTGCAGAAAGAATGAGAAGGGAAGGGAAGGGGGAAATGAGAAAGAAAAGACAAAGGGAAGGAAGACAGAATGAAGTAGGGAAAGGAGAGAGAGGGAGAAAGAAGACAGAGAATGGATAGGAGGAGAAGCAAAGGAGAGAATGGGGAAAGATGAAGAAAAAGCCCACAAAGATCAGATATAAAAAGGTATTTTATAAATTGCATATTTCCCATTAGAATCTCTATTCATTTTCATCTTGACTATGCAAGTGTGCATGATATGCTAGGTTTAAGACAAGCTTGCTTTTTCTTAAATCCATTGGCTCCAGCAGCCCAGCAACCCAAACCCAGTAGCATCCTTTGTAAATGTGAGTGTGTGAACTTTTTTAAAGAGCGGAGCCTCTTAGCCAGCTAATCCATGTGCTCCAGTAGGATCAATAACTAATCCAGGTGACAAATTGATATTAAGTACAGTTTGAAAAATGGCAAGAAAAAATAGTCAAAGAGGATTAGCAGAGAGTCTCTCTAGAATTGTAGTCTCATGAAATGTTCAAGGACCCTGCCGTGATTCAGTGGGCAAGAGACTTGAGGACCAAGAAAATGAACTGTGGATTGATACAGAGATGATCAGTAATCTAGAAGGGATGGTAATTCTCCAGAAATAGAATTCTCATTTCTACTGTTGAAAACTAAACTTCCAAGTCAATGTGAACAAGAGTTTCCAAATAATAATTCCAAATGCCAATTGCTGCTATTTTCACTTCAATCTTAAGACTGAGTGTGATTACTTGATGGTTTTGAAGCCGCCTTTACACTTTAATAATTGCATTTTTGAATTGCACCTGAGACATTACCATACGTGATAAGTCTCTTAATTGATGTTTAAGTATAATTACTTTGAAAATACATTCTTAGAAATAATAGTTTGAATAGAAGCTAGAGCAAATATGTTGTAAGATTATTCTTTACAGTCACTATGATCGATGTTTCTCTCTATCCCTTCCTATCTTCAAACCAGAAAAAAATCAACAGTTTTATGATATTAGGTTTCAAGGAGTTGCTAAAATTCTAGAAGCTTTGCTATCTGAAAACAAAACATGTCCTTATTTTATTGTTCTTGTTTTTGTTTGTGTGGTGCTGGTGATTTGGTCCAGGATGAGTATGTGGGGAAATAGGAACACTTATCCATCCACTGTTTGTGTTATTGTAAATTAGTACAACCTCTATGTTGATCAGTATAGAGGTTCCTCAGAATATTGGGAATGGAAACACCATATGACCCAGTTATACCACTCCTGAGTATGAAAAAGGAACAGAAGTCATAATATTGTAGTGATACATGCATATCAATGTTATAGCAGCACAATTCACAGCAGTCAAATCATGGAACAAGCGTAGGTGTTTGTAAATAGATGAATGGATTATGAAACTATGGTATATGCACACAATTAAATCTTACTCATTCATAAAGAACATAAAAACATTATGCCATTTTCAGAAAAATGAATGGAACTAAAAAATATTATGGTAAATGAGATTAGCTCTTCTCAGAAAGTGAGATATCATATGTTTTCTCTCATATGTGGAAGCCAGAGAGAAATTGGGAAATAAAATTGACTTTAGATAAATGAAGAGATAAAATAATAGAATAGTGTAAGGGGATTTGGTAAGAGAGGTGAGGAGGGGAAATGTAGACTTAATCAAGGAAAAACCTCCAATATGCTATGTACATATATAAAGGTATCAATACAAATTTCAATAATATTTATGAGCAGAAGGAAAGAGTAGGATGGGATGGGGAGAGAAACACACCAAGTGCTGTGTACCTGCATGTTTCTACCACTCTGAATCTCATTGTGTTATATAATAACAGTGAACCATAAAAGTATATATTAAAAAAGAAGGATAAGGTGATGACCACTTTCCTGAAAGTGCTATCATTAAGACCATTAATACAAATGAAAGGAGTGCATCACAGTCCTTTCCTCCCCAGGCTTCTCCAGTTGAGTGCTGTTGACAACATTTGTCTTCATAAGACTGTACTCTTCTCATTTCCTTTTGTATTTCCAACTGTTTGATCACATCAGATCCACCAAGTCATCCAAGCCAATAACATGGGAGTAATTATTGACTCGGTGTCATTTCTTATATACCACTTCCAACCATTTTGCTTTCCCTTATACATATTGCCCTTTAAGTATTTTTTCTATTTTCCCACTGACTAAAACCTAGTTTATACCACCATATTCCCTTGGGTTATAACAAACTCATATGGTCAAATTACTGGTTTCTCTCCTTCTGGCCCTCACCGCCTTAAACATACTGTATACACCAGGTCATCAGTCTGACAGTGTCACTCTGCTGCTAACAGTGCTTCATGACTCCCTGCTGCCTAATAATGGCTAATACTTATTGAATGATAGCTACCTGCCTAGAAAAAAATTTTGAGGTAGATATTATTAGTATTTATCCTACATAAATGAGCAGTTGGAAGCACAGAGGACAATGAGTAGTTGGCAGTATTTTAACTGATTCCAAAGTTCTCAATAGAAGTATTCAACTCAACATAATTTTCGCTACTCAACTCGAGAGCCCTACTCTATACATTATGTTTCAGGAGTAATGAACTGTTTTCCTGCACGTCCCAGACTATATCTTGTCTCAGAGTCTTCACTTATGTTGTTTCTATGTCTGGAATTCACTTTGTAAGCAAACCTTATTTTCTTTTCATAGGTAGCACCTCTGACCCCCAACAAGATTAATTCTTCCTGCTCAATGCACCAATATACCCTTTGAATATGCCTGTTATTATATTTCCCATGGTGCATGAATCCATAGATATATATAGATATCTATAGATAATTTCTCTCTATATATATACACATTTATTTAACACATATTTCTATATATATATATACATACATATATGTATGTATGTACATATGTATGTATGTATGTATGTATGTATGTATATGGCACTCCTTTCGAGTGCTCTGAGGCCTGGGCTCCTCATATAACCTATCTGGAAATGTTTCAGGACACTGAGTGAACTCAACAACTGAGAATTCTGGGTCCATTTTGTAAAGTTCATGAAGCAATGGCTGATGAATAATACATCATCCTGTCTTGCTCCCTACTCCCAGAATATGCAATATGTATTCATCACAAACAATGGCCTCTCTTACATTCAAGGAGTCACTTGCAGAAGCACTCTTGATACCCCCACTATTTTGCCCCTTGAGATAAGGAATACAACCCCCAGGTAGCTCAATAATGTCTCCACTGAGATGTAAACAGTAGCACTAAAGTCTACTATTTTAGGCACATCCTGTCAATGAATGAAAAGGTAGAAAAAGAAATTCTATATGACAAAAAAAGCAGGGAGGACTATGTTTGCATGCAAGTAATAATTATCAGTCAACAATGACAGTAACCACAAACTGAGTTGCTCTACTTTTCATCCTCCCTTGTTTTTTTTTTTTTTTTCTCTACTTTCCTTGCCCTGGCCTTACACCTACAAGATAAAGCATGAACATGGATACTTACTCTTGGCTCACATGCTATTTTCTTGGGAACCATGGATAAGGCAGATACAATAAGAAGAATCAAAATATTATATCATTATGAAAGCCAAACTTACACTTACTGAGTCCTACTCTGAGCCAAGCACTCTTCTGTATAGTAACTTACTCACATAGTTCATTGTTAACAGGAATCACAGCTGATTCATCTCTCTAATGCCCATACATGGCACACAGCAGAGGAGATAAGAGTCCCAAAAGAGGTTTGAGAAGTAACATATCAATGAAAAAAAACATTGTTAACAGGAATCACAGCTGATTCATCTCTCTAATGCCCATACATGGCACACAGCAGAGGAGATAAGAGTCCCAAAAGAGGTTTGAGAAGTAACATATCTCTGAAAAAGAGCTTTTGAGAGAGTCATTTGTAAAAGCTTCATCTTAAGTTTGCCACATTCCTCAAGACCAGTACCTTGTCTTTTAATTGGTGCATTGTAATAATATATCTTGATGAGGTTCAGCATGATAAAGGCATACATGCACGCAGCACTCAGTGAGCCCCTCCACCGTTCCCACTCTGTTCCCTCCCGGCCTCCTTCCCATGCTCAGCACAGTGATTGGCTTTGGTAAGTTTCTGAATGCACGGCATGTTCATTGAGGCGTTTTCCTCTTGGCACCCAACTCTCTCAGTTAGGTCACCTTCTTTACTCATCTAGGAATTTTCCTTCTTTGTCTGGAGTCTCCTATGTCACATTTTTCCCTGGCTTCTTCATATTAGGGAGAACATCTGACTTTTCGCTTTTTGTAACTGACTAATTTCATTTAGCATAATGTTCTCTAGTTCTATAAATCTCCATACAAATGACATAATTTTGTTCTTTATTATTGAGTAAAATTCCATTGTGTACATATATTATAGTTTTGTAGTTCATTCTTCTGTTGATAGACATCTTGGCTGGTTCCATAGTTTAATTGTGATTTTTCATCTAATAAGTGTATGGATTTGTTTCTGAGTCTTCTATTCTGCTTCATTGGTCTATTGAAATGATTATGTGATTTTTGTCCTTCGTTCTATTCATGAGAACCAACCATGCAGCAGACTTTACATCTTTTTCTTATTTAGTATTTCAAATTATCTATGATTATTATTTTATGTTTCTTCTATGACTGATAAAACTAAAAGACAGAGAAAATATTCCCTCAAAATGGAAATTTACTATGTCTAAGTTAGAAGGGACTGTTGAGCAAATTATTTAACATGTCTGAACCCCTTTTTTGTGTGTGTGATACTGAGAATGGAACCCAAGGGCATTTTACCTTTGAGCTACACCCCAAGCCCAATTTTTTATATTCCTTATTTTGAGACAAGAGTCTCTCTACATTGTGGAGGACCTCATTAAGTTCCTGAGGCTGGCCACAAACTTATGATCCTCCTGTCTCAGCTTCCCAAGTACTAGGATTATAAGCATGTGCTACCATGCCCAGCTGTGCATGAACCTCTTAAAGGCTGAAAATTAGCAGTGAATACCCTAATTCTATTAAATAAATGTTACTAGGGTTAAAAGTAAATTTTTCTACACATGCACTTTTTCCTTATACTAATGATGAAATTAATTCTTTATTTTTTTTAATTTTTTAAATTTATTTTTCACTTGGTGCATTGTAGCCATATATCATTCACATTGGAGTACAAGACTTGAGAGGATATACAAGCACACATCATCCAATTAGCCCTCATCCAGCCTCCATCCCATTCCCTCCCTGTCCCTGCATGCTTGTTTGGTGATTAAATTTGATACATTTGTTTATGTACCTCCTGCATTTTAAAGAGGCTCCGTCCTCCACTATTCCATACCCTCTGATTGGTCACATTAGTTGCTTCACTATAGGGCCCTTTCTATAGCTCAACCTTTTCCTGTTGATTAGGGGAAGCATCTGATTTATATTTTCTGCGATATTTCTCTGTGCATGCCACGTTGCAAGTACTAATCCCACTCTTGACGGCCCCAGTAGTGGCCAGGCTACCCGGTGGACTGATCCAGACCTCACTGGCTCAAGCAGTGGTCTTGCCTCCTGGGAGGCCCCAATTCTGGTCTCACTGGCCCCAGCACCAGCCTAACCCCTCGGCAGGCTCCGATCCCAGCCTCGGAGGCCCCAGTAGCGGCCTTGCCTCCTGTCAGGCTCTGATGCCGACCATTGGCCCCAGCATTGGCCTACCCCTCGGCAAGCTCTGATCCCAGCCTCGGAGGCCCCAGCACCGGCCTTGCCTCACAGCAGGCTCCGATGCTGGCCACTGGCTCCAGTATTGGCCTAACACCTTGGCAGGCTCAGATCCCAGCCTCGGAGGCCCCAATAGCAGCCTTGCCTCACAGCACGCTCAGATACCGGCCAACAGCACCGGCCTAACTCCTCGGCTGGCTCTTATCTTGGCCTCGGAGGCCCCAGCACCGGCCCTGCCTCACGGCAGGCTCTGATGCCAACCTCGCTGGCCCCAGCACTGGCCTAACACCTCAGCAGGCTCTGATCCTGGCCTTGGAGGCCTCAGTAGCGGCCTTGCCTCACGGAAGGCTCCGATGCCGGCCGCTGGCCCCGGTACCGGCCTAACCCCTTGGCAGCCTCTTATTCTGGTCTCGGAGGCCCCAGTACTGGCCTTGCCTCATGGCAGGCTCCGGTGCCGGCCTTGCTGCCCCTAGCACCAGCCTAACCACTCGGCAGGCTCCGAGCCCAGCCTCAGAGGCCCCAGTAGCGGCCTTGCCTCACCGTGAGCTCCGATCCCGGCCTTGCTGGCCCCAGCACCGGGCTAACCCCTCGGCAGTCTCTGATCCTGGCCTCAGAGGACCCAGCACCAGCCTTGCCTCATGGCAGGCTCCGATGACAGCCTCGTTGGCCCCAGCCACGGCCTAACCCCTCGGCAGGCTCCTATCCGGCCTCGGAGGCTCCAGCAGCGGCCTTGCCTCACGGCAGGCTCCAATGCCGGCCATTGGCCCAGCACTGGCCTAACACCTCGGCTGGCTCTTATCTTGGCCTTGGAGGCCTCAGCACCAGCCTTGCCTCACGGCAGGCTCCGATGCCAGCCTCGTTGGCCCCAGCACCAGCCTAAGCCCTTGGCAGGCTCTTATCCCGGCCTCGGAGGCCCCAGCACCGGCCTTGCCTCACGGCAGGCTCCAATGCCGGCCTTGCTGGCCCCAGCACCAGCCTAACCCCTCTGCAGGCTTCGATCCCAGCCTCGGAGGCCCCAGCACCGGCCTTGCCTCCTGTCAGGCTCCGATGCCAGCTGTTGGCCCCAGCATTGGCCTAACCCCTCAGCAGTCTCCGATCCCGGCCTCGGAGGCCCCAGAACCAGCCTTGCCTCACAGCAGGCTCCGATGCCGGCCTTGCTGGCCCCAGCACTGGTCTTACCCCTCGGCAAGCTCCAATCCTGGCCTCGAAGGCCTAAGTAGTGGCCTCGCCTCACGGAAGACTCCGATGCCGGCCATTGGCCCCGGCACCAGCGTAAACCCTCGGCAGGGTCTTATCCCGGCCTCGGAGTACCCAGCACCAGTCTTGCCTCACGGCAGGCTCCGCTGCTGGCTGCTGGCCCCGGCATCGGCCTAACCCCTTTGCAGGCTCTGATCCCAGCCTCTGAGGCCCCAGTAGCGGCCTTGCCTCACGCAGGCTCCGATGTCGGCCATTGGCCCCGGCACCGGCCTAACCCCTCAGCAGGCTCCGATCACTGTCTCTGGGGTTATTATTTCAAAGGTTCCAGGTGTAATGTATCAGATCTCTGCCTCTCCTGAGTACTGGCCACTGCCATTACCACTGCCTCCACCATTTCAAATCCTTCCCAGGCTCTTTTTCCACACTGATTGTTGTCCAGTGTTCCTAAGCATGCGTGACGGTAGCATTTGATATTTGGTGTAATTTCTCCAAAAAAATAAGGTTGGTAGGATCCGGTTTCTGCTTCTCCTGAATATAAGTCTCCACCGCCATCGCGGAGACCGCTTTCAACACCGCCTTTCTCCTTGGTCTCCGCTAAACTCTCTCCTTACAGGTGATGTCCAAGATTCTTAACAATATAGAGAAACAGCAGTCCTCCTTCATGGGGAATTTTTCCATAAGTTCCAGTGCATTTAGATAAGTTTTGTCTGCATCTCCAGTGTCCTGCCATTCGCAACAGCTTTCTTAACTCCTCTTCGATATTTTTCTTTTTCTTTTTCTTTTCCTTTTTTTTTTTTTAATGAGAGAAGACAGTATATGTGGTTTGAGGAGGTAGTGGGATCAGGCACTCAGTAGCACTGTGACCCGGTCAGTTTCCCCATGGGTCCAGAGTGCTCCGCACTACTCTGCCTGGGGCCCAGGGTTCCACGACCTGGGTCCCGGCTGGCGTGCCCTACGTGACCCCCGCCTGGGACCCAGGGTACTGGGCCCGGTTTCTCCAGGGGTCTGGCGTGCTACGTGCAGTTCCACCCGAGGCCCAGAGTCCCGCGACCCAGGCCCCGGCTTGTGTGCCCCGCGACACTAATGATGAAATTCAAGTTTAAAATATTAAAAACCTGCTTCCTTTTTTATAAATGGAACACAGCAGGCAAGAGTAGACCATGAAAACTATGTTTTAAAAGGATTGGCTACTCCTGAAACTTGCCAAAGGAAACCCACTGCAAATGAGAGGATCACTTTGCAATGTGAAAACAAAGTTTTTCCTGTTAATAAGAAACCCTTGGAACTTATTCCTTCCAGACCTTTTATATCTGTTAATGATTAGCTTGAAAGGTTAATGATTTATACTAGAGCAAATAAAAAGGTACTGTGCAGATGATGCAGAGATATATGATTGCAGAGCAAAAAAAAAAGTGGATCGTTAAAAATAAAGCCAAAGAAGAAACCATTGTTAAAAGTGATCAACAACTGCAGCATAAACTAACATTAAATTGTTGACACCCATATTTTGGATATTAACCCTTTATCACATGTATGGTTTGTAAATATTTTCTCCCAACTCATAAGTTGTTTTTTTATTCTGACATTGTTTTATTCACTGTGCAGAAGGTTTTTAGTTTGATGAAATCCTATTTTTATTTATTTGCTTTTGTTGCTTGTGCTTTGGGAGTTATATTAGAAAAAAATCACTGCTGAGAACAATGTCATAGAGGTGTTTCATATGCATTTTTGCAATATTTTTACAGTTTCAAGTCTTACACTCTTTAATACATTTTGAGTTGATTTTTATCTACAATGTATAAAAAGATGCTCAATTTAATTCTTTTGCATGCAGATATTTCATTTTCCAAGTACCATTTTTAAGAGACTTTTTCTTATTGTGTTTTGGACCTTTGTATAAAAAAAATCAGTTGATTGTAAATATATGGATTTATTTCTGGGAAATATATTCTCTTCCTTTGGCTGATAGATCTGCTTTTATGCCCATACCATGCTGTTTTAATGACTATAGCTTTGAAATATATTTTGATATCAGATAGTGTGATGCCTCCATCTTTGTTATTTCAGCTCAAGATTTCTTTGATTTTTAAAGTTTATTTTTAGTTCCTAGAAATTGTAGTAGTGGTTTTCTATTTCTCTAGAGAATGCCATTGGCATTTTGATAAGAGCTGCACTGAATCTGTAGATTGATTTAGGAAATATGAACAAGTTAACAATATCAAGTCTACCAATCCAGGATCCCAAGATATATTTTGACTTCCTTGTGTCCTCTTCAACTTTTCATCAATATTGTACTGTTTTCATTATATAGGTCTTTTAAACTTATTATCTTTTAAATTTGTTCAGAAGTGTGTGTGTATGTGTGTGTGTGTGTGTCTGCACATGTGCATGCATGCATGCACATGCATATGCACACCATTGTAAACAAGATATTTAAAAAATCTTGGTGGATAGTTCATTAATAATATACAAAAGTTCTGCTGATTTCTCTATGTTTACATTTTATCCTTCTACTATACTGAATTCATGTATTAATTTCAAAAGTATCTAGTAGTGTATTCAGGGTTTTCTTCATATAAGATCATATAATCAGCATTATCAGCATAATCAGACAACTTCTTCCTTTCCTCTTTGGATGTCTTTCTTTCTTTGACTAACTGCTCTTGCTCGCAAGGAAGATGATCTTTAAGTATAAAGTGCTGAGTGTATATATAGCTGTGGAGTTCAGTCTTGAGATGCCTCTTCAACACATGCTGTAGAGAGGGGACTGGAATCCTCTATAAGTTTTACCGGCTCATGAAGTTGTGTAGCTAGGCTTCTAAAAATGTTAAAGTAACATGAGCAAAAAGCTCAAACCTTTTATCAGAAGTTCTTTTTAACATAGTGTGCTAGATCCCACTTGACTTAAATATGTGGAATGAGAAATATGCCTAAAAATGTTGTTTTTGATAAATTTTCATGAGAACTCTGAATGCTTTGTGGGTATCTGGGAATTAAGATTCTTGATAAATGAAATAAAATGATTTGAAATGTACTTCAGAAAAATTAATCTTGCCATGGTATGCAGGGTAAAAGATTACAGTAAAAAATGCAAGTAAAGTGGTCAACCAATTAAGAGTTGATTATAGTCATTCATAACAGGAAGAAATGAGGCTTCCCAGAGAATCCTTTACTCTATTCTCTGTTCTCAAATTGTGTTATGGAAATTTGGACTTTCCATATAAGAGGATTCTAAATAAAAATAAATAGATGTCTTCTCATTCCCAGGAAATCTGACAGTAGAAGAAAAAGATAAAGATTCATGGACAACAGTATTTCTGCAGCTATAGAGCAGGCCTCTAGATCTCTGTAGCAGAGATTGCTAAATGCCATCTGATAATCAGTTCCCCTTTTTCATTGTAAAAGAACACAACATTATTTGAGATAGGGTTGGACCCATCTACAAGACTACATTTCCTTTTCTTCTTGTGCCTGAATGTGGTAGAGTTAAAAAGATCACAGGAATAAAAAAAAAAAATAGTAGAAGAAAACACGCTAGATGAGACTGACTTGGCTAGAATCTGGGCTATTTTGCCCTTTCCTGCTTCTTCCTTTGGCCATCCTAGAATGCTGATGTGATGTCGTTCCAGCAGCTGCCCTGCACAACGAGCTGAACCTGAAGAATGAAAGCCTAAAGATATTGACAGTGAAGCAGATAATGGCCCAGAACATTTCTTGCAGGGGAAACAAATTCATATTATATATAGCTGAGCCTAATTCTAACTAACAGAGTTGCTTTGCAAAAGTAAACCTTGGGGATGTACAATTTCAACTTATTTTCTATATATAAAGTACATTTTATTTTCTTTAAAGTACATTTTAGGGGCAGACACTCCACTTTAAAGTGTCGTAGAGTATCAAGTGAAGCCACTCACGTCCTACTGAGGTCCTGCTGTGAATCTGCTCTGAATAGTCTCCATCAGAACATTATTTTCTGTTGGGTTTTCTAAAGTTCTCCACACCATATCCTTCCCTGCTATGCCTACCACCATTGCCCTTCCAACTTGTTTCCCGGTCTCTAATTTTATTCATCCCCAAACCCTCCTATTTTCTTCACTGCCAAGGCATGCATGTCTAAACCTAAACCCAAATCCATCATAGCATTTTCTTCCTGAAAACCTTTCTAAGGCACCAGATTACCTGACAGAAAATGTTTCCTCTTCAATCTTACCTATTCACAATGTATTCTACATATCATGACATATTCCACTTTACACCTCTCTCTCTCTCTCTCTCTCGATCTCTCTCTCTCTCTCTCTCTCTCTCTCTCTCTCTCTCTCTGTCTCTGAAAATTGAACCCGGGGACATTCTACCAACAGGCTATATCCCCAGCCCTTTTTAAAATTTTTGTTTTGTTTTGAAACGGGGATCTCACTAGGTTTCTGAGAGCCTCACTAAGTTGCTGAGGCTGTCCTTGAATCTGTGATTCTCTGTTCTCGGCCTCCCAGGTACTGAGATTACAAAACTGTTCCACTAAGCCCAGCTCCACCTGTCTCTTCTTGAACTCCTGAGTGTGCCACACTGCCACACCAACTTGTATTTTCACTGAAATGCTCTTCCATCTCTCACATACCCGGTTTGCCCATACCATATTTTAATACTGTGCTGGTTATCTAGAGGAGCAGTTCTCACATATTTTAGTCTCAGAATCAGAGTCTACTCTTAAATATTACTGAAGACTGTAAAATTATTCACTGTTTGGAAACAAGGTCTCACTAAGTTGCTAAGGGCCTCCCTAAATTGCTGAGCCTGGCTTAAAACCTGTGATCCTTCTGTCTCAGCCTCCCAAGTACTGAGATTACAGGAATGCACTCTGATTTTGTATTTGAAAGCTTAAATTTTATTATTGGCAACAAATACTTATAGCTATTTTTCATGAAATAATTAGCTAATATCCAAGTCTAACAGCCATAGTTCTTCTGTAAGTTATCCTTTCAAATAGAAGTGGAGCTCCATGAAAACAAACAAAAAAGAGCTAGTTTAGTTTGCAACTCAAACAAATTCCCAAGTAATTTTCTTCAAGGCATTTTTGTGCTATGGTATGAGCAAAATAACTCTAGTATCATTATTCTCTCACACCCACTAAAGGATGTTGCAGTGAGTTTATATTCAACAAAATTAAAAATTTTTAACTGTTTAATTGAGGGAATCCTTTCAGATAATGGACATTTTTAGCTATGAATGTAAGGTGATAAAGCACAGAATGACTATGTACAGTTTGGTACCACTCTGTTCCATGCTAACATGTCAGCAGTTTTACATATCAATGCTTTGTCACCGCTAGTACAAATATGGTAGTAAAGAAAAAAGCAAATAATATTTTAGGGTTATTAAGAATAGTTTTGATCTCATGAAGACCCTAAGTGAGCCTTGAGATTCTCAGAAAGTCATGGACATACGTGAGAACCACTCATCTCTGGAAGAACTTACCTTGCTCTCCCTGTTGAGAAATTGCCACAT
Organism: Muscardinus avellanarius; assembly: GCF_963383645.1. Classification (NCBI taxonomy): domain Eukaryota; kingdom Metazoa; phylum Chordata; class Mammalia; order Rodentia; family Gliridae; genus Muscardinus; species Muscardinus avellanarius. The sequence continues at coordinate 52,202,544 of NC_137788.1, forward strand.
TTCAACTCCTTTAAAACAGCTCATGTGGACACTATGAATCTCTAATAATCTGTCTCCTCACTATATGTGACTGGTCTGAGAGTGAACTGGTGAATACCTTCCCCAGCAAAATTTTGTCCTCAGAACATAAGAATGAGGACAGCCTTTTTCTGGTGTTTGAAGCTATATGATGCAAAACTTGGAAAGCATCAGTGACAATACTTTCTATTAAAGTGACCAAGAAACAGAGGTGACCAGTCTGAAGGAAGAAGGAAGGAGAGATGAGAAGTAGAGAGGAATTTAGTGTGTGTGTATGTGTGTGTGTGTGTGTTACTGGGGCTTGAACCTAGGAGCACTCTACTTCCAAGGTATACCTCCAGCCCTCTTTTATTTTTTATTTTGAAACACTCTCACTAAGTTGCTGACATTGGCCATCTTCCTGTGATCTTCCAGTCTCAGGCTCCCAGGTACTGGAACTACAGGTATGTATCACCATGCCCAGTGAGAAATCTAATTTTGATATTCATATAAGAGGATCCTATCTTTCCTTATGTTCAGCCATGTTGCTATCCTTGAGTACTATGTCTTTACCACAAAGCCCCTCTGAATGAGACTTTTTTTTTTGCAGTATGGGGGGTGAAACCCAGAGGAATTGTGCCTCTGAGCTACACCCCCAGCCATATTTTTTAGTCTTTTTTTAATTTTTGAAACAGGGTCTCATTGAGTAGCAAAAGGTCTCGCCATCTAGCTGAGGCTGTCCATGAATGGTGATCCTCTGGTCTCAGCCTCCCAAATGCTGGAATTACACGTGTGTGCCACCATGCCCTGCTTGAATAAGACTTCTATATGTCTTTTCTCACTTAAAATTAAAAGCATCTGGGGGAAAACTATTTCACTCAAGAAACTCTACACCTGTGAAGGTTACCTGATCCCATCCTCTAACCAGAATTGATTGCCTCTTCCTTTGCATCAACTTTAAACTTATCTCTCATCTCCAGAACAGCGCCCGTCTCATCTCTCAGTAATCTCTCTGTACTGTAATGATTTTTCACTTGGATGTTGCCCCGGATACATCACAGCTTCTGGAAAACACTGTAAGCATAGGACTTTTTATTTTAACTCAAATGATATCAGATTAAATATATAGATGGGTAAACAGAGGGAAAGAGAAAGAGACAGAGTAAAAAGTGTACATTTGATACAGCCATAAACTCTTGTTCCATTTCATCCTGGCTAAGTGAACCTCCACTAACCTATTCACTTTTAAAATATCTAGGCCCCAAAGCTGAAGCCAAATTGAAATACCTTCACTAAGTAAAGTTTTCCTAGGTGTAAAATTTATCCCTGCTGGTTCACTTAGAAACACTGATGTTATGGAAACTGATTTTAGACAACTCCTCTAAGAACTATAATGATTATAAAGCTCATAAAACATTGTATTTTATAAATTGGAAGTCACCCAAACAGACCCCACCCACTTTCCCCATTCAACAACTTAATCATTCAGGAAACTTGAAAATTAAGTCCCCTCAACCATTAAGCAAGACTTGTCTGAATGTAAATTTTATACGTCTTTGACAAATCTTTTAGTCTCCATTTCCTCATCTGTAAAACAGGGATAATATCATCCTCCGGGGTTGTCATAAAGATTAAATGAGGCAGTGTCTTTTAAGCAATGTGCTAACAGTGCCTAGCACAGGATAAACTACGTCTATTATTTCACAAGCTTTTTCTTCTCTCCCAGAAACATTATGTGCTTCAGGCTTCCTCTCAGGAAGTTCAGATCGAAATAACATTGATAGATGGGCTAACCCAAGCTGAAAGAAGTCAGAGGATTGGGCTCAATTTACACAGCTTAGTAACACAGCCACCAGAGGCCCAGCACAGGCTTCCTGACTCCAGATCCTGCACTTTCCATTATGCCTATGGTTTCTTCCACTCCGGCAGAGAGCACTAAAAATTTTAGTTCAAATAAAAGACAAGTATTTTATTCCACCGTTGGGTGTTTGAGCAAGCAGACTTCTTAATGAATTGAAAAGGAACTGAGAATGGTAGAGCCCATTTGGAGACATTATGAGGTGAGTAAAGATAATGACCAGTGACTTAAAATAGGAAGATGTGAATTTCAGTCATTGCCCTGACAGTAACTTGGTGAGTTTGCAAGCTAGTTAAACAAAAGGCACAGCAATCTTGTCGTGTGTAAATGGAAGGAAATGTTCTTGCCCTACAGAGTGGAAGGGACTCGTTTTCTGAGCACCCTGATTCAGGTGCTTCACAAATGTTATTTCACCTAATTCTTAGGTAGTTCTACTCAGTATGCATTATTACCTCTATTGTTTTTCTAACAAGAAATGTTGGGTCTAATAAGTTAATTTAATTTTCCCAAGGTTATAGAACTAATACCTATGGCTCCTACCAACTTAGAGTGCCTTAAAAGATTGTTGTGAGATCAAATAAGAGATGAGAACAAACACACCAAACTTTCCTGTGTCAAACATGTCCCATTTGGTGCCATGTTGAAAGAACAGAAAAATGACTCCTACACACCTCACACCATGAAGAAACCAGAGCTTCAGATGCGTGTGTGTGTGTGTGTGTGTTAGGGGGTATAATGAGGAGTGAACTCAAGGAGGGGCATTCTACTTCCAAACTATACCTCAGCCATATATATATATACACACATATTTGTTTGTTCGTTTTGAAACAAGGTCTCACTAGGTTTCTGAGAGTCTCAGAACATGGTTGAGACTGTCCTGGAATCTGTGATTCTCCCATGATTACAAGTCTGGTGAATTTTATGTTCATATCTCACTCCTACTAAATGTACATTCTTGACAACATCACAATTTCTCCGAACCTCAGTCTTGTCATCAGAAAAATGGGCCATATAGAATTGTAGGCACAGTCTGCCTTAAGAGGTATTATGAGACTCCAGGGAGGTTGAAATTGTAAAAATGCTTTGTGCTCCCTAAAGCCCTATACAAATGTACACTGTTATTACTATTGTTATTACCATTATTATTACACCATGTTCTTTAGGCAAGACATTTATGTTAAACTGACACAGCACATAATTGGAGTGCTCAAGTTAAGTAAATGAAATCAGCTGTCTGACTCCTTTAAGATAAATGATGTTATTACAACATAATTGTATAACCCCATATAGCTTACAGCAGCAAAAGGATGTGTATTTCACATGCCCTCCTATAATTACATCCCCATTATAATTTTGCAGTTAGTTGCGATGAGCTCTGGTCATGAAAACATGCCAATTTTGTATGGGATTGAAGTCTGCCTAATTTTAGCAAATTGAGAGTCACACAAAAGAAAAGAGATAAATACTATGTTGTTATTTTTCATTAGAGAATTGCTATATTAAGAGGCTGTGATCCAGCTGTGTTTGTTTAAATAAAAGTGTGATTTGAATACCTCCTACAGCTAGTGTTCCTGCCAATGAATAAAAGATAAAAATGCAGCCCTCGTTGGATGGGAGTCTCTGCATTCTAGCTGACTTGGGGATTTATTGTTCTACATAAGGAAGTTTGAAAGAGTGGATAGCAGACCACACGCAGCGGCTTTTTGTGTATTGTTTCAAGCTATACAACTAATAGATTTCTTCCACCGAGGCTCCCAGCAATTCAGCTGTGCTCAAATGCTCCACTTAACTGTGGGAAAAAAAGTAAGAATAAAATAGTAATTATGCCTAAATGGCGAAAGCAGCCCAGCTCCGTGCCACAAGGAAGAAAGTAAACAGGAACAAATATCATTCAGAAAAGGCAAGCTGTATTTTAGTGTCATTGTGATCATGGATTTGAGCTTCTTTATTTCTTCCAAACAGACAGTCTCCCTTATAGCCCAGAGCCTCTCTGTGTCTCCCTCAAAGACTAGAATATGCTCCTGAAATTCTCTGCCCTGCAAGTTAGCCTCCTGTGGTGAAGAGCAGAGGTGACAGCCAAGTGGTCCCTACAAGGCACAACAATACTAAGGCATCATAGTGATGTTCAGGGAGCCAGGCACACTGGGGTGTGGGCAGGTTATACTCTCTGCCCTCAGGCAATCACAGTCTCCTAGTGCCTAGAAGGCAGGAGTTTCTCATTCTCCAAACCAGTAAATCTGACTTTTCCAAGTGCTATCTATCCACTCTGGCTTATTTCCTTTTCTTTAATTTTTTCAGGAGTTTACTAGCTACTGAACCCAGGGGAATTCTACCTCTGAGCTACAGCCCCAGCCCTTTTCATTTTTTATTTTGAAACGGGGTCTCAGTAAGTTGCTGAGGAGCTTGCTAAGTTGTGAGACTGGTCTCAAATCTGTGATCCTTCTGTTTTACAAGTACTGGGGTAATTGGTGTGCACCACATGACAAGCTGATTTTCATGGTTTAATTCAACATCATCTCCTATTAATATCCCTTGCCCCCATCATTGGTACTCAGAGTCAGAGTATGGAATAAATGTGTTCTCTCCCTGTTGCAATAACACTGGGCAATCTGTCATGATGTCAGTTCAGGAGGCTGACCTGAACCAGAGACCTGCTCATAAGTTATCTGTCCCTTATTGTAGAAGGAGCATACCTCTTCCCTTCTTTTTTTCCTCCCTTTTTTCTCCCTGCCAATTCTTACCATTCACTAGAATTAGAGCCATCATGAGCAAGTGTTGATGAGAGTCATGCATTTTTCAGATGCACTGAGCTAAAATTAAGATAACTATAGTTGTATTGACAGGTTCTACTTACTTATCTGACCCCTAAATAAGCCCTTGAGACTAGGAATCTTCTTTTCATCTCTGTATCCTCAAGGATCCTAATCCTAAAACTTTATAGATGTATAGGGAAGGAAGGAAGGAAGGAAGGAAGGAAGGAAGGAAGGAAGGAAGGAAAGAAGGAAAAATAAACATAATTTGGCACTGATGACATATAAAAATTATAAACAATTTACACTGAAAGCCAAAACAAGGAACAACTCATTTCCAGCCAGAATAAAAATGGAGGGATCTTACAGCGAATGTTAGCTTTAAGGGAAGCCTTCAAAGATATGCTGTTAGTTTATTTTTATTTGTTAATTTATTTTAATTTTTGCAGTACTAGGGATGGAACCCAGTGACATTCTACCTCTGAATGACACCCCCAGCCCTATTTTTTATTCTTTAGTTTGAAACACTGAGGTGCACAGGGACTCCCTAAGTAGCTGAGGCTGTCAGCGAATCGTGATCTTCCTGTCTCAGCCTCCCAAATGCTGGGATTACAAGCATGCACCACCACACCCAGATTGGTTGTAGTTACTTTAAAAATCAACATATTGAAAAACTGCACATTGTTTTAGTCATAGCTAAACTCTGAATACCTTTAAAATGATCCTCAAGATGCCAATACACAGGCATTTAATGGGTTTGCTTTGTTGTTTTTTTTTTAAAGATTCAAATCTGAAAGTACCTTGAAATCCCACCTTACTGTTTCTTTGAAGATTGAATACATATGATCCACATACACAGCATGTGCTTAATATGTTGAATGAAGTAAGTGAGCTAACAAACAGAAGTGCCACCACTGGGGACAATAAAAGTGTCAGATCACTTCATCACAGTCACCACTTTAAGGCAAAGAAGAATTGCCTAGTTGGGAAAGGAAAAATCCTACTTAGTGACTGTTTAACCCTATGCATATTATTTTACTTTACTAAAGTTCAGTTTCCTCCTCTTTAAAATGACATTAACAACTGTTGCTCATAAGGCCATTGTTAAAAATCTAATGAGACAAGTTAAGGTTCGACCATATGGAATTGCTATTTTATAGATGAAATATTAGCAAATTCCCCACGCTTTAAGTTCACAAAACAGTGATTAGGATATAGCAAATGCTCAAGTTATGCTAAGAATAAATTTTATTGTGTATACATGGTAAGTACTAGTTTAAATTTTTAAAAAATATTTTGTGGGTGCATTGCAATTATATATGAACCTGAGATGCAATGTGATACATTCATATAGGCACACAGTGTTATTTGGTCTGTTTTCTTCCCTTTTCCTCCCCTCTCCACTCTCAATTCCATTCCATTATCTACCAGTCTCACTGATTTTCATGAGATCTTTAACTTTCTTTTGTCTCTCAAGCTTTCATATATGTGACAAAACATAAATCCCTCGACTGAATCTGGCTAATTACATTTTCAAGTTCCGTCAATTTTCCTGCTGATGGACATCTAAGTTGTGTTGCTGTAAACAGAGTATTCAAGTATTGCTATAGTATTCTGGCTTTAATTCTTTGGAAAGATACCCAGGAGAGTTATAGCTGGGTCACAATGTGGTTTCATTTCTAATCTTTTGAGGAATCTTTATTGCTGATCTCTATAGTGCTATACTAATTTACAATTCTATCAACAGCGTGTCTGTATTCCTTTTTCTCCAAATCCCTGCCAGATTTTATTATTAGATGTATTCTTAATGATTGTCATTCTAACTGGAAATGTTGCTAGAGAAACCTGATATTTATATCTAGTAGAATGAAACCAGGCTTGATAATCCCAATACTTGGGAAGCTGAGACAAAAGTATTATAGGTTCAAAGACAGCCCAAAAAACTTAGTGAGACCCTGTTTTAATAAAAATATAGGGCTAGGGCTATAGCTCAAAGGTAGAAAGCACCTGAAATACCAAAAAAAATTATAAAACAAAACGAGATCCTTATTTTTACCCAGCACAAAAGTCAACTAAAAATATATCGCAGATCTTAAAATTAAACTGGAAACTTTGCAATTATTAGAAAAAAATCATTGGACAAACTCTCCAAATTGTAATCATAGACAGAGACTTTCTCAATAAGACCTCAGAAGCTGGACATGGTGGTGCATACTTGTAATCCCAGTACTTGGAATGCTGGGACAGGACGATGGCAAGTTTGTGAGCCTCAGCTACTTAAGTGAGGCCCTCTGCAACTTAATGAGACCTTGTTTCAAAATAAAGAATAAAAATAGGACCTCTATCTCACACAAAAGTTAAAAAATAAAAAATAGGGCTCCGAGGTAGAATGCCTCTGAGTTCAATCCCCAGTACCACAAAAAAAGACCTCTAAAGCTCAGAAAATGAAATCAAGAATATATAAATGAGATAGCATCAAATTAAAAAGTTTTGAACAGCAAAATAAATAATCATGAGCATGTAGAGAGAACTTAAAAAATGGGAGAAAGTTTTTGCCAGCTCTTCCTCTGACAGTGGATTAATATTCAGAATATATAAAGAACTCAAAATACTTATAAAAAATCACACACAACCCAACCAGTAAATGAGAAATTGCACTAAGTAAACATGTCTCAAAAGAAGAAATACAAAATACATATGGACAACAAATATATGAAAAAAATTTTAAACATCCTCAGCAATAAAAATTGCAAATCAAGCCGGGCATGGTGGTGCACGCTTGTAATCCCCACGCTTGGAAGGCGGAGACAGGAGGATTGCGCAGGTTCGAAGCCAGCCTTGCTGGTTTAAGAGACCCTGTTTCCAAATAAAAATATAAAAACAGGTCTGGGAGTGTAGCCCGGATGTAGAAGGGTTTCCTGGAAGCCCAGTATCACCACCAAAAAAAAAAAAAAAAATGCAAATCAAAACTACACTGAGATTTCATTTCACTTCAGTGAGTTTAAATCTTAACCATATCAGTTAGTAGCAATTGAGTAGAAGGAAACTTACTATTCTAAACAGAGTTTCCTCATATGTAACATAGAGTTGATAATATTTGACTTAGAGCTCTGCCATGAAAATAAAAAGAAATTTAAATTATTCCATATAAAGAAGGCACTCAATAACAGAAGCCTGCTATTGCAAACGTCTATGAAAAGACTATAGTAGATCAGGGGGAAAAATGTAAGTTTATTCAATAGCAAGTTATAATCATGAGCATTCTGGCCTTATGTTAAAATATTTTATTGATATTATATGGTACACACATAATTCTAAAGCACTGGTGTGTTGGGGTTGACTTAACTAAAGCCAAGTGGAGGCCCATGTGGCTGATTGCCAGAAGCCACTGCCTCTTGAAGTCTCTGGAATGTCAGGGAGTATAGTTTAAACTGTCTGAGTCAATTTAAATAACCAAAATGCCTGAAGTCCAAAAATAATCATTCAAACAGTAACCTTCATGATCGAATTAGAAGTACATGATTTTTTTTCTAAGTATATAGCACAGGGATCAAAACTAGATGTGAAATACTCAGAGGGATATGATTAGTAGCAGAAGTTTCTGACCCAAGAGGACATAAAGAATGTGTTCACTCATACCATCAGAAATGATTATTATTATTATAGGCAATAATAATAAACTGAATTATGACAACTTGCTAAGGTGCTGGGCAGATATGGTTTTTATCAAGTGGATAATACTAACATCCATCCAATAAAGCAATTATTTTGCTCACATCTTGGAATATCTGAGAAGCAGTAAGTAGGGACTGTAAGCAGATACTATAGGGAAATGTTGGCCAGGAAGTGTTGTAGCAATGCCTGGAATGTATGCTTGGGGACCTCGCTCTCGCACAAAACTTAGAGAGCACATCTTAATGCAGTGCTGAAAATGGTCACAAAATCTCTAAAGGTTTTATCACTTACAAGAATCTTGATCAAGGATGTGTGATGTGTCCATAAGGGAATTTCTTGGAGATTATCCTTTTTAAAAAGGGAAAAAATGAAAGTAAAGACAATCTGTGAATCATGCAAATGGGAAAAGAAAAGAGGGTTCCCTCTCAAAAACCACCTCTTGGATATCAGCTGGCCTTGCATTCTGGGGACCAAGTAATAATAGAGGGCGAGGATGGAAAGTACAGGTGGACAAGTCACTTTTATTTCATTATTTTATTTTTTTGATAATGAGGATTGAAAGTAGGGATGGTATACTTCCAAGCTATATCCCCACAGTACATTTTATTTTGAGATAGTGTCTCAATACCTTGCCGAGACATGCCTGGAACCTGTGATTCTCATGTCTCAAGTACTGGGATTATACACATATGCCACAACACTCAGCTCTAGGCCATTCTGGTCTGGGTTTGACATTTTGGACAAAATAGCTAACCCACACTACACTTCTCCTCCTTCAGATGCTGAAGGGGCTGCTGGCCAGTGCCTAGGAGGAAGAAAGCAGCACAGACCTTGAGAGGGTCCTTCAGAGAAGCATGGATGCTAACGTGAGCATTCAGCTTGCTTAACTCTTCAAGGAAGCTACACAATGGAAGAGGAGAAAGGTCAGTTCTTTTGAGGGTGTTGGGTACTCAGATTCCTCCCCAGTGAAGCTGTGGGGCTTGGTAGAGAAAAGAAAGATGTGCTCCATGGGTAGCTTCTGAAATTTTGAGCACAAGGGCTTGCTGAGTCCTCAGGATACAGAATTCTGTCTGGAGCAATGGACTGCTTGGGACACCCTGAGGCCCTGGCCTGACCCAAGGGAAGCCCCTGGCACTGTACCCACTAATCTGACCCCTGATGGGGTATAGTCACTGCAGTGTTGTAATGAAGTGTTCATTTTTCTCCTGCAGTAGGATGAAACCAATTCAGTATAAGATATTGGTCACTTGAGAAAGGGTCAGAAAGAGCTTAAACATGGACATTTCTTTTAAATGTATTAGGCAGATGTCAATATAAAGGTTAAGAAATGAATAGGGTACTATATTTCTTAATGGTTCACAAGAAACATAGTTTAGATGTTTGCAGAGCTCTACCACATCAAAAGAAAATAAATTCTACGATCAGATAAATTTGGAAAATTTTGTGCTCTATATTTACATCAATCTTGAATAGTAATTTATAACAGTTCATAACATGCTTATAATTTTTTAAAATTCTTTTTATCCTTATATTTGACCTCTGTGTTTGGATGGTGATTTATTTTATTTTTAAAAAAACAGCACCTATAAACACTTCTCAAAACTCTAGGATTCTTATGAACTTAACACAAGAAATGCAAAGACTAAGAAAAGGATAATGTCAGTCAACTGTGTCTTCAGATGTCTCCCAGAATCCTGATTGCTTACATGCACATAACTCCCAAAGGACACCCTTCACCTTTTCTTCATCGAGCATTCTCTCAATCAGTATTTGGGTTTGACCTATTCAAAGCCTTCTTTAATTTTAATTTTCTTCTCCAGGGCAAGTTAGAAAACTTCACCTCTACTTCCATAACCCCTGATGTCAGTACATGTGACAGTGTGTTGAAATTCTCTTTAGATAAGACCTGATGTCCCTATTTAGGTGGGAGATCTTTAAGAGAAGACTTGGAACCAACATACACTGGCTCCAAACAAGTATGCAAATGCCACAGAACATCCTTCTCAAGATACGTAAGCTTTGCTAAACTTCAACAGGCAAAAATTGTACTTAGTATGAAAGTCAAAGGAATTCTGAGACTTTTTTTCTATAAAGGTAATTTTGTATCCTTTGTTTTTTTTTTGTTTTGTTTTGTTTTGGTTTTTTTGCACATAACTAGAGTATCTCACAAGACAAGGAATGTAGAAATGTACCTTCTTGCCTGCCAAATATGAGACCCTTGTTTATGGCATTTTAACAGCCTACAACAAACTTTATTCTACAAAATTCTACCTACAAATTTCTTGACAGCTGGTCAAAGGAGTATCCAGTCCTCTTTAATCTCATCACCACTGTCCTGGTTATAACATTTTATACAGTCACCAACTGTCCAGAAGATAGCCAGTCTTAAATCCTCATCCATACTTGGTTCTGTATCTTTTTTTATTATTAAGTTTTAGAATTTCACTAAGAATGCCTCATATCAGTCCTTTACCAGACACATGTAGTATTAATAGTTTCTCCAAGTTTTGGCTTTCTTCTTTTTATTCTTAATAGTGCCATCCAAAAGCAATGGTTTTATTTATTTTTATTTTTTTAAACTAACATGTATCGCATTCCTAAGGTTCTGACCAGCAGAGCCTAGGGAAGAAACAAACGAACGCCGACTCTGTTGATGAAGCTACTTCCTCTTTTAATGCTCCTTCTCAATAATAATAATGCTGCTGCTGCCAATGCGCACAGCAGGCAAATATATATCAGTCTCATAATCCCTCCCTCATCACTCCACCAACCCCAAGCTTCCCACAGCTAGGGCATGCGCATTTCTAACCCTCTCATAGGCGGGCTGGTGGTAGCACGAGGCACTGCGTCACTGATCATCCGTAGGGCGCCTGATAGGGCTCACTGCGCAGGCTCAGGGCACCGCCAGCCTCGTGAGCCTCCTGACTTGGCTGCAAGCCTAGGCGCCCTCTTGAGTCCACACTGGCAACAAGCCTGGGCGCCATCTCGGTCCAGCCGAGTGGGCCCCGACAAACATGTAGGGGTACATGGCAGGGATAGAAATCTGGACTTCCTCAGAGTCCTCAGATTCCTGATATCAATGGGTGGGGGCTGAGTGGCACCTGGGCTTGATCTTCCTTATGGATTCTTTGTTTACTAAGCCTCTCAGAAATCTCAGGTGGAGAGAGAGGGCATGGGCTTACTGATAAATTTTGACTAAGAAAGAAGCAGGCCCTGAAGGGTGAAGATAAAGATTATGAAACTTCTAGATTTTAAAAGTATACTTCCTGATTCCTTTCAGTTTGTCTCCTTTTTTTTAACCTATTAATTTTTATTTATTTTTCCTATCCTACTTTATTTCTCCTCTTTGAGACTTGGATCCCTTAATCTTTAGTGTTGATGAAGGAATAATATCTGTCTTCTATAGCTTCTTCCATGTTAACAAGGGACAAGGCCCTGCCTACCGGGGATCAGAAGTCTCATTCTAAGTGACTTAAAGGAAAGAAACTGGCCTCAGTTGTTGAGCTGGGTTCTTTAGGAAGGTCAAAAGCTAACATTACTGAAGGACATAGCCCTAGGAACATGAGGATAAGTAGGTGGGTTTTTTTGTCCTATGTGCCTGAAGTTTTTTACTGTGCCAATGTGCTAAGCCTGCTGTTAGAGACGCTGAGTTAACATTCATATGCCTAGTTATCTGGTCAACAAAGCCATTTATTTGCTTTTTGATGATATTTCAATTGCAGTGGATATCTACAGGAAAAATTGACATGTTAGTGCATTGTACAGTAACCCAGATATATCTTTATCCTGGACCATCCACTAATTAACCTTTTAAACTGGAAGCCAGGTAGCCAACTTACTTGGTTATATGGCATACAGCCTAAAACACAACATATTTAGCATATTGGCTGCTATGACCCTGTCAATTAGAACTAATAATTTTCTTACTATAAAAATTATATGCCACTGCTATTTATCTTTTTGTTTTTATATATTTGGCATAGCCATCTATGAACCAAGCTTCTCTTTTTTAGGTTTCAACTTGGTCTTAAACACCCAGCAGGAAAGTATAAACAAAAACAAGTGTGCTATCCTGGGGTTAAAAAAAAAAGTCAGCCCACTGTGGTGATGGACACTTGTAATCCAAGTACTTGGAAGACTGAGACAGGAGGATCACAGATCACTCAGCTCAGATTTGCTCAACTACTTAGTAGCCATCTACAATTTAGAGAGAGAACCTGTTTCAAAAATTAAAAATAGGGTTGGGTTCAATCCCCAGCACCACAAAAAATGTCATACTCATGAAGTAATTTAAAAGCACCCACATTGAGCCGGGCATGGTGGCACACGCTTGTAATCCCCACGCTTGGGAGGCGGAGACAGGATTGCGCAGGTCTGAAGCCAGTCGCGCTGGCTTAAGAGACCCTGTTTCCAAATAAAAAGTATAAAATAGGTCTCAGAGGAGGGAGGTCTGGCTTATTTCTCAGCATCTGCTACACTGTTATATTTTGATTTTCTCCTCACACTACACCTTACAAGTCTCTCTCACACACCACTTGTTATTCAGAGTGTTTTTAACCCACTGCGTGGGGTGTCAGTCTTTCTTTTCTACTAGGATTATGCCTCATTCCTACAGAAGTATTGTATTTCTGAGGATGACTTCTCAGTAATTTTTAGCCTAGAACATATTCCTGTTTCTCTACCTTTTGTGTTTTAGTCCATATACTGTGGGCAATCTTTTGGAGAGGAAAAGAATACTCTTTATTTCTAGCTGTATAACCTTGGGCATAAGGATCATATTTTGAACCTCAGTTTTTTATGTAAAGCGGAGATAATAAAACTAAATATTTTGAACACTGTACAAAAAGTATTTGCCTAAAAGTATTTGTTTTTCTGATGAGCTTAACAATAATAACAGTATACGAATGAGTGGGATGAAGCTTTCATTAACACAATTTACACTTACAGATCAGCTTTTGGAAAAAAGTGAATTTCATCAGTTATTATCCAGAGTGACTGCAAAAAATAAGTGGCTACCATTTAGATCTGAGAGTGTATTAGAATGTAAAGGGTTAAGAACAGCAAGGTATGAGGCAATAGGTGAAGGGAGTGGGGTCAAGGGGAGCTCTGAGCAAGGGGAGCCCTACTCCCTGTGAACAGCACCCAGCATAAAAGAGCTAACTAGAAGGTATGATGAGAGGGCGTGTTGGACTAATACACTCAGAAGTCAAGCAACGATTCTATTTAGAAAGTTTAACAATTTGGGAAAAGTTTTTAATCTCTCTAAGCCTTAGTGCTTTTACCTGAAACTATATAAAATTTATATATGGTTATAATAATGTATTTTACAGATTTCTTATTAGGATTAAATAAGGAAATATATGTGAAAGAGCCTGAATGATCAAAGGAGGCTATATGTTTGTTTAAAAAGAAATATACTAACAAAAGAAAAATTTATCTACCAGGAGGCAGTAACACAAGCCAAAGGCAATCAGAGCCAAAACTCAGAAATCTAGAAGAGAGATGCCAAATCAGAAACTCAGATTCCAAGATTAGGAAGTAGGAATGAAAGTCAGGTAGCAACATACCAATACACAGGAGCAGAATTAGCCAAACTTGGGATCCATGAAGATAGTTTATCTGGAGTGAGTGGAACAAGGACAGTATAAGGAATTCTAGTTAATCTCATCTCTGGAATTCTGTTGTTTTGTTTAACTATTTTTCTCTTCTAGTTACCATTTCTAGCCTGGGAGGCAGCATGGTACAGCAATTAATTCCCAGTTCTTATCAAATCCTCCCTGGACAATTCTCATCATTGTGACTTTGGCCAAGTTACTTGTAATAACCATCTGACACTCTTTTTAATTACCTATTATCTAAACCCCTTCCTGTGTTTGGAGTATTCTCTATCTTATAAATATTGATGGAAGCAGAGCCTTATTTTAAGCATAGAAGCAAAAGAAGCCACATGCTGCTTTCTTAGCCTCTGTAGGGAGCAGAGCTTGGTCATTTGAATCTGCAAACCAGCAGCAACCACCATGGGCCATAAAAATCACCCTTTTATAGAAATTATCATTACGAGCTAATATTCTAACTCTAATGATGGCCTCTAACATCTGCTAGCTCAATAGTAACAGTACTAAAGTTTCTTTTTCTGGGCTAGTTTTCTGGGGTTAATTTTGGGTAAACTTCTTGTTGAGTAACCTCCGAACCTGATACCTTATAACAAGCTACTTTTTTCTAAATCAAAGTCAATGTCTTTACCCTGCAAATAAAGCCTGGGATTAACACATTGCTCTTTGGCACCAGGCACCTCATCTATAAAATGGGACAATAGTAATTTCTGCCAATATAAAGTTGCAATAAAGGCAGAGTCATACAAAATGCTTAAAGGAGTTCCTAAAATACAGCTTTTTTCTTCATTTTATTAACTATTATTATTGTTTGTATTTTACAAATGCTATGCCATTGAGAGTTCTCAAAAAATATTAATCTTATAACGTGGGAAACAGGTCTTTTAACATTAAATACCCAGAGTGAATGGAACTATAATTACTGAGGAAATCATTAGATACAACTGTTTCTAGAGAAACATAGGAATGGGAGAAATTAATGAAAAAAATGTGACAAAAGGGTGCCAAGATAAGAATAAACTCTAATGTTGAAAGGTGCAATAGTGATGAGATGTTGGCAAAGAACACTAACAAGAAAATGACAATTTGAGGGAAAAAATAGATCTTGGACAAAAAGTCAGAAGAAAATAGGATTTCCAAAAAGAAATGGCCCATTATTTTCCTGATTCGAATTCTTGTTCATTTTTCTACTAAGGGAAGAAGAAATATACAGGGTTGAAAAGAATAGGAACGAGATGACTGAGTAAAGGAGGAAGGGAACTGTGCTGACAGAATAGGCAACCGAAATTGTTTCCTGGTTCCTAGACAGAGTGTCCTACAGAGTGCAGCGAAGTCAGATTGAGCCTGGCGATCGTGTGTGCATAAAAATGGATCATATCATGGGAAGGTCATAGCCAGGAATCTCCAGGGAGGTTGTTATACTTGAAGTCAAAGGGAAGACTTATTCCTAGTCCTGGTTACAGGGCCTGTCAAAATATGATCCTGGTTTGTTATTTTATTTGTTAAGGGCAGCATCCAAATAAAAAACGTGGCCTAGAAAAAGATGCCCAGTCTCTCACCAACTGGGCTGAGATTCAAGCCAGGGCTCACGTATAGCATGGAACTGGGGCAAAAAGGAAGAACTGGACATTTTTGTTTTTAAAGTTAGACACATTAAAAACAAAACAAAACAGAAAACCAGCTACAGGTTTGCAGCCAAGTCATATGGGCCAACTAAGTGACTCCTGGGACCTCATTAACCACTCATTGCTACCAGCCGCCCCCAGCAACCCCATGCCAGGGGGTTATGGAAACAGAAATATGAGGAGGATGAGACTCCTAATGCTCTGGGAGGAACTTTGGGTTCATGTACCTGCAGGAAAGTAGTTTCAAGAATCTCACTAAGGAGAGCTGGAGAGAGGGAAATAGAAAAGGAGAGAAGAAAAGAAAGAGGAAGCAGGTATGATGAAGAAAAGCATGGAAAGAAAGGGAACTAGAAGAAAAAGTTTGGAGAAAAAAGAGCAGTTCACAGAAAAAGAGAAGTTGGAAGCGAGAGAATAAGAGAGAAAAATGAGGAAGGGAAAGGGAAGATGTACCTGTGAGAGCAGGAAGAACATAACTGCATTAAGTGGGAGGGGTTAAAAGGATGTTTGAAATGTATGTAAATTATAACTCAATTATTTCCGATCAGCCCTAACACTGGGAGAAAATTGCATCAGGTTGTAACTGCCATAAGTATCAACTAGTTATGTTTACTGCATTTATAAACAGATATCTTTTGGCAAGTGAAACAAAAAGGCCTCCACAAGACATGCGATTCTGGGCTTCAATCCATTCACTCTGTGAATTAATTGACTTTATTTGAACTCTAGTGTTTTCAGTTGGAGAATTCACTGTGAACATGTTGTACATATCTCAGATATCAAATAGCAAATGTACTGCAGCCAGATTCTGAAACAGAGCCAGAAAACTGTTCATTAATCAGACAGAGGTTTCTCTGTGATTAGGGAAGACAACCAAGAGATAAATAAATAAAACAAACAGCTAAACTCTTTGAAATGTTCTCCACATTTCTCCTTTCACTTTATAGGCAGGGGAAACCAAGCACTTGTACTCATCTACTGGGGGGAGGAGATGCTTAAGACACTGACATTCAAAGTAACATTTGTCCCCCAAACCTCATTCCCAATGTTTTCATATCTTACTCAAAATAGTCATTTGTCAACAATAGATTCAAAGAATCAGTTGTTTTTTCTTCTTTTATAATATAAGTATTCTAAGATTTTATTGCATCTAGTTTTCTGAACTATATTACGATGTGAGACTACAATGCACCAGTAAAAGTATATTTTTAAAAAAGGAAAATAAGATTACAAAATAACAAACTGGAGAAAAGGAGTTCATTTGAGTTGAAAAGTTCATGGAATAAATGTTTTGTTTAAATTCTAAAGCTGATATATTTATAAATGTTAATACATCTAGTTTCCTAGCCATGGTTCCTGGGAGCTAACAACAGATAAATACTCTGAGTCTCTTAAAGAATTAGCTAGATAAATGAATAGATAGATTAGATAGATAGACAGATAAATATATTGATAGTTAGATAGGTAGATAGATAGAAAAGTAAAATAAAACAACATACCTATGAGATCCTAGAAGAGTATGTCATGTTTTGGGAGCAGCTATAGACAAAGGTAAGCCACAGGTCTGGTCTGGCCCACTTGCCAGTTCTCCTACAGCTGCGCTCAATAGGACTTACAAACGTGTCTTCTGTCTCTGTTTTACTTCTACAAATCTAAGATCCTTAAAATTTCTTTATCTTTCTCCTATGATTTATCCTTGAGCTAGGAAAGAGCAGAGGACCAGCCTTCAGAAAGAAGCAGTGTTTAAACCCCAGAAGGGTCCCAAGGCTGAGAAGGAGAGAGCTGCAGAGAATGGTTGAGACTGACTGCAGCCCCAGAGGGCCTCCTGACTACTACCCCAAAATGGGTTATTTGGGAATCATAGGCAAGGGTCAAGACATCACCCCTCTGCTAGGTACACATCAGTGATCAAAGCAACAAAACATCTCAAGAAAGTATTAGTTCATAGAGGAAAATGATGAGACAACTATGAAAGGTAAATAAAAGTAATAAGAACTGATCAGTGTCTATCTAGCCGGGTATCAGAATAAATTAAGCCAACATAATATTAATTTTTAAAATATAATTAAATATTTACAGGAAGAAAGGAAAAGATAACAGAGAAAACATAATGGAAGAACAAATCAGGAATAAGCAAGTATAAAAATGAATTCCTTAGATCTATTGGGTATAAAAAGCATCCCTATAATAAGAAATTTGAAACGCTGGCTGAATAACAGAAGATAGAGCTGAAGTGATTTAGTGGGCCCAGGGTTCAGTCAAAAATCATTACAGAAAGTATTAAGAAAGTTCAAATAAGAGCAATAAATAAAAAGTGATACAGAAGAGAGATGTAGAAGTGTCAATATTCAATATTGACAGTCCCAGAAAGAGATAAATAAAAGGAGAAAATGTATTTGGAGAATGCTAATAATTTGCCATAATGAAAAGATATGTGACTCTTCAGACCAAAAGAGATCAAAGCTTTAAGCACAAAATAGGGTGCTCTCAATAGGAGCACTGGATCACCAAGCATAAGGTTTTCAAAGGCTGTTTACTTATAGGAAAAGTTGTAACAATTAGATTCATATTTATTTATAGAGAAATTTTAAAACATTCCAAAAAACGAAATTTAACTTTCAATATTTATATTACCTTTGAATATCATAGTAAAGTTGCTGTATTAATAAGAAGAACTCTTAAGGCTATTAGAATTTTTTTTTTTTTTTGCGGTTCTAGGGATAGAACCCAGAGGCATTCTACCTCTGAGCTACACCCCCAGCCCTCTATTTTATTCTTTATTTTAAAACAGGGACTCACAGAGTTGCAAAGGACTTAACTAAGTAGCTGAGGCTGTCCACAAACCACAGAATTTTATTTTGATAAATAGCAGAAAAAATTAATACTTCTTACATTTTTACCAACTTGTATAATTTCTATGAAAATGATTCTCATTAATTTACTTATATCTAATAGTGTTGTATTGGTTTTATGAGTGATTCTTCTCTCATAGTTACTGAAAATATTTGTGTTTGTTCTTTTATTTCATATATGCTAATTTGTATAAATAGAAAAGTCTAAAAGAATAAAAAGAATGTTTTAATGCTTAGATACATTAAAAAACACTTTACAAAAAACATTTAAATATTTAAAATAATAATTCCAGAGTTAGGAGACTTGCCTAATATTAAAAAATCAAATTAATACTAAAATTTGTAATGGTTACATTAAACATAATAAAAAGATAGAGAATTTTTGCTATGAAGGAAAAGATCTTAAAATAATTTTCATTTACATATGAGGGTGAAACCTACCCAAATTTAAAACTTTAAAAGGAAATATCATAGTTAAGAAAAATTAAAATACAGGAGTAGAAGAAAGGACTCAAAAAGGAAAGAGAAATAAAAGATATAAATAGTATAGTAATCTTATGATTTATAACAATTAAAGTAGCCTAATCACTCTAAATATAGTTATTCTCAGAATAAGTTTTTTAAATCCATTAGTGTCAAATATAAGAGATATATTTAAGTCAAAAGAAGCAAAATAGTTAAAAGTAAACAGATGAAAATATATGGCAAGAAAATACTAAAAATAGAATATGAAGTATCAAATTTAATCTGAAAAAATATATCTTAAAATTTAATGTGGTATAAAAGTAATTTAGAATATATAATCAATCACAAATAGATGCCTTAGGTTATAAAAAGTAACAATTTGCATGATGAAATAAGCACACAGAATTAAAATTTTAGCTATAAATTAATGTTATCACCAAAACTAGGAAATTAAGTAAAACAAAAAGTAAAAGTTATTCATAATTTGAACCACATTGTAAACTAAAGTATTGAGAAAGCTTTATACTATCTAGACATATATTAGATGTATTTTTTCAAGCATGCTTGGAACATCTATAGAATTTAACCAAATATTAAACTCAATTAAAATAGAGAACCAGCATTATGCAACCTATGTCCTCTAGTTGCTGTGTTAAAAAAAATTTTAAGGGTATCTTTGAAATACTGTCTAATAAATAAAATATTACTAATATTATTCTATGTCTAATAATTTAATACTTAGTAATATCATTTTAATTATTACCCAAACTGAAATGTGTTAAAACTAAATCATAAGGAAAATAATTAAAATTTGTATCTCAAATCTGAGTGCAGTGGCACATATGTCGAATTCCAGCTATTTAGAAGGCTGAGGTAGGAGGATCACAGGTTTGAGGCCAGCCTAGACAACTTATCAAACCCTGCCTCAAAATGAGATGAAACTGGCTGGGGATGTAGCTCAGTGGTAAACTTGGAGTAACTTTGGATTCAATTCCAAGTACAAAAAGAGAGAGCGATAGAGAAATTCACATGACAAAATTTATGAGAAACAACTATAACAATATTTAAGTAAAAAATTCTACCTAAAACTACATTTTTATTGGTACATATTAGTTAAAATTTCATTTATTTAAAAATAAGGAGACTGAACACAAATGAACTAAGCATTACAATTACTTTTTCTTGAATTTATTTTTTTAATTTTTATACATTTATTGGTAAATTATAGTCACACATAATAATGTAATTCAAGGTGATAGTGACATACATGTATATAGTACTTAGTGAACTTTCCCCTGGCTATCTCCCCACTCACCCCCTTCCCCATATAGGATATTGAGGTTAGCTTTAGTATTTTCACATATGTGCATAATGTCTGTGGAAGCGATTCCTTCATTGATTGTTTATCTCCCCACCACTGCCACCTTTCCCTAGAACATCTCCCTGGCTTCACAGATGTTTCTCCTACATTGTATGAAGTAATCTGTTATCCCCGTTACTCCCTAGCTTCCTCATATTAGAGAAAACATATAACCCTTCACATACTGTGACTGGCTAATCTCACTTAGCGTAATGTTCTCCAGGTCCTTCCATTTTCTTGCAAATGACATAATTTTGTTCTTTATTGCTGAGTAGAATTCCATTGTGCGTATGTACCATTATTTTTTAATCCATTCATCTGTTGATGGACACCTAGGTTGGCTCCATAATTTGGCTGTTGTGAATTGTGATGCTATAGACATGGATATGTATATGTTACTATGATTTTCTGATTTCAAACTCTTTGGAAAGATTCCCAGGAGTGGTAGAGCTGCATCATATGATTGATCCATTTTCAGTTTCCTGAGTAATCTCCATACTGATCTCTATACTGGCAGTACTAATTTGTAATTGCAAGAACAGTGTAACAGAATCTCAAATCCCCCACAGCCTCACAAGCATTTGTTGTTTGATTTCTTGATGGTTGCCATTCTGATTGGTGTTAGATAAAATCTCAGTGTAGTTTTGTTTTTGGAATGTTCTTCTTACTTTTAACTGGTGCATTGTAGTCATACTTCTTAATGAAGTACAAGATGGTGGAGGCATACATGCACACATCACCCAATTAGCCCTTACCCAATTCCTACCCCATTTCCTCCTCTCCCTCCTTCTCATTTTTGACTTAGTGACTGATATGTTTGTTAATGTACATTAAGAACATTAGAGAATTTCCTTCTTCCCCCTTTCCATCTCCTCAGGTCACCTTATTTGCTCATCTATAGTATCTTCTTCTTCATCTAGAGTTCCTCTTATGTCCCATTTTCTCGCTAGCTTGTGCATATTAAAAAGAGCATCCAATTTCTTATCTTGGTGACTGACTAATTCTCCAGTTCCATCCATTTCCCTGTAAATGATGTAATTATATTTTTCTTTTGGCTGAGTAAAATTCCATTATGTATATATTTCATAGTTTTGTAATCTATTCATCTGTTGATGGACATCTTGGCCAGTTCCATAGTTTGTCAATTGTGAATTGTGCAGCTATCAATGTAGATACACATACATGGGTTTGATAGTTTGGTTTCCATTCTTTTAGGTAGATACCCAGAAGTGGTATTGCTGGATCATATGGTATGTTTGTTTCCATTCTTCTGAGAATCCTCCATACTGTTTTCCAAAGTGGTTGCACTAATTTGCTGTCCCACCAACAATGTAGTAGTGTTGCTACTTCTCCACATCCTTGCCAGCATTTGTTGTTGCTTGTGTTTTGAATGATTGCCGTTCTAGTTGGAGTTAGGTGAAATTGCAGGGTAGTTTTGATTTGCATCTTTCTGATAGATAATTATGTTGAAAATTTTTCATGCATTTATTGGTCATCTGAATTTCTTCTATCATAAAGTGTATTTTAGTTCACTAATATCAAAACCAAATAAAGATAGCTCAAGGAAGGAAAACTACAAGCCTATATCATTAATGAAGTTGGATGCAAAACTGCTAAACAAAATACTATCAACAGACATTCAAAACCACATCAAAAAAATCATACTCCATGACCAAGTAGGGTTCATCTCAGGGATGCAAGGCTGATTCAACAAACAAAAATCAATCCATGCAATTCACCACATAAACAGAAACAAAGACAAAAAAATCACATGATCATTTAAATAGATGCTGAGAATGCACTTGACAAAATCCAACATCCATTTAAGCTAAAAGCACTTCAGAGAACTGAAAAAGAAGGGACCTACCACAACATCATAAAGGCATTCTACAATAGGCCCACAGCCAACAATGTATTAAATGGGGGAAAACTGGAAGAATTTCCCCAAAAAAGACAAAGATGTCCATTATCACTATTTATTTTCAATATAATACTTGAAACTCTAGCCAGAGGAATAAGGCAAGAAAAAGAAATCAAAGGAGTAAAAATAGGAATAGAATTCAAACATTCACTATTTGTAGATGACATGATACTATACTTAGAAGATCCAACAAACTCAAACAAAAGGCCTGTAGAACTGATCAACAAATTCAGCAAAGTGTCTGGATACAAAATCAATCTTTAAAAATTGGAAGCATTTCTGTATACCAACCATACATCCACTGAGAAAAAAAAATCCAGAAAACACTTCCACTCAGGATATCCCACAAAAAAATACTTAGGAATAAAATTAATCAAGGAGGTAAAAGACCTCTACAAAGAAAATTATAAAACAATGAAAAACAGAAAACAAAGAAAACCTTAGAAAATGGAAAGACATTCCATGTTCATGGATATGCAGAATAAATATCATCAAAATGACCATAATTTCAAAAGTGCTCTAAAGATTCAATGCAATACCCATTAAATTACTAAGGTCACTTCTTACAGACATAGAAAAATAAGTCCTTAAATTCATTATTTAAAATTTTTTATTGGTGCATTATATTCATACATCATATTGGGGTAAAAAACTTGTGTGTACATACATGTACACATCGCTGATTTAACCCCTACCCAATTCCCACCCCATTCCCCCCATCCCTCCCTCCCTTGCTTGGCTTAGTGGTTGACTTCAATATGTTTATGTACATTGTGTGTTTTAGAGATTTTCCTTCTTCCCTCCTTTCTCCTCCTTTAGGTTGTCTTGTTTGCTCCTTTATAGGATTTCTTTTTTCATCTAGAGTTCAGTCCTTAAATTCATTTGGAACAACATAACAACCTGGAATAGCCAAAGTAGTTCTCAAGAACAAAAACAATGCAGGAGAAATCACAATGCCTGTCTTTATACTACAAAGCTATAGTAATAAAAACTGCATGGTACTGGCACAAAAACAGATACATAGACCAATGGAGCAGAATAGAAGACTCAGAAAAAAATCCTCACATTTACAGCCAATTGATTTTTGACAAAGGGGCCAAAAATATACACTGGAAAAAAATAGCCTGTTAAACAAATGGTGCTAGCAAAACTGGTTAACCATATGCAGAAAAATGGAAATAATCCTCACTTTCTTACCCTGCACAATAGTCAATTCAAGATGGATCAAAGACTTGGAAATTAAACCAGAGATCTTGAGGCTCCTTGAAGAGGACATAGGTCCAACACTGCAACACATAGGCACAGGTAAAAACTTTCTCAACAAGACCCCAAAGGCACAAGAAACTAGACAGACCAATACATGCAATTGCACAAAATGGAATAGCTTCTGTACAGCAAAGAAAACTACCAAGAACCTCAACTGAGAGCCAACAGAATGGGAGAAGATTTTTGCCATCTACTCTTCTGATAGAGGATTAATATCTAGAATATACAGAGAACTCAAGAAACTCAATACTAAGAAAACAAATAATGCAATCCAAAAAATGAGCAAGTGAACCAAATAGACACTTCATGAAAGAAGAAACTCAGTGTAGTTTTGATTTGCATATCCCTGATTGTTAACAATGTTGAACCCTTTTTCATATATGTATTGACCATTTGTAGGTCTTCTTTTGTGAAGCAAATCAATATATGTCATTCACAACTAAGAACTAAGGACAAAAATTACATGATCATCTCAAAAGATCCTTAAAAAGTGTTTGACAAAATCCAGCATCCATTCATGTTTAAAAAAAAACACTTCAGGAAGTCAAAATAGAAGAAATTTCCCTCAATATCACAAAGGCAATATACAACAAACACAAAGTAAACACCATATTGAATGGGAAAAATCTGTGATAATTCCCTGTAAAATTAAGACTAAGACAAGAATGGCTACTATCACCACTTCTTTTCAATATAGTCCTCGAGACTCTTGCCAGGGTGATAAGACAAGTGGAGGAAATAAAGAAATGCAAATAGGAAAAAAAGAAATTATCTCTATTTATAGATGACATTATCATACACTTATAAGACCCAAAAAACTCAACCAAAAAGCTTCTAGAAGCTGAGCATTGTGGCACACACATGTAATTCCAGTTCTTGGGAAGCTGAGAAAGAAGGATTGCAGTCAAAGCCAGCCTCAGCAGCTTCGTGAGGCTCTCAGCAATTTAGTGAGACCCTGTTTCCAAATAAAGTATAAAATTGGTCTGGGTGTAGAGTCCAGAAGGCTCCTGGGTTCCATCCCCAGAACCACAAAAAAAGGACTTCTAGAGCTGATTAATAAAGTCAGCAAAGTAGCAGGATACAAAAAATAGGTAGATTTTTTATATGCCAATCATAAATCCACTGAAAATGAAATCCAAAAAACAATTCCATTCACAATAATCTCAAAAACAATAAAATACCTTGGAATAAATGTAACCAAGGAGGCAAAAGACCTCTACCATGAAAATTATGAAACATTAAAGAAAAATTGAAAAAGATAGCCAGGCTGTTGGCAGATGCTTGTAATCTCAGTACTTGGGTGGCTGAGACATAAGGATAACAGGTTTAATGCCAGCCTTAGCTACTTAGTGAGGCCTTCACAACTTAGTGAGACCCTATTTGAAAATAAATAATAAAAAATAGATCTGGGGGTATAGCTCAGAGGTTAAATGCCCCTGAATTCAATTCCCAGTACTAAAAAAAAAAGTAAAAAAGACAAAAGACAAAAGATATTAGAAGATGAAAAGATATCCCATGCTCTTGGATATAAGCAAATAAATATTATCAAAATGGCCATTCTACCAAAAGTTATTTACAAAGTTAGTCCTTATAAAAATACCAATGTCATTCTCAGAGCTAGAAAAATCAGTTCTAAGTTTCATATGGGAAAACAAAAGTCCCAGAATAGCCAAAGTAATTATCAGCAAAAAGAACCATGAAGAAAACATAACACTACCTGGCTTTAAATTATACTACAGAACTATAGTAATAAAACCAGCAAGGTATTGACAGAAAAAATGGACACAAAGGCCAATATAACAGAACACAAGATACAGAAAAAAAAATCCACACACTTATAGCCAATTGATTTTCAAAGAATGCCAAAACATACATTGGAGAAATCTTTTTCAACAAATGGCATTGGGAAAAGTTGTTATTCATTTTTTAAATTTTAAACCAAAACAGTGAAAGAAATTACATGAGTCAGAGCAAAAGTAAATTAAAGGCTTAAAAATAATGCAAACTAGGAGCCAGGCTTGGTGAAGCATGCTTGTAATCCCTGCAACATGGGAGACTGAGACAGGAGGATCACACAGGTTCAAAGCCAGCCTCAGCTACTTAGTGAGGCTCTCAGCAACTTAGTGAGACCCTGTTTTTAAATTAAATATAAAATAGGTCTGGGAGTATAGCCTGGAGGTAAAAAAGCCTCTGGGTTCCACCCCCAGTACCACCAAAAAAAAAAAAAAAAAAAAAACCAAAATATCATTTCTCCATTCTAGCTACCCTCAAGTTAACAACCCTTAAGTTACCCCAGAAATTGTTAATACTTACTGATAAGTAGAGAAAGGGAAAATTTATTTACCGAGTATCTACTATGTTCCAAGCATGATGCTCAGCTTTATGTAGATATTAATTTATGTAGTCATCACAATCACTTTAAAAAGACATATTTTTGCCCTTGCTTATCAAATGAGAGAACTAAGACTCAGAGACAATAGGCAAGTTATCCAACATCACTCAAGAAAAGGGGAAGACAAGCATGTGAACTTTGAAATGAAGGGGACTAAAATCCCATCCTTACTAATGATGGGCTAATGACTTCACAGCTTTGTAGGAGCTAAATAAAATAAGCCTGACTCATGATAAATATCTACTAAATAGTGGCTCCACCTTCTCCTGAACAACAATGGGACTGTGACTTGACCCACTTCTGGATGACTAAATAATTCACTATCTTTGTCCTCCCTAGTCTGCTTGAAGTAGAAAGCTTCCTTGCACAGATACAGGGCATGAGATTTTGCGCAGTGCAGAAATAAAACTAGATTTAGAAAGGAAGTATTTGTGTATTGATTGGCTTTTATTTAAAGAGATTTCTTAAAAATCCTCTCATGTATTAAGGATTTAATTGAAATGATTAGCCTATAGTATTTATGGATACTGACATATGCAGCTCCAATAAAAACAGATTAACCCCTCTCTTTCATATTTTACAGTACATCAGGCACTGAAAACTCAGGCTGAGGTAATAGATTTTTTTTGGTGGTTTCAATCATAACAATTGTACCAAATGACTTCTTTTTGTGCATGTGATAACATCATAATGGAAAACTAAATCGATAGTATATTTCTCAATCTAATTATATGCCTTGCATTTCTAAGCCAGTTTTAATGAAATGCAATAAGTGGTAGTGTAGAAATTAGGAAAGATTTCTTTTTTAAAAAAAAGCAGTTGCAAATAATACTGCCAGTGACAAAAATGGAAGTCTGAACTATGCCCATCTCTGAACAATATCTCCCATTTTTACTATGCAATAAAAAGGAAAAAATAAAGGAAAGAAGGGGGATTTATCCAAACAATTCATCACTTTCAGAAACAAAAATTTTTATAGAACAAACCAGGACTACATTAACTCAAAAATGTATATGAATCATGAAAGGTGACAATGTTCAACTACACATGAGCCTGGCCTTTCTCACTCCATAGGCCACTACCTAATAAACACACCAGGACCTACACATAATTTTAAGTAGATTTTTTCTTTATTCTGAAAAGTATATCAGGTTTGTTATTGAAGATTTGGAAAATATGGAAAGATACAAGGGAAAAATTCAATAATCTCAAATCTTACACACAGAAATAATCAGCAATTTTCTAAACTTTATTCTGTTTTTTTAATTCCAGTGCATGATACATATTGAAGATGTAACAATAATTTGGTTGAGAGCATAGTCAAATAATTCATCAAATAAATAGCCTTCAGATAGGAACTAATATAAAAATATTTTATTTCAATAGATGCTGGTTTATTTTGCTGGGACTGCTATGAAAAGGTACCATACACCAGGTGACTTAAAGCAATCTGTTTTCTCATAGTTCTGGAAATCTGTGATCAAGATGTTAGCAGGGGTGGTTCCATCTGAGACCCCTCTGCTATCTAACTTGTCCATAACTGCTTTCTCCTTGTGTCTTCAAGCAGTCTTTCCTTTGTGTCCAAATTCTCTCTTCTTATAAGGAGATCTTTTATATTTTTATAGGGCCCAGCCTTAATGACATCATTTTAACCTCAACCACTCTTCAAAGAATTGTATCTCTAAATACAACTGCAAACTGAAGTACTAAAGTTTAGCATTGCAAAATATAAAATTGGTGGTGGTGGGGATAATTGAATCTATGATAGATGCTAAGTGTAGCAGCACAAATACACTATGTACTTGATAACATTAATGTGTCATACGTCCACAAAGGTTTGCAGACCTTGCAGCAGGCACTAGAGACATTAAGTTTAGTAAACTGGAACCTCTATTCTAAAGAAGCTTTAATCATTGGACAAAGGAAAGACTGTTTTATAAGTGGAACTAAAGAATTTATTTGGCTCCGGGAAAAAATGTGTCAAGTCTTGCTTTACATAATAGACCCAAATAAATTCAATCTTTAAACAAATAAATTTGAAGGTAAAAAGAACAAAAAGGATAAATGACAAGAAAAAAAGGAATATTACAGAAGAAAAAATGTAGAAAATGAAAACAAGTTGTATCTACCTTACCTATTAATGGGTAAGGTACCATCCATTCATTCACTCATTCATTTAATAAACACTAGTTGACCAACTACCACATGGCAGGTGTTATGCTAGACACAGAATGAATCAGATTTTTTTGTGCTTATGCACAATAGAAAGAGCCCCTCGGCTTGTTATAAAATAAATACAGTTTCTATTTCTTTGCTTAAAAGTTCCATATTGGCCTCATATATATGTACCGACATCATAAGCTGCATGCAGCAAATATGTTCTCAATATAAGCATTTTTTGTAAATCAGAGCCTATTAGAAATGTACAAAGGGGGGGGGGCGGCTGTTAAGGGAGCCCCGAGGGAACCCCGTGTAACAAGACACATCCTCATACAAAGGGAAGAAGGCTGCCTTGGTTCCATGCCGTGTCGAGCCCGACTGCTGTACCTGTGTCCTGGCGTGCAGGTTATGCCTGAGCGCTCATCTGTGCTCACACTATCTGTTCTTCTGCCTGAGATTGCAACCCCCTGGAGGTTGGCCACCACATCTGTTCCCTTCACTGCGGCCAGTGTCACAATGAAACATTCACAAAGAGATGCTGCTCAGCAAATGCTGCTTGATGCTGATGTTTGTGCAGAAAGGGAACTCAGGGGGCAGCACCTGTGGGCAGTGGAGGACTCACCCCATGCTATCTACTTCTGATCAGCCAGGTTCTATGCCACATGCATAACACTGCAGGTTCAGCTGTAGAGAACAGGCCCCCAGGATCCCTTGGTTCAATTTTGTTCCCAGTAACAGAGAGAAGAAATTATATGAGGGATGACAAAGGGAGTGAAAGAGTTGGAGACTTCTTGGGCCATTCCAAGAAGATCAGTCTGAATAGCATTGGGAGCTCACCACCCAGTGCCTGGAGGAAAGCAAGAGTTTCTAAATGCCTCCCCGTGGGGAGACTGGGAGCTGCTGTCACCAATGGAAACCTGCTCATAGCAGCAGCCCACTGAATTGCTTGCTCTTAGGATCCAGTCATCTTCTCAGAAGAAAGGGACAAACCCTTGATGTTATCTTGGGTTCAGAGAAATCACAAAATTATGGGAGATGCACACAATGGAATTCTACTCAGTAATAAAAAAAGAACAAAATTATGTCATTTGCAGAAAAGTGGATAGACCTGGAGAACATTATGTGAAGGGAGATTTGCCTGTCACAGAAATTGAAGGGTCATATGTTTTCTCTCATATGATGAAGCTGTGGAGTAAATGAGATATATAAGAGGGAGTTTAGATAATGAAGAAGAAACCCCATTGAAGGGAGGGAGGTAATTTGTGGAAGGGAAGGAAGAGAGAGGGAGAATTAGTAAAGGAAGCACTTCTACAGACTTTATGTAACTACCTACATCTGCCGATCTCAATATTCTGTATGGGAAAGGGGGAGGGGGAGGGAGCCAGGCCAGAGCTCACCAAACGCTGTGTGCACGTACGTCACTGCCTCTATGAACTACATTATGATATGACCATAATACACCAATAAAGTATAAAAAATTAAAAAAGAAAAATAACTTGGATAAATATGATTTCCTAATAGTCTTACAATGTTATTGCCAGTAAATGAGTGGTATAATTTCTGACTGACAACTGCTGATTCCATTAAATTATAGTTACCGTAAAATTATCTTAACTCGCTGTTCAAAACTACAAATTTTGCCTCAGAATTATACCTGTATTGGGGATTTTTTTCCTAAATAAATCAGTATGTCTCTGGAAAATTCACTTATTTAAATTATTTTATATAATTTTCTAATTAGTTATAATTTCCATCTTGCTAAAATTATTTTCATGAATATCATCTATTTTTCATGTAGACTTTAAAACAGAATATTCATTCACTGATTTTTTTTTCAATATCGAAATGAACAAAAGTACCTCTTTCTTTTGTAAGTTTTCTTTGGGAGCTATTATTTCCACAAGGTCTAATATCCTTGACACAATTTTGTATCAACAAATTTCATCAAAATTATTTTACTCGCTCATCAGTATTTTGTCAATATAATGTTTACCATGTTGTGTTCTAGCTCTTAATAAGTTTTCTGAGTTATGCCTCCAAAAATGATTTCCAAGTTGGTTTTTGCTTTTTTTAACTTCATGAATCTTTTTTTAACCACTAACAATTTAATTGTGTGAAGTTTTAGCCATTGTCAATTTTTTATTATTACAATTATTTTCATCAATACTATCACATGTGAATTTGATATAAAATAATATGTATTCCTTCATGTTTAAAAGAAAATAGGAAACGGAAAGAATCAAAATATCTATGAAGTCAAAATAGTATGGTGGAAAATTGCTGCTTACTTCAAATACAAACACCCTCTGAAAGGTCAGCCACTGCTGATAGTTTCATATGGGAAAAGTAATTTGCATCATATGCTTTCCTGGAGGTGAAAGGGGGGGAATTGGATTTCCCAGCCACCTGGTTCCACCAGTCCTTTTCCTTTTCCTGAGGCTTTGACTCTACAGCTGGAGAAACAAAAAAGCTGGAATGTGGGGGTAGGAGATTGTTTTGTTCTTAACACAGTGTGAAAGCAGGTCATAAGAGCCCTAATGATTACAAGGGGCTTTGAGCTGCAGAAAAATGACTTTAGCCACAACATGAAGACTGGGTTGGACATCAGATTGAGAGACCTCTGCAGAGCCTGACTCAGTACTACAGTTTTGCATCTTCCCAGCCCTAGATAATGGGGTCCAGTGCCGGCACCCTGGTTCTTTTTGACACAGCTCTTACCAATCATTGCATCTATCTAACACATTCACTTTACTTAGCTGGGTCCCTCTCTGTTCCCCCCAAATTCCATACCTCTAGGCTTTCTATGATCTAAGAAACTTCTTAATCCAATTTTCTGCCCAACAGGCTCTAAAACAAAATGATGTCAATGTAAAATGAACATCAGTGACTATTTTATTAAGAATATACCTTATGCCACTCTCTTCTACTAATCTCACCAGATCATAAAACTGAAATCTAGAAAAATTAACCGGCTGGTTCAAGATTTACAAGCTAATAAATCATAAGGGCTATGCTTACATTCAGTTTGACTCCAGAATCTATGTGTTTTGGTCTGTTTACTGATGCTATAGTAGAATAACTAAGACTTGATGATTTATAAAAAAAAAAGAGATGTATTTTATCACAGTATTGGAGGCAGGCAAGTTTAAAAGCATGGTGGTAGCATCTTCTGGGCTTTCAAATCAGGCCTCAAGCAGTTTTAACTCATGACAGAAAGGATAAGACAAAGAAACATATATGGAAGAGAACTAGAGGTTGTTTCTCAAAAATAACATTTTTTGAGAAAAATGCATTACTCCCTCTTAATGACCTACTTACCTTCTAAATACCTCATCTCCCAAAACTACAGAAATGGTGATCAGATTACAATATAAGTTTCAGAGAGAAGCCATATTCAAACCATAGCTCTTACGCTCTTCCAGAAAGTGTTGAAGTATTTGATATATGCTGTATATTTTCCCACATAGTCCAGTATTTAATCTTCTTAGCCATATAGTGAGGTAAATGTTATTTTAATGGAGATAAAATTAAATCTATGTTTACTTATCTACCCCACAAGTTTAGACACCACTGGTTTCTCTAACTACAAAGTCATTAACATTTCCCTCTAAGTGTCTGGCTCGTAGATGCCTATTGGAACATGTTAACTCCTTTCCTCTTGATATTTCTGCTATGCCCATTTGCAGATCTTGCCAGTTAACCAAAGATGAATCTAGTCTAATCACACATACATCCAAAGTCAGCTGATACCCATTTCTATTAAAAATTTAGCTGATTGGCTAGGCTAGAAGTATCAACTATTGTAGGTTCTCACCTATATTTCTTCCCAGTGAAATTTTCCAGCCTACAGCCTGTTGCTTATATGACCACATTTGATCTTCTATGGTTCTGCTATTTATAGCTGTTTGAACCTGCAAGCAGACACTTGGGCAACCTTTCTTAGAAAGTTAAAATATGGAATGCTGAGAGGATGAGTCAGGTTAACAATGGGAATGGCAGCTCAAGAGTCAGGATCAAAATGATCATGATGAGTCAAGGGCAAGTCAAAGATACAGGAAGCAGAGACAAAAATGACTGGAATCCAGAGGGTAGTAAGAGCATGGCATAAAATCTCCTGGAGAAGGTGAATGCCAAGAGGATGGGAGAAACAGAGAAAAGAGGGCCTATTAGAGCTGCTAATTCCTGACACCTTTTTAGTCTCTATCTATGTGTGTCACTAAACAAAACCTTTATTTAATCAAGTGATGAAGGCAACACTATCTTTCTTACTACCCAAAGAAGGAAACTTGAAAAACAAATGTCTTTTTTGCCACTCAATTCTGAAGAATTCCTATGAAAGACTTTTAGGGCTCCAAATCCAAGAGAAAGATGGGGAAAAGTTAAATTGTAAGATGTGAGGCCTGGAGGTCTTGAGCTAAGCCTCCTGTGCCAAATGCCACTAGTCTCAGCTGTCCTCGGGGTTCCCCTCCAGCCTCTCCCTGGGTCTCCTCTACAGTTCCCAAGAATCCATTTTCATCTCTTTAGACTCCAGGGTGGCTGGGCTGTAGACACTTTTTTCTCTGCCTTAAACTCCTGCCATTTATCTGATCCAGCATCTCAGACACTTAAATTCTGTAAACCAAGAATGGATTTTGATTGTTTATTGATATTACAAATATAACCCAAGACTTGACCCCATTACCACCACCTGTACATAAAGCTTATTTTCCTTCCCCAGAGGTAGCCACTGGAAAGAAATGGGATGATGATTTACTTTTTCTTCCCAGAGATATTTCAAATCCATCTTGTACATTATCCACACCTACCACCTAACATGGTGACTTAGAAAGTGAAGTCTGGCTGCTGGTAGCTTTGCCAAAGTTCTAAATTGAAATTTGAACTATACCTCTTAATGACTCCTGCACTCATGAAAAGTTCTGTTTGGCAAAGGAAGGAATGAGCACACACTTGGACTCTAGTTCCCTGACAAAAGGTCCCTGTGCACACTTTGAAAGAAGAGATTCAGTGTTGACTGCGGCACCCATCAGAGCTAAAAAGCCCAATGCTACAACTCATCATTTTCCAAATCACTGTTTCTGCCTCAGTGGGAGCTTACTAGAAAATAAGAGAAAGTATAATGTGAAAATAAGTACTTGGCAAAATTGCCTCTTTTTTTTTTTTGCTTGCTCACTGACTTTCAAAATAGACACACTCACAAATGCACCACATACACCTCCATCTGGGATACAACTCTACTCATGTTTATCATGCAACTCAAATATCCCAAGTCAAGTAGATTAGCATAGGTTTAGCCTAACCTGAAGCCCAATGTCTTGGGCTGGCCAAAGCATAAGCTTATATGCTGGCATATTTTGGGGAGTACAGTCCCATAAAAGTAAGTAAGAGAAGTGAGAAAGGAATGATACCAGGAGGGAAGAAAACTAAATATAAGGAAGGTATTAACAAGCTGGCCACAGTTCAGTCCCATGAATGGCTTCTGAGATAGCCTATGAAACTACTGCTTTCCTATACATACTTAATGTGAAGGAAAAGAGAATTATCCAATTGCTAAGTTTCATTCCATAGAGTATCAAATTCATCACACATCTACCTTGTACTACTTTGCCCTTTGTCACTATCTAGAAAGTCAGAATCTTGGATACCTGAAGCCAGGTCCTTGAACACCTGAAACTAAATCTCTGGCAGTCCCTAGGGTTTGAGCTACTTTGTAGAGATGTGCCTGTAGTTCTTTTTGCATGTATATATGTGTTCTACAGCCCTGCCAGCCAAACATGGTAAGCAAGTATGCTTGGTAAATACAAACATCACATAAATTTGCGGGCTCCATGGTGTCTCCTGCCTTTGCAGTGACAGTAAAATCCCAGAGAAAAACTTATTTGGGAACTATTTAAGGAGCTATAAAACACACAGAGTGCCAGGATAACTTGAGCCCTGCCCATGAAAGTGGCCACAGAACTCAAGATCAAAACATCCCCTCTTGCTGGGCGTGGTGGCACATGCTTGTATTACCCGCGCTTGGGAGGAGGGGATAGGAGGATAGCGCTGGTTCGAAGCCAGCTGTGCTGGCTTAAGAGAGCCTGTTTCCAAATAAAATAAAAAGTATAAAATAGGTCTGGGAGTGTAGCCCGGAGGCAAAAGGGCTTCCAGGAACCCCAGTACCACCACCAAACAAACAAACACATAAACAAACAAACAAATCCCCTCTTGAGCCTTAAGAATGAAGGTGATTTTCCTGGAAGGCCATCAGCAGAATCAAGCAAAGACCATGGCCAAGAAAATATGAAGCGATGTACACACTATATCCACCAGAATATCTGATAAACATTAAATAATATGAAAACTTAAATAGCAATTCTACCAATTATTGGTTTTGTAATTAAGGCAAATTTCTTAAACTGACTGATTAGAATAGACTATGCTATGTTACAGTAAAAAGTTTCCAAATCTCTGTTGCTCAGTATAATTTTTAAAAGGCTATTTCCTTATGTATCAATTCAATACTATTTGGAGTCCTTCTCTATTTGCAGTGATACTGTCTAGGATAGGGGCATCCAAGATCACTACAAAAAGAAAGATAAGACTGGAGGTCAGTGCAGGGTGCTTTTAAAGATCAGGCTTGGAAGTAGCTTATATCACTTCTGCCCATGTTCCATTGGCCTAAAATCATTTCTGGATCCAATGCAAGCACAGAGGAGCCTAGTATGTGTAGTCTTTTTGTGTGCTCAGGAAATGGCATGATGAGAACTTGGTATATAATCTGCTGTGGTATACTTAACCTTTCTGCATAGGAATTCAGTTTTACCTTTATAATAGGAATAATGATTCTCATTCACTTTTGCTTCTGTGTCTAGGTTATAGTGAAGATGAAATGAGGTAATATTGATAAAATTATCAATCTCAGCCGGGCGTGGTGGCGCACGTTTGTAATCCCCGCGCTTGGGAGGCGGAGACAGGAGGATCGCGCAGGTTCGAAGCCAGCCGCGTGCGCTGGCTTAGGAGACCCTGTTTCTAAATAAAAATATAAAATAGGTCTGGGAGTGTAGCCCGGAGGTAGAAGGGCTTCCAGGAACCCCAGTACCACAAAAAAAAATTATCAATCTCAGATGCAGACAATACATGTTCAAAATAGTGGTGACAGTAGTAGCAAAAGGAAAGGATGCTAGTAATAATTATCATAATGATCATAGTAGATATAATTACTATTGAAGAATCATTATTAGGATTCATTGCCCACATTTTGATCAATATATGTCAGAATCTTGTATTAAAAGTCATCTATTCCTTTCTCTTCAGTCCTTTTACATGTAAACAATCTTTTTTTCCTGATATGGAGTTTCCCTATCTTAATTTCCCTTTAAAAGAGACATATATGACTCAAAATATTTGATAACAATAGCAAACTCTTCTTTTTTTCCCTCTATATTTTTTGTGTTTAACATTTCCAAACTTCCCACCCTTTCAAATGGGAATGTCTATTTCTGCATCTATCTCTTGGCCAAGTCCTGATTGGCTTTGATTATGAGGCCATAAAATGGAGAAAATGAGGAACAGGATAATTAATCAGAGCAGCTAGATTTTGACTTTTCTTCATGAAGGAGCCAATTTAACAAATCACCAAGTTAGTTATGCAGTAAACATATACTTATTGAGCACTGTCTCTGTGCTCCGTTTCATGCTGAGTACTACGAGTACGTAAATAAGACATGCAAAGGACTGCAAGACTCAGGACCATTACGGGAAACAGAAGTAAGACAATAGTTAAAGAGGAGTCTACATAGTGAAGAACAAATCCCTGGGCTTTTAGGAAGGGGTGGATCACTGTAGGATCACTGTGTCATTTATGAATAAGGAAGTCCTCCCAAATCTAGTTCCATAGAGAAAGAAGGCTGGCAGGATCTGAAAGCCTCAGATACCAACTACCAATACCGGAATGCAAGTTATGCTTTAACTTTACATACACTTGAAAACTAAAATTCTTGATTAAATAGGCACAGGCCACAGTTAGTAAGGGTCCAAGAGCGTGGCAGGCCAAGACTCATGAGGGCAGCAAGCATCCTAAACTCATCAAAGACATAAGTGAATTTTGGTTGGGAAGTGTCATACTTTATTCAGACTTCTTCATTCCTGACAATAAATGGTTTTTTAACATTATAACATATAAAATGATCTTTGGTTCTTAGACCTAGGAACATGGGAACATTGTAGGTTATATGATTATGATATACTCAAGTTTGGATCTTACCAGCTCCCTCACCTTGCTCTGACACGTACAGTGTCTATGCATAGAATCATGTTCAATTGTAGAACAAACAGCTATGCCAGATGTAACCTGCTTCAAAGTTTTCTTTCTAGCCCTATAACATCTCTAATCCTACTGTGTCTTCCTGTTCTCTCAATATACAAAATTTTGGAGGTACCACATTGTTGTGGGAAACATTGGCAACTATTTTAGTAAGTAACCATTTCCTTTTAATAAGAGAATTTCAGAGACTGAGCTCCAGGGCTAATAGGGCAAGTCTAGATTTTTATCAATATCTCAACTTTTAATGATTATCCTATTCTGCCTTTTTGAATAGAGAATGAAAATGCGTCAGGATAATTAGGGTTCAAACTGCCTACTTAATAATCTTTGCTTCATTTCAATCTACCTTTGGAAATTTAACAATTAGAGACCCATTTTGCTATTCTCTTTAAGAAATAATCTTTGTAGAGGAAGCCTACAGAATGGGAAAGGATTTTTATCAGCCACCAAT
This sequence comes from Muscardinus avellanarius, assembly GCF_963383645.1. Classification (NCBI taxonomy): domain Eukaryota; kingdom Metazoa; phylum Chordata; class Mammalia; order Rodentia; family Gliridae; genus Muscardinus; species Muscardinus avellanarius. The sequence continues at coordinate 52,239,227 of NC_137788.1, forward strand.
CTGATAGGGGGCTAATATCCAGAATATACAAAGAGCTCAAAAGACTCTACACTAGCAAAACAAACAACCCAGTCAAGAAATGGGCAAATGAACTAAATAGACACTTCACAAAAGAAGAGATACAAAGGGCCAATAGATAAATGAAAAGATGTTCTTCATCACTGGCCATCAGGGAGATGCAAATCAAAACTACACTGAGATTCCATCTAACCCCAGTCAGAGTGGCAAGCATAATGAAATCAAACAACAAATGCTGGTGAGGATGTGGGGAAAGAGGAACTCTTTTACACTGTTGGTGGGAATGCAAACTAGTTCAACCACTATGGAGATCTGTGTGGAGATTCCTAAGAAAGGTGGGAATAGATCCACCATATGATCCAGCTATATCACTCCTGGGTATCTTTCCAAAGGGGTTGAATTCAGAGAAATACAGCAACATATGCATACCTATGTTCATAGCAGCACAATTTGTAATAGCCAAAATATGGAACCAACCCAGATCACCATCAACAGATGAATGGATCCACAGCAAAACTGTGGGAAATACACACAATGGAATTCTATTCAGCCATAAAGAGAAACAAAATTATATCATTTGCAAGAAGATGGAAAGCCCTAGAAAACATTATGTTAAGTGAGATCAGCCAAGCACAGAAGGAGAAGATACATATGTTTCCTCTAATATGCCCAAACTAGGAAACACAAAGGATACCAGTGGGACTCCAGATATTGGAGGGGAAATACTAGCTAAGTTTGAATGGAAAGATAGGAGAGGAGGAAGGCCGATCTTGATTAATGAGGGTCTACACCTGAACATTTGTAAAATTATGAATAAGACATGGTTAACCTGGACAACCATTGGTGGGAGGGGGGAAGGGAAAACAGGGGCGGGGGGGAGAGGGCACCAAATATAGTTTAAATGTATACTATTTATGTTCAATAAAAATTTTTTTTAAAAAATAATAATCTTTGTAAAAGTAACACAGAAGGCAATAGTTTCTTCCTTAATAAACATTCACTTTAAAAAATTATTAAAAGCCGGACATGGTGGCACACACTTGTAATCTCAGTATTTGGGAGGCTGAGACAGGAGGATCACAGGTTTGTGGCCTTCCTCAACTACTTAGTGAGGCCCTCTGTAACTTAATGAAATCCTGTTTAAAAATAAAGAATAAAAATACGGCTGAGAGTGTAGATTGGAGGTAGAATGCACCTAGGTTCAATCCCCAGTACTGAAAAAAAAAAAATTAAAGCCTAGTAAATTTGGGGTTTTCAATGACACAGGAAGAAATGGAAGATACTTTGTGATTGATAGCTCTGAGAAAGGTAAGTGTCTTAGAAAAGAGAATTTTTATAGATACAAAAGAAAGATAAGCTGCTGTAACTTCAGTATAGAGAATTCATTGCAAAGATGCAAGAGAATGATAGATTGCTGAGATACCCTCTCATGCTTACTCATGAAATCATTTGGGTTGATTTTTTAGTACCTGGAATATTATAATATGGAAGGCCTGAACATTTCTAATGACACAATATGTGTCCTTTGGTACCAGGTTTTCTATATATAACTAATAACTCTACCCATAAAAACATTAAATGCTGGTTAATGGAGATAATTTTAGTTATTGCAACAACTCAAAAACATATAAAAACTCAAAAACAATAAACATTTCTCCTTCAGATGTAACCCACAATAATCTTAATTGATGATGTCTTTATTCCAACAGATGATTAAAGAGCCTGAGTTCCTTTCACTCTAGTCTCCACCACCTTCAGTGTGCTGCTTTTAAAATGGTTGTGTTTGGTTTTATTCTCTTTTTTATTTTTTTATTTTTATTTTTTAATTTTTATTGGTGCATTGTATTCATACATCTTAATGGGATGCAAGATGGTGGAGACACACATGCACATATCACCCAGTTAGCCCTTTCTCAGGGCCCACCCATTCCCTCCCCCTCCCTCCTTCTCATGTTTGACTTAGTGATTGACATTGATATGTTTGTTAAAGTATACCATGCGCAGTAGAGAGGCTGTGCTTGTTTTTCAGAAGCCAGTGGCGGGAGAAAGGAGCATGAAAGATTTCATATGGGAGGTCTGGCAGTGTCAGGCTGAGAAGTGACCTATATTACTTCCATTTACATTCCATTGGCTGGAAATGCATCAAATGACCATGCTTTGAAGCAAGTTAGGCTAAGAAATGTAGCCTGGCTCATGCTCATGAAGAAGAATTGGGATTATCATAGCTATTTCATATCTTCCATAAGTGTTATTATTTTTGTTTCTGAACTGTTTCCCAGGGTCTCATGCATTCAGAGGTTGAGTTTGGAGGATTTGATTGGATCATGGGGGCACTGACCTCATCAATGAATTAATCCATCAGTGGCTAAGAGGCAGGACTTAGTGAGAAGACATAGATCACTGTGAGTGTAGTCTTGGTTTTTTTTTTTTTTTCCTTTCTCTCTTTTCAATGGCTTCCCCCTCTCTGTTTCCTGGCTTCCAGGAGCTGAGCAGCTTTCTCCTGCCATACCTTTCCACGATAATGTTCTACCTCACCTCAGGCTCGTAGAACCAGCCCATCATGAACCAACACCTCTGTAACCATGAGCAAAAGTAATTCCTTCCTCTTGTAAGTTACTTGTGAGGGGTATCTTGGTCACAGCATCGAAAAGTTGACTAACCCATGTACCTACTCTGACTCTGTTCCAGGTGGAAAGACAGCATTTAACACAGACATGGCCTCCCCTTGGGAGCCTAAATTATAACAAAGAATAAAAAATCTCATTAACTAGTCACACATACACACACACACACACACGCACTCTAGTAAATATTTAAATGATGAAATTGTAAATGTGATGTGAACTTAGAGTACAAGAAGCATATATAATGTGTATTATGACATAGATCACAAGGAGCTAAGATGTATAAGAATAATTATGGATTAACAAAGTTGATAGAAAGAGTATGTGCAATCACTCCAGGGTAGAGGTATAGCATGAGGCCTGAAGTTGGTAAGACATTTGCTCTATTCCTCATTTATCAAGCTGAGTGCTCACTGTTTGCCAGGTATTCCGCCAGCCTCTATGGAAGTTTTGAAAATGGAGAATGTAAACACCTGCTCTCTACTTCCCCTAACTTCAAGAACAATTTTTGATTCATCAGAAAGACCTCATGGATAATATCACATATTTACAATGAGTTCAACTGTGGAAGAATACCTTTATACCACTAAATAATTTTTCTCCATCCACTATGGACCAAAACCAGGATATCAATGTCATTCTCTTAATGCAAAGACCAATTCTATGTACTGGAAAATAGTCAAAAAATGATTTGATATATACTATACTCACAGCTCCCTGCTAAAAGAACCCACACAGATTACTGTGCCTAATATTACTGTACCAGCCACTGTGCTGCCCTGTTGAACTGTCTAGAGCATGTTTGGGGCTCAGAGCATGATCTCATGGCCTGGGAGCTATAAAACTGCCCAATTGTTTTATGTTGACTTAAATAGTAATTTTAATAACAACAGTAGTAGTAATAGTTTATAGTAATAATCTGTTATCAAACTTATCCAAGCAGATTCCTTTGCTTAGATAGTATAATAATAGCTACTATCCTCTATTTAGAATGTCCAGAGACAGTTTACTGTTTATAAAAATAAAAAGTTTATACACAGCATACACAGCAAGTCTTTCTAAATTGTTCTGGGTGGGTGGGGAAGAATTTACACACACACACACACACACACACACACACACACACATGCACACACACACATACACGGTGGGGGGGGGTTGGAAACTGCAGGTAAATTCATAGGAATTTTGGAGCGGTGGTTTAATGAAACATTCCTATAATCAGGACCTGAACACAACCACAGTAAACAAAGGTTTCCCAGTAGGGAGGGAGGCTGGCAGCTTTGAGACATCTAGTAATCCGATTTGCATTTTAGGTTGGTTCCTGTTCTGTGCTATAATCCCTCTAGTCATCCCTATATTTTAGTAAAAGCCTATTACATATATAGCTGCCTTCTGTCACTTATGTTTTTGGGACTAAGGAAGAAAACTGTTAAGGAATGAAACTGAGTAGGAGGAGAGACAAGAGTAGCCAGAGTCGAGAGTGTGAGCTGGTTGGTTGAATAAACAAAATTCCTCATCAGAGTCTCTGGATCACAAGCAGCTGATCTCCATGTGTCTGGACTGACCACTGCAGACAGGAGAAGGGCTTCAACCATTGTGGCCATATAATTGACAAGTGACTTATCAAAGGCCAAAGCCTGAGGACAGCTAGGTCAGCTCCACGTACATCCACTGAGATCCTGCCAGAAGCAAACCCGCATGCTTTATGATACTCATGATTGGGAGATGCTAATGCCATGGCTTAATAATAACAATTAAATTCTTCCAGCAACCAAATGAGCAAGCAGAAATCCTTCATCTCTGCTCTTCTCAGCTTCTTTTTCTCAAGCATGTGTGCTGTTGGTCGGTCCCAAGTTACTGATTCATTTTTCTTTCCATAAGCAAATGAAAAATTGCATCTTGAAAAGCAGCCATAACACTTTTTTGTAAGTACCAACAAACCCAAGAATTCTACAGACAACCCAACTGGTCACACATGGTTCAAAAGTCTGGTGCTTTGGGATAGGCTTTGGGGGATTTTTCTTTCGTTTTTTGTCTCTTTTTTTTCTTTCTTTTTTTCTTTTTTTTTAATTAGTGCATTGTATTTATACATCATAATGGGGTAAAAAAAACTTGTGTAGACATAAATGCACATATGTGCTTTTTGAGACCAGCACAACTTGGAGTGATATTTTAATTTGTTATCAGGAGAGGGACAACAACTGGTTTTTAATGGTTACAGAATGGTGACTTGCAACCCCGGCCCAGCTGCTATCCCCACCATGCCGCCAGCAGACTTGGAGCATCTTGACTCAGGCACACATCACTGCTCCCGCCTGCCGCCTCCCTCCCTCCCAGTGGACAGGCCACCACCTGCTGCTGGCACAGAGCCGGCCCTTCAGGGAACAAATGTTCTCTTGCTGCTGGGCAAGAGGACAGGACAGACACCGCATTTCAAGAGAACCAGGGAAAGGCACCCTCCGGCCGGCAGCCCCTGCTCCTCCACCCATCTGCCTTCCTTGCCTAACAGAGATCACAGTAATCAGGGCCGTGGGAGAGTGGGCTTTTCGGCCAGACCATCGTCTAGATCCTCCTATCTCCTTTACCTACCAGCCTTTCTCAAGGCCATTACTGCCATTTATTTATTCAGGCCACAAGCATTTACTGAGCCCCTGATATATGCCAGGCAATTTGCTAAGTGCTAGGAATATAGACTTAAATATCTCATCCCCTGTCCTTGAAAGGGACACAGCTTAGTGGGGTAGACAAGGCACACCAACCAATAAATAATGGTACCTCCCTGAGGCTGTACTAACAAGCTCAGAATGCACAGAGAAAGAACACTGAAGTGTCACCCAGGCATGGAACCTGTGTCCTTTAAAGACTATTAGCCTCAGTGGGAATTCCAGCTTTGTCACTTGCTACTTTTTTATTTGGGATCATTTATTTGTTTCTAAGGCCCAGTGATTCATCAATAAAGGATTATGTGAGATAATGTGGTGAAGCCCTTTAACATGGCACATAAAAAATAACAAACACAGGCTTTTATTATCCAATGTAAACTTTTATCTAAATGCCTCTCCCTGAAATGTAGGATCCCAGTCGTTGTCCCAGCCAAGGGATCTGATAGCCCAGAGAAGGTGAGAAAAGGGTTGCGCTTAGTGGGCAAGAGGGCTTCAAGCCAAAGGAGACCCCAGACATCTGTGTCCAAGAACAAAGCCGAAGTACTAAGTCAAGTAAAATTCTACCTAGACTATCAGAAAGGAAGGGCCAAAGTGGAAGGAAAAAAATCCAGGGCAATAGCAAATAAATTAGATATATCAGGCAAAATGCATCCAGAAAAAAAAAATAATACAATGCAGCACTAAAACATCTGGGGCAACAGAGATTTGAAAAGACTGGGAAAACCTTTTCAGAGGAGGCGGCATTTGATTTGGGTCTCGAAAGGTGGCTTTGCAGGAAAGAGGAATTAAGAAAGGGTGGTTCTTGATGGGAAACATTGAGCGAAGACATCTTGACACTCTGGGGATGAGCAAGGACACCATGATGGCTGAAGCGCAGTAGGAGGGAGATGCAGAGGAGCTGGCTTGCCAGACTGGGAAGCAAAACCTCATTTTGCAGGCTCGTGCGGCCACCTAACAGAGTCACCTCTCAAGCTTTAAGTAACCCTCAGGCCGCCCCATCAGGATTGTGAGTATTTTTTTATTCTCCCCAAGTGATTCCAACATGCATCCAGAGTTACAAACTACTGGAACTCTGCAGCAATCAAGAGTCAATAAAGATTCTCCTTGTGTGCCCAGAACGCTATGAAGCTAAGAAAAGATACTCATTTAATTTCAGCAAACATTGTTAGCACCGACTCAGTGCCAGACCCTGTGCTTAGGCCTTGTAAATATGGAGATGACTAGGATGGGGTCCACTGCTCTCTGCTTACTTCTTTAAAGTGAAGGGATCACCTTCACCTTCACCGTCTTTTCCTGCCTCGAAGTGGAGAGGAAATATGGTCACAGCCTTTCTAGGGAAGCAGTGTACATAATCACCTGGGTCATGGGGAGGCCTGCCCTGAGGCCTGGCGCTGGGATGCAGTGGAGAAAATGAACTGAGCAATCCTTCATAGAGCAAAATCAATAGATCTGAGCAAGCAACACACCAGCAGCAGAGGCTGGTAGGAGGAGGGGGAGGCAGGAGGGGGCACAAGAGGGCTGGAGAGGAAAAGGAAAGACACAGCAATGCAGAGAAGAAATAGAGGTCTCACAGAAGGAGGAGAGGAAAAGGGGGCCAAGAGGAGCACATGGGGGATGAAGTTGTTCATAAGAGGGTTCAGACAAAACCACTTTATTGCTCTTGTGTTAAGCCCCCTACCTGCTCAGAGTCCTGAATGAAAGTGTAAGTCAAAAACAATCATTTGGGTTACATGAGGCAGACGAACCAAAGGGTTTGAGAGTTGACTACGCAGCCACAGAGAACACGTTTTAAGAATCCTGACACATTCTCCCAGAAAGTCACATAGGCTGTGGCCTTCATCACTGGGGTGGTCTTGCCTGGCGGTGAGAAGCAAGCTCACAGCAACTCACCAGAGTACGGAAGAGGGCCCCAGGGAAAAGGTTTTTTTTTAAAATAGCAAAGTCCTCTTCAAGTCCCTGTGCTATTAAATTACATGACTAGGTCTCCTGTAATTGCCAATCTAGACTAGGCCAGGTGAAAGGGGAATTACTGGGAAGATACTTGGTTACCTCATGTAGGTCTGCCATGGTCTGAATGTTTGTGGCCCCCTATTCATTTGTTAAATCATAACCGGTAAGGTGATGATACTAGGAAATGGAGCCCTTGGGAGGTAATTATTTAATGAGAGAAGAACCCTCATAAATGAGATTCATGTCCTAATAAAAGCCACCCCAGAGAGCTCCCTTGGTCCTCCCATCACGTGAGGACACAGAGAGAGGCCCCTCCATGAACCAGAAAGTATGCCCTTAGCAGACATCCAATTTTCTATCATCCTGATCATGCACCTCCCAACCTCTAGAGCTATGAGAAATAAATCCCTGCTGTTTTTAAGCCACCTGCTCTAAAATATGTTATTATAGGAGCCAAAATATAAAGATAGTGTTGAGCAACCAAACTTCAGGACTGAATGATTATAGTTGGCCTTGGATTGACTGAAATCTAGACACACCCCATAAAGATTTGCCCCATCTCTTCCCACAGGGTCCTGGTTTGGCGCTGCAGATTTTCTTATCCTGCTCTGCCAACTGCCTTCTGCTGCAAGATGGAAAACAGGGCTACCAATTGCTCCTGAGCCTCGCATTGCATAGGTTCTACCTGAAAAAACCATGTTTATTTTCTGTATTACAGCTTGAAAAATCCCAGAGAAGAGAAGGCATCTATAAAGGGTTCTGTCTAGCTCAACCTGGAATGGCCACTCTCCCTATACCAATCAGCTGTATCTGGAAAAGCAAGGTTACTGTGTGAATATAAATGGAGAGAAGAGGGAGCACTTTTAGAAGAGAAGGGAATTTAGATCTTACACTCCATGTCACCAGTAAAACCAAAACCTTTCTATATCAAAAGAGCAAGCTTCAGGTGGTGGTCAGTCTCACAACACATTATTTGTTTGCAAAAACAGTGTAGAACACAGAGATGAATAATGCCTGGCCCTAGTCTTCAACCTGCTCACAATAGCAACATGGCAGATTGTCATGTCCCTTTTCTTCCTGGGCACACAGTTATACCTCTCAGCCCATCTGTGAGTAGAGATGGTCATGTGACAGATCTAACCAATGGAGTGTTAGTATGAGGCATTTCCTGACCTGCTCTACCAAAATGTGCTTCCACTTGTTTCTCCCTTTGCAACCCAAGGGAATGGAAACAATCCCGATGTAAACTGGGAGAGCAGTGTGTGTAGGATCCCAGAACCACAGATGGGGTTACCTGAGACTGAATTATCACTCAGTAGAGGAACCACAAGCATACACATAGGGTTCTTGGATTAACAAGGAAAAGACACTTCTATAGTGTTAATCATTAAGTTTTAGAAGTGTATTTGTTATAACTGCCATATCTACCTTCATTAATACAGTTTGTAAATGTTACAGTAATTATAATTAGCTACTTTGAGTACTAACTCTCTGGCAAACTTTCTGGATGACTTAGAGACATAGAGAAAACAATTTATTTCTCTGATTCTCCCTATCAATTACATCTGCATTGCAGGATGTTCATTAATGAATAGAGGTGACGCATGTGAGCAACCATGGGTGCTAAGTGACTGCATGACTTCAGGATGGAATATTACAAACTTATCTGTCTTGCCATTTCCCCAGGATGCCAAGATATAATATTAGTAGCTGAGAAAGCTTTCAAGTTTCTCATTGAAAGTCTCCTATTTAATAAAAGAATAATATAGGTTATAAGAATATAATTTTCCCTTAAAATGCAATAAAGTTATTTTCACTTTGATTTTTTTAAATGAGTGGTACTTAAGCAGTTTTTATTTCCTACATTAGCATTAGAAAAAATAGCTTGCTCACCACTGATATGATCGAGCTTCTTTAACACCTTGAGGACATCGAGGTGGAATTAGAGAAAATTTTACAACTTTTCCCTTAGTAACTGGCAGATCTCAGCCTTGAACCTAAAACCTCTGACTCCAAGTTAGTATGTTTCTTATTCTCTTTGTAATTCCTCTCTGTTTGGGTGCTCAAACCACCACTGCCATCATGTAGGTGCATAGAAAGCCATAGATAAGGACTCAGTTTCAATTCTTTATCCCCTTCCCCCTCACCTCACCAGAGTGTTTTCTGTAAAGACTCAAGCACTGGGCTACATCAAAAATTTTCAAACTGTGCTCTTTCTAGCTCTACAGCAGGAGCCATTTGTATTTGAGTTTAGAGGAAGAATATTTCCACTACTATTTAACCAGAGCAGCCTGACTTTATTTTATATACTGAGCTTCTAGATAATATTTCCTTTGAATAGAGTTTCCTAATTTAAAAAAGAAAAAAGTGAGTTGAAAGCCATTGAGTCAGGTAAACTTTGGGTCATAACTGGATGGCAAAGGAGGCAAGAATTCATTTTCTAATTACAGATGTGATGCTCTTATGACTCTGCATAAGTCTCTTCGAGGCCTCAGTTTTTATGACTATAAAACAGGAAGTCAAGCCACAAGACAGCTCTGAACCAGTACCCAGTCAGGAGGGCAAGGCAGCTCAAAGTGTGCACTCAGCACTGGGAGATGGAGCCAGAGAAGGTAGAATGGAGCTGACTGAGAGGAGGAGCAAAGGTCCAGAGAAGGACATATTAACTTTACTTTAAAATACTTATTGAGAGAAAGAGCAAAAAAAGAGAAATCTCATGAAAATTGAGAGAGAGACCAATACCGTAATATAAAGGGACTGGGGAAAGAATGAAGGGAAGGAGACAAATGAAAGAGGGTAAAGAAACCAAATAATGTTGTGTCTATGAATTATCACTAGAATTATCACTAGAAGTCTCACTATCATGTACAATTGCAATGCACTAATAAAAAAAGAAATATTAATTGAGCTGAGCCGGGCATGGTGGCACACGCTTGTAATCCACGTGCTTGGGAGGCTGAGACAGGAGGATCGCACAGGTTTGAAGCCAGCCTCAGCTACTTAGTGAGGCTCTCAGCAACTTAGTGAGACCCTGTTTCCAAATAAAATATAAAATAGGTCTGGGAGTATAGGTCTGGGAGTATAGCCCAGAGGTAGAAAAGCTTGTGGGTTCTATGCCCACAAGCTTTATATATATATATATATATATATATATTTATGTATATATATATATGTATATGTATTCATTGAGTATTCATTGAGCTACAACTATAAATTGTGCAAAACACTGACAACAGAAGATCAAATCCAACAGATATGGTGCTTAGTATAGTACCTGATCCAGCAGTGAGGATGTGGATCACAGAGGGAACAAGGAACCATTAGGGAAGACAGAGAGAACCAGCTAAAGAAGAAAGGGTTCTTGGTGCCTTTGGAATCCTTTTTCCAAAAATTTAATCACATTGTTTTTCACTAGGTCCTAATTCCTTCTCCACCCTCTCAACTGATTCTTCTGAATCAGTGGTAGAGGCTAGAAATAATCAAGTCCTTCCTTTAATAATGATTCCATTATTCATGTGGCATGTATAGAGTATACACCTATTGAACACATCCTACAATCAACACACAATATCAGAGGCAAAGAATCCAGAGATAAATTAAATTTGATGCCAGCCCTCAGGATGCTCATGATCTGCTGGGGAGACTTTTAATGCCACATATTAGGAGGATGAAGGACACAGGAGTGAGGGCAGAGAATCATGGGTGGTCTCTCCCCACTCCTCAGGAGGCTCCAGGTTCCTTTTCCCCTGCTCATTCACATCTCTTCACCTCACCTGTGCCTTTTGGATGGCTCCCTCCCTGTGCTGAATCAACAAGATCAGCACAGACATCTTCAGTAAGAAAATAATGAGGGCACCAGAAGGTCACTGCAAATAGAAGGCAGTTATGTTGCTTCATGATTGAAAGTACTAAATGGTACATTTATTTCCATTAACTTCAATGAGATGGTGCTCATGTGGGTGATAACAGTGAGATTTTCATGACATCGCTTTAGCCTATCTGGTCTTAGAACCTACTGGGTTTTCTGAATATTGAATGCTCCCAAAACATTGAAGTATAAAGGCTATTCTCTATTTTGTGTTCTTTACTCCTCTCCATCTGATCTTTTGCAGTTATAGACAAAGTTCTCATTTTTCAATCTTTCAGTGAAGAAATATTGATTGAGCCCTGGTGCATGCAAGCCTCTGTGCTTTTTATAGACATACAAATAAAGAAAATCATTCTTCGTCTGAAAAGAACCCAACAATCTCATAGAACAAACAGCAAAGGCAATTAATTCAACGTGACTGGTGCTACAGTTGAAGCAAAAAGAGAGGCACTCTACCAGATGGAGGAAGTCCTGAAAAAGCTTCCTAGAATAGAAAGCTGGTGTGAGGCAGGAATAAGGACGCAAGGTCAGTCAAGTAGATGGGGTAGGGAGGGTGTCCCTGAGAAGGGAGTTTGTCCTCCTAAAGATACTGTCTCAGTAAAATGCCTAAAGTTAATATGGTAATGATACCATAGTCCTCTTTGGCATACCTCATAATCATTGAAGTCAGCAATTTTGTTCTGTTTGGTCTATCCATCACTTCCTGTGAGTCATCATTGTGAACTCAAAATTTAAAAAAAAATAGGTGATGTGCATCATATAGTCTCTACCATAGAATGTTTTGGACAATGGTGGAAGAGTGCATATGGATGTATGTGAGAGTGTGGATCAGAGAAGAAAATCTTCAGTGTATCTTTGCAGGACTGACAGTGTCAGTCTAATATCTAATATAATGAAGTATCTGTTTCCCAAGAGCTACAACCAGCCCCTCACCAGCAGCTTTATGCCATTGGAGCAGGCCCTAATTTAACTTCCTCAAATGCCTTCCTCCTTAACTTCCACTTCTAGCACTTTCAGAGGTGAGAGGTAAAAAACACTTCACTCATTCACAATCATCTCAGGTGGCTGCATCTGTGGTTGAAGGTCCCATCTGTGCCCGAGGGGCCCCTTCATATCGTCTTCTGTTCCCCAGACTGTTACCTCCTCCCTTCTTCTATCTCCCCACAGAAGGATAAACACAGCCAACTAGTCTTAGCCCCAGCACACATCTCTTTCTCTCTCTCTTTGTGGCTTTGGGCAATCTACACACACCTTTATAAATAAATCTTTATCAGGTTTTCTCTAATCATGCAGTTTGGATGTGCTGTCTATTTCCTTCTACAATTCTGACAGACACATACTCTGTAAATTCTTCAAAGGGCCTCAAATAGGTATTTGGATGTGGAAATTAATAAAGGGTAATGGATAAATACTTTCCCTTTAAGCAGCATTGACACTGTTGGGAAACAGACCAAGAAGCTGAGCCAGCCGAGGACTAAACAAAAGAGAGGGATGGCTCTTCCTCCAGTTTCTCTCTTCCCACTAAGCTGAGCAAATGGAGAATAGATATTCTTCTGTTAATCTGTACCCACAAAGATCAGGCCCAGAAAATGGGGCACAGAATATATGCTCAATATATGTATGCCAAATGGGTTTTCAGAGAGCAGATGAAGAATCTGTTGAAGGGGTGGAATGGAAAAAAGAGGAAGATGAGAAAAATCAAATGAGAAATCTATATTTAGTGCTACCTCCATATTCACATATACATTCAATCACAATTATGACTTTTTTAACATCCCAAGACACCTCTATGAGTCTACTAAAAAAAACATACCTCTGGGGAGCCACTGGAACAAAACTCTTCTTACTTTCTGGGATCAGGACCTAAAACAGCAATCCTGCACATGGGATGGAAACTGCCTATGAGTCAGGAACAATAGCACCAGATGGAAGTGTGAACTGCTGTGGGCTGTTCTGCTGGAAGGCCAGCGAGGTTACTGAGTTGCCCCCTCCCTGGGCTGTTCAGCCCTTGCTGATAGGCTGTGCTTCCTGGAGCTACTTCAGAATCTGCCTGCCTGGATCTTCATCTCTATCTCTCTCTCTTTTTTTAAGTTTTTTTTATTGGTGCACTGTATTCATACATCATAATGGTATAAAGAAAATACTTTTGTAGACATATATGCACACATCCCATAGTTAGCCCCTTCCCAATCCCCACCCCATTCCCTCCCCATCCCTCCTTCCCATGCTTGGCTTAGTAGTTGACGTCTAGTTTTATAGCAATTTATCCAATATTAACGATGATAAACTCACATAACAGTGTCATTTGTCTGATACCAAGCTTTTGATGACTTAAAGATAACATTTCAATATTTCTTTTTGCTTTCTTTCTTATGAGAGAATATTATTTTTAGGTGAAACTATCATACATTTATTTATTTATTTTTCAGAAAAAAATCTATCCTGATTTGGAATATGGACTCTAGATACCCAAAACAATCTCAAACAAGAACAAAGCTAGAAGATATATATTTTCTGATTTCAAACCATATAAAGCTACAATAATTGAAATAGTGTAGTACTGTTATAAAGGCAGATATATAAAACATTAGAGTTAAATAAAAGCCTAGAGATAAATTCTTCCATATATTGTCAAGTTATTTTTGACAGGGTTTCCACGAACATTTGGTGGAGGAAATACTAATCTTTTAACTAAATATTGTTGAAAATAATAATTATATGAAAAAGAATAAAATTGGACCCTTACCTAACACATATACAAATATTAACTCAAAATATATAAAGGACCTAAATATAAATCTTAAGACTATAAACTTTTAGAAGAAAATCTGGGTCATTAAACCTCACAACATTGAAATTGGCAGTGATATCTTGCATATGATTTCAATGGAACAGGCAACAGAAGGGTAAACAAACTCTCTAAAATTAAAAAAATATTGTATATCCAAAGACAATGTAAACAGAGTTAAAAGTTACTGATATAATGGGATAAAATATTTCCAAATGCTATATCTGAAGGTATATTAATATTCCAAATAGAAATCCTAAAAATTAGCAACAATAAAAGCAAACAATACAATTTAGAGATAGGTAAAAGACTAACATAAATAATGAATCTCCACAGATAACCAATCTTAGTTGTCTGTTGGATAAAAAATCTTGTTTCTCTGGTTCTGGTGTGTGTTACCTATTTCTTCTTTGTAGTTAATCTCTTTGAGTATTTTCTCTAGCGCTGGTTTTGAAGACATAAATTTCTTCAGTTTCTGTTTGTCGTGGAAGCTTCTTATTTCCCCATCTAATTTGAAAGAAAGTTTTGCTGGGTAGAAAATTTTTGGCTGGAAGTTGTTTTCTTTCAGAGTTTGGAATATGTTACTCCAAGCCCTTCTGGCTCTCATGACTTTGTTTGGGAAGTCTGGAGTGATTCTAATTGGTTTGCCTCTGAATGTCACTTGGCCCTTTGTTTTTGTTGCCTTTAAGATTCTCTGCTTGGCTTCCACATTGGTCATTTTGACAAATATGTGGTGTGGGAATCCTCTTCTCTGATCCTCTCTAAAGGGAGTTCTATAAGTTTCCTGGACCTGTGTATCAACCTCTTGCTCTATGTTTGGAATATTTGCTGCTATTACTTCCTTGAAGAGATTGTTGAGCCCTTTGGTTTCACCTTCTTTTCCCTCCTCTATTCCAATTATTCTTAGGTTAGCTCTCTTAAAATGGGCCCATATTTCTTCAATGTCAGAATCCTGCTGTCAGATTTTTTTTTCTAAATTAGAAGGTATGCGTTCATTTTTTGAATGATCATCTTCTAAGAGTGAGATTCTATTCTCCATGTGGTCTAATCGGTTGTTTATACTTTGAACTGAGGCCTTTACTTCATTAATTGCATCCTTTATCTCTTTTTGGCTCTCTCTGAATTCTTTTCAAAACACCTCTATTATTTCTACAGTTATTTTCCTGATTTGATCTTCTAGAAATCTCTGAATTTCTGTTTTATCGGGTTCTGATGTTGTGGGGTTGTGGGCATTCATTGTTCCATTGTTATTCCTCTTTCCCATGATTTTGGAAGTTTGTGCCTTCTCTAGGTTCTTCCCTTGGGTCACTAAGACTTCACTTAAGGTGCTCTGGATCTCGAGTCTGTGGTATCTCAGTCCCCACTAATCCTTTACTGGGTTGTATCGCAGAGTCTCAGAGCCAGGGAGTCAATTGAGGCTGCTTTAGTCCATGGGGGGTGCCAGGTTGGGTGTTCTCCTATGGTGTGATATCTCTGCCACCGCCCCTCCCCCACTGGGTCAAGTCCCTGGGAATATAGTACTTGGATTTCTCCTCTAGGGGCCACAATTTGACTCACTGTTCTTGAGTGCGCAGATGGAGCTGTTGTGGACTCGGTGAATTCGCTGCTGCTGCCGCTGGTGGCAATATGGCGCCACTGCCACGCCCTGGCCATGATGCTGGCGTATTTCTTTTCTGTCTTTGAGCTCAGCTCTGAATCCCTGCATGGTGTGCTGAGCCCAGCCTCTGAGAACTTTAGATGCCTCCTGCACCGAGAAATCTGCCGAATTCTGCCCAGCTGATCCGCAGCGGCTCGTCGCTACTCTCTGGAGCCCAGTGGGCTGTTGAGTGCGTTGGTCTGGTGCCGTCCAGTGAGCTCGCCGCTGCCGCCGGCAGTAAGACACTGCTGCTGCATCCTCAGACGTGAGGCCGGCTTATCTCCTCTCTGGTTCTGAGCTCCGTTATGAGTTCCCCTCCTCTCGAGCCTGGTGCTGCAAGGGAAAATGGCGTCCGCCGCTTCACGCTGTGGCTCTGGCTGCAGCACTTTGGTCTGGTTTCTTTCTAGTGTCTCGTTTTTCCAGCCCTCTTTTTCTCTGTCCCTTGTAATTACATTTTTTGTTTCTCTGCTGATGGTGTTTTCTGGCTATGAAAGGCGCTGATTTTGTGGTAATAGAGATTGGTTGTTAGCAGGGCTCGTAAGCCCCGCTTTTCTCCGTCGCCATCTTCCCAGAAGTCCTCTCTTCATCTCTTTCAAACATTCTTCTGCAGGTATTACAGGCTTTTCAAGGCCCCAAGTAACTGCTTTCTACAAATATCCTGATTTTAAATTTAGGAGAAGGGGACACAGCCTATGAGGTATGATTTGGACAAGACAAGAATGATCATGTGTCTGAAAGGACCCTCTTTGGGACCCTGCCCATTTTCTGCCAGCCAAGATGTCTCAGTTATAATCAGAGCTATGGATGAATACAGCATTTAGGGGGACCCTCTTGGGATAGAAAATGGGTCAATCACAGTCAAATTTTTTTTAAGTTAAGGGCTCTGCCTTCTATTTACTTGCCGGAGCCAGCCAGCAAGAGTATGGGTTCTGAAGAGTAGCGTGAGGATGAAGAATTTTTAATTCTAACATGGGGGAGCCGCCAGCCTACTATCTCTACTGGCCGACCCCTGTTCTTGGGTCAATATTTCCTACTGGTCGACAACTATGCCTGGGTCAGTATTCTCTATTGCGCTGACACTCCTGGCCGACGCCTACTTCTGGGTCAATCTCATCTTTATTGCGCTGATGATGGGTTTGTTTTTCCAGAGGTATTTATACACAGCTATGGGTCAATCAACATTCTCGTGCTATCACCACCAGAATACAATACAGACCAATCCAAAGCACATACATTACAGGTAGATTAATCAATACCCTCGTGTCATCACCACCTGATCTTTTCCCCAAACCTTGTTGACTCTGGGCAAAGGACAGTCAGCTGAGTCAGAGACACTAATCTAGGGGAAAGCCTTAATGGCTCCCCACATTTACTGTAGGTTGTGACCAGACATTGGTGACAAAGAGCTGAGGGGCTAGAGGATAGAAGAGTTCCAAGTGAAGCAGAGTCCCACAGGATGAGGAAGCACCTGCCACTCCCCCCTAACCATCAAAAAAGTTCTGTTGCTCCTCTCCAACCCAACCAGTGCATCAGGTGCAGCAGTAGTTTGTGAGATTGCAGAGTGCCTGTGGGGAGAGCTGAGCTATGGGCCAGGAAGAACTTCCAACCTGGGAGAACCATGAGGCCCAGTGCCATCACCTTCCAGCCTTCACCTTGGACAAGTCACTTTCTTCTCCCAGCAATGAGAAAAGTAGGAGGGCAACATCATTTCTACCAGCATCCTACTCCATAAATCAGCAATTCTAAAAATGCCTTATATTTCTGTAGCTCTTCACAGTTCATAAAATACATTACCTCATTTCATTCTGCAGCACAGAAGGCAAAACTTGGCATGATTTGGAGTTGACCTTATTCTTTTTATTCTCTTCTGGTGACTTATCAACGGGAATGCAGAACTCAGGGTATCCCCATGGTTTTGCCCCTGAACCACTCTCTCAAGTCACTATCATTAACACACACACACACACACACACACACACACACACACACACACACACTTTCTTAAGAACAAAGCAATTCATTTTGAAGAGTTCTCACATTTATATTTCAAAGCACTGGCCACTGTCCCTGCCTCAAACCTAATTTGAATGCTAAACAGTGAAGGTCACTTCCAGCCACTGGAGAGCAAGCTGGTCAAACTCCTGCCCTAGAAGCCTAGAGTGCCTCTGGAGTCCATCTCACCTTTCTGACTGTAGAATCCAAGTCCAGAGTATCCCAAAAGGGATTTCTAATGAGCAAAGACCAGGAAAGTAGGGTTGGGAATCGCTTAACTTTCTTAATCTAGAATTTTAAATTGTTCAGTTGATTCTAAAGGGTCATAATAACCTGGATTATACAGTCAGGGGAGATGCTAGATAATTATTGTTAGTCTGGCCAGATGTGATAACATATGCCTATGGTCCCAGTACTTGAAAGGCTGAGACAGGAGGATTGCAGGCTTGAGGCCAGCCTCAGCAATTTAGTGTGAATGTTGGCAACATAGTGAGATTTTGTTTCAAAATAAAAAATTTTAAAAAAAGAGAGTTGAAGGTGTATCTCAGGTTAAGTCCCCTGGGCTTAAGCCTCAGTACCAAAAAGAAAGAAAAAAAGCTACTATTAGTCTATATTCTCATGCTGCCCATCAGACTTCCCTAAGAAGTTGATATATTTGTGCCTCTGTTTTGTTTTAATTTACAAATGTAAAAGTTGGATTAAATAAGCAATAAAATTACATTTCAGTTTCTTTATTTACTTAATGCACATTAAGCATCAGGTATTATGGAAAGCAATGGAATAGAAAAAATGTTAATTAAAATTAAATATGTGGCCAGGAGTGGTGGCACACGCTTGTAATCCCAGCATTTGGGAGGCTGAAACAAGAGGATAATGGTTTGCAGGCAGCCTCAGCTACTCAGTGAGACCCTCTGTAACTTAGTGAGATGTTGTCTCAAAATAAAGAATAAAAAATAGGGCCGGGGGTATAGCTCAGAGGTAGAATGCCACTGAGTTCCATCCCCAGTACTGCAAAGAGAAAAAAATTAAATGTGTGTCTGTGTGTATGTGGATATGTATGTATGTGTATGTGTATTCATACATTCTTTGAACTCACATTTTGGCTGGGGAGATAGATGTGCAAACAATACATGCAATAAAGAACAGTTTTGTGTGAGAGCACAGAAGAATGAATTCTTTCTTATGGAGGAGTCAAGGGATTTTCAGTGAGAGCGATGCTTAAGCCAGACCTGAAGGTGTATAGGCAGAGAGAGCATTTCATCAACAGGATGCAGAGAGAGGAAGACCACCTTAGGAAGAAGAGCTGGTTCATAACATGTAGAACATGGATTAATGGGAAGGGAGAGAGGTCAGACCATACAGAGCCAAATCGGATTGGCCAAAACGCTCAGTTGTAATCCAGGAGAGATATAATCATCTCTGAGTTCAGTCCATGTCACTCTGGTCACCATAGGGAGTATAGGCTGGGGGTAAACAAGACTAGAGGCAGGACTGCATTAAAAAAAATTAAAAATCACTACATTATTTCAGATGAGATCAAATCTGAACTCAGGCAGCATCCATGGAGATAAAGAGGAATGTGTGGACTTAATAACCTTTTAGAAAATACTACTTTTTAATATTTTTAGATTTTTTCACTTTAGTAAACATTTAGTGTAGCTTTTTCTTTGTGCCGGGCAGGCACCATTCTTAACATTTGGAAATATTAACTCATTTAATCATCACTCTAAACCATTGAACATAGGTTTACTATAATCCCCATATTACAGCTGAGAGGTTGAGTCACTTACTAAAGCCCCCACAGACAGTGAGTGGGCCATCTTCCCCTTGAGTCTATGTCTTAACCACTGGCACTATGCAGTCAAGTTTCTGGCTTGCTTGTTTACAAGATGAATGGTCATGTATTTTACTTCTTCACAGGGAAAAGAATAGATGCTAGGGAATCAGGTGTATTCGGAAGCATATTAATCAAAGCCCCTGTAATATGGGTAAAAAAGCTCAGCAAAAAATGGCAAAGTGGTATGGAACAGAGACCAGAGTTCTAGGCTGGGGATCTAGATTTGGAAGTGACCTATGTACAGATGGTAATGGTCACCAAGGGAAGGGCCAGGACTGCCCACTGCTTGGCCACTATCATTGGCCAGGAAACTAGAAGGGAAGTGTTCTTTATGCTATGCATCTGGATTTGATATAGATCAAGAGCTGTTCCTCATTTCCTAAGGAATGTTTGTTATTATACAAGTTGTGAACAAGCCCTTGTCAAAGAATATGCCTATCTTCGCAAGAACTGTGTTAAAAGTATTCCAAAATGCACAAAAATAATAAGCAATTGAGTTACTGATGAGAAATAAGACTTTAATAAATAACCTATAAAAAATTGAGGCGAATTAAACCTCTAGCAAGTTCTATTTCCTAAAAGTTTGCTCAGTTATCCTGTTCTTTAATATTTAAGAACTTAAATGTAATCATTGGTAGAAGACATTGAACCTGTAATTTGGTCATGCTGGTTCTGTTATTTACATTTCTTTTTATTAATAATTTAGTGGAAATGAATAATTGAACAAAGAGCAGAGCTTTAAAAAGTTTGCAACTACAAGTGAAAAGTTGAAAATGGATTTACTAAATAACAACTGTATCCACTTAAAAATTAGAGTGTTTTCTTTTATTTTAGAGCTCAAATAATTCTTCCCAACTTTATAGAAAGCAAAAATAAGAATCGCTGACTGCAGGCATGCTATATCACTCCCATGCAGCTAGTTCACTCTTTGGTCATAACAAATAATGTATTGAGTTTTTAGTTTGTACCAGGCATCAGACTTTGTGTCTTCTGCTCATCGCCTCATTGAGATCTCAAAACTGCCAGGCAAGAAAAAATTCACTGCCTTCATTTTAAGGATGATAAAACCATCGTTACTCTGCTCATTCAGCGAGTAAATGGTGAAAGTGAGAAAACAACTGTACTAAGTTTACACCCAGCTTGAGCTGTGCTCAAAGTCTCTCAAACTCCAAGGCTCAGACATTTCTTCAAGGGCATCCCTGTTTCCCTTGCTCTCTGGAAGGCCTACCAAGTATTTTCCAACAACCCATCCTGGTTCATTCCTCCAGACATCTCAAGTCCTACCCCTCCAAACAACTCCAGTCCATGCCAACTTTGTCCTTTCCTGACCTGACTGCACTACCACCATGGACGCTCATTTGGGGAATGTGAGCTTCCATGGGTAAGTCCTACCATTCGGTACAATGGTCCTTTGCACCCTAGACTTAAAATTCCCTTGAAGCATAGGTCTCACTAGATTATTTTTAACAAATATTGACAAATTAACTGAGATCTTTGTGGAGGGGGTGATCTCTGGTAGAGCCCAGGATAAATAAAAACTCTCTCTTGTCCTCCTGAGTCCTAAGAAAATTGGAAATTAAGCAATGGAGTAACAGATGAAGGTCAAAAGATGAACTTTTTGAAATACTCTAAATTTTCCCATTGACTCTCTTATTGTTTTTAAAAAACATCAATCCCATATAGATATCATTCCAGCCTCTGGCATCTCAGTTTTTTGAACTTCCTGGATGGTAATTTTTCTCCTCCAGGCTGTCCTTTCCCATATAAAACCATAATACCCTACCTTCTGACCACAATACAATGTTTCTAGTTCTTTCACTCAATGCTTCCTCTAGATCCTCGACCTTTCTACTCAGGATCACCAGGCTCTATCTTTATGTCTTTATTACTCAGCTAGAGTTCCTAGATCTGTTCTTCAACTCTTATCAGTACCCATACCCCATTTCCCTTAGCCTCACTAACCTTTAATATAGCATTGTAATCAGTTATCAATACTTTATCTTTTCTGAAAAATTATAGTCTATAAGAATTCAGGGACATCTTTTTCCACCTCTGTTTAGTTGACACATAACTGTATATGTTTATGAGGTGCAGTGTGATGGTCTGGGGCCTCTGAGCAAAGCGCAGTGACCAAATCAGGGCAGCTAGTAGTTAATTCTTCTTAAACATTGATCATTTCTTTGTGTTCTTGGCCTACAGAGTTTTCTCTTCTAGTTCTTTATAAAACATATAATGGTTTGTAAGATATACTCGCCCTATCATTCTGTAGAACACTAAAAATGTATACAAAATAATTTTAAGAAAAGATCAATTATAGTAGCTTATTGATAGTTTGGATGATGTACATTCCCACGAGAGCCAAAATGGCTTCATAGCACTGAAATCAAGAACCCAACAACTTAGGCTCGGTTACAGATGGGTTGGCTAAGGAAGGCCTGCTCAGGTGCAATTCACCAGAGCTAGGCAGAAGATAAATCAGCTTCAGGAGAGTGGTCTGCTCCTTCTCAAGAGGAAAAAGTACAGAATATTCCAGTTATTCTTACCTAATTTTTTCGTAATCTTACCACATTTTCTGTGGTGGAATAATTTCATAAAAGAGAGATTAAGAACATACATAGGAAAAAGCATTCCCTTCTAACAGTGTTAAGTAACTTACCAAATGTTAAGTAACTCAACATTCTATGCTGATTGAGTATAGATCAATGGAGAAGGACAAATTCTTCCACAAGCCTCCTGTGAGTACTAGAAAAAAAATTGAAGGCTCAATTATAATATTAGTCATAAATATATCAAAAATTAATTATAAATAAGAATCATACTGTTTTACAAATGCTTATAATTATCATATGTTTGACTCAATTATTGCTCCCATTTTACAGATAATAATAAACAAAATGTCTAAGGTCACACATGAATTGAATAATAGACTCAAGGTCAAATTCAGTTTCTTCAATTCAATTCAAATTCAATTTCTCTAACTCTGTAATCTCTTACTGATGACAGCACATAAGTAGCCATTTACTTTGTTGCATACAAAATAAATAATTCCAAGTCATATAACCTGTACTTAAATGTTTCTGTTCATAGCACATTGACTCTCTTAAAATATGGCTCTCAGAAGCTGTTAAAACTTTTATTCTTACCTTCTGCTAAAGTGATGATCTATGTCAACAGCAAACATATGCATGCTGATTAGAGGCAGTTATTACATCATGTTAAGTGTGATTACTTAGAGTCCAAAGGCCCAGGCTTGAAAGCCAGCTCAGACATTTGCTGGTAATAACAGGCTACACTGAAGAAATTACTTAACATTCCAGACCTCTTTTTCTTAATGGGACAATAAAGCTTACTTCATGGCATTGTCATGAGGACTAAATTATATGGTCTATTTAAAGTGAAAAGCACAAATTCTGACACATAGTAAATACATAAGAAATCATTACTAAAAAGAAGACAAAAGGCAAGAGAAGATGAGGAAGACTAGGAAGGGCCATCCAAATGCTACTGTGGCAGCATTGAGGGAGGAGAAGTAAAGAAGAAAGGAAGCAAAAACTACAGTAAGAATGTGTAAATATAAACTCTTTCTGTAAGCACTGAGAGCATTGAGCAGTAAGAGCAGGAGCCATGTGTTGCTGACCTTATCTCTAGTGACTAGAGGAGTGTATTCTCAGAGCGGAACTCCACAAATGCATGTGAAACAAGACCAATCTTCACACAAAGTCATCCTAGAGCTAAGATGTTTAGCAAACAGCTTCTCTGCTCCTGAGACCCTTCCTGACTCTTTTCATCTGACCTAAACCATAGCACTTTTTTCTTACCAATCATACTACAGAAGAAGGACACAATTATCTTTCCCATCACTGTCTAGTATCAATGAAGTCCTTCACATGAATCTGCCAATGACTGCTGTAGGCAGAAGATGTAAGCTTTCTGGTCCTTGGTTTTCTCAATTTTAGAACATGTGGCTTCAAGAACTATAATAAGACTATATTATAATCATAATATTTAAACCATGGTCGGCAGACTCAAGGGCCTCTCTTATACACACTCATTTTTCAAAATAATTCTGGAAGGTATGGAATAAGGCTTTCTGTAAAGTAGCAAGCACTTACTGTTGTAGTTAATATATTTCAGTTCTTTCTACTTTTGTATAATCTGTTCTGTTGAGTTTGGGTTAATGCACAAATATTTTTTTATTTTGCAAATAAATACAGGTATTTAAATATATACTTTTATATCTGATGTATGAATAATATTAATACTGGACTTGTATGGTATTTTATGAATATACTATTTCCATTACCTTTTTTCATGTGACACTCTCAAAAATCCCATGATAGTGAAGAGCAACCACAATGAGGCCATTTTGCAAATGGATAAGCTCTATCATGATATTGGAGATGGATCTTACTATAATTTCCTCATTAATTGCAAACTCAGTAACCAAGTCTACCTCCACTGACACTGAATACCAGGTTTTAGTATCTCACATTATCACTAACAATAAAGGAGGTGATGAACATGGCAGAACTTTCCCCTTCCAAAAGTTGTCTACCTTAGGGATTCGTCTTTGGTACTATGAGAGTATTGAACTAATAAAGAGACCCTAGCTGTTGAAGTGTTCCACTTTCTGTGGCAATGAAGGAGAGATACCTGAGTCCTGCATGACAGTGACAGCCCTTTCTTCTTCTAGAGAAAGACTTCCACAAATATCTCAGCGAAGAAATCCTATACTAGCCTGATAAACAGAGTATGAGCTCCCCAGTCCTTCAGTTTCCAGCTGCATTGCCAGGGTCTGCATGAAGGGGAAGAAGAAATCCCTGACATCCTTTCTTAGCACCCATTTTATATCTTCAGATTTTCTCTATTTCAAAATGAGGAGTTGCTCTTTCTTTTTTATATTTTTTATTGGTGCATTATAGTCATACATCTTAATGGGGTATAAGATGATAGAGGCATATATACACACCTTACTCATTTAGCCACTCTTTCTTATAACTACATCAAGAATACTCACAGATTCAGCCAGCATTCTCCCTGATATAATTCAAAACACCTGACCACCATAACATAGAAGAAGGAATATGTATTTTGTCACAGTTCTGGAGATTTCAGGGATTCACATTAGACCAAGTAAAGTCTGCAGAGCTCAGAGGATGGTACCAGGAGGCATGGAGAAGGAATGTAAGAGTTCTGCTTTCACATCATGAAGGTCAGAAGCAGAGAGAGGGAGATCAAGGGAAGAATGGACCATATGTAAGCCCCAAGGCCACAGTTCAAAGACCCCTTGTCAGCAACCAAGCCCTGCCTCCAACATGGCTGCCTTGTCTACATAAAATCTAGGTAGGCATTCTAAATCCAAATGTAACACCACCAAGCTGGATACTCTTCTCTGTGTGCACTAAATTTTTAAAATATCTTTAAAATGAATTGCGCAAAAGAAACTTCAACAGCACAGGTGTGTTTGCACCTCTATCAAAATAAATTAGATTCACATTAAGATTTCTATGTCTCTTCAGACATATTATTATGTCAATTTACATTAAAACCCTGGTCATTAAAGCTCTTACAAATTCTCAAACTCTAGGGTGTACCACAGCAATTGGTTATTTAGGTCACAACTTAAAGATTCTAAATTAAAAGCTGTATAGAGGGGCTTTAAAATTTGTATTTTTTCTTCCATATAATTTATCCTCCTCACCAGTAATTCTAGTGTTGGTGAAATTTGGAGTGTACTTTGAGAAGGCTGCTTTAAGTCTTCCTCACAGATGATGCTTTTCATGCATTTAGCTTTGAAGTACAAGATCTTAATACTGTATTGATTCACTTAAGTTTACTAATGCAATTTTGTGTTTAAAAAAAAGGATGGACTTTGGAGAAGAGAAAACCTGCAGTCAAAATCTGGGTCTGCAGCTGGGTGTGGTGGCGCACGCTTGTAATCCCCATGCTTGGGAGGCGGAGACAGGAGGATCGCGTAGGTTCAAAGCCAGCCGTGCTAGCCTAAGAGACCCTGTTTCCAAAAAAAAAATTTTAAGTATAAAATAGGTCTGGGAGTGTAGCCCAGAGGTAGAAGGGCTTCCAGGAACCCCAGTACCACCACAAAAAAATCTGTGTCTGCAAATTCTGGGCTTGGGCAAGAAAAGTAACTCCCTGAATTTTTATTGCCTTGTCTATGAAATAGAACACATTCCTGCCTGGAATGTTGTGAACATGAAAATAGTGTAGATTCTGTAGCAACATAGTGTCCAGCCTGCACAGGCACTCTCTGTATTTAAAACACAAAATGTGTGAACCTTGAAGAAATATTCACTTTTAGAAATGGACCCTGAAGAAATAATTATCGATGGATGTGTGAAGATTTGCTTACACAATTGTGTGATACTTACCTCTCTGTAAGTAGAAAAAGGAGAAAGAAGAAGAGAAAGAGAATGAGTTGGAGAAATAGTTGAAGGAGAAAGAAAATAAGGGAAAAACTGATTGCCCATCAGAAATATATTAGACATCTTAAAAGAATAAAAGTATAGATGTGTCACTCTTTACTTCACTATATTATGCAGTCCTAAAATAGGTTGCTATATTGTATAATGGTTATAAAATAAAATGGGAGGTATAGTCACATTTTTGTTATTTAAAAATATCATAGAACTTTAGCAATAATTTTAAAAGGATATTAAGGTTATGGACTATTTTAATTTATTTTATGTTTTTCTATTTTTAACCTTGTACAAGGAGTACCATTTTATGTCAAATTTTAAAATATTCTATTTTCATAATTGAATTTAGATCCAAAGTATGAGTACAGTGCTAGAGACTGTTAAGGTTTATATTCCTCTGTTAATCAGAATTATTTGGCTATCATCATTTAACTAGTTCTAAAGAGAATATCTGTTTATTGAGGGCAAGGTTTGGTACAAACACTGTGCTAGGCTGCCTCATAGATGTTATTTCAGGTGGTCTTCCAAACCATGTTATATGATGTGTATTATTATTATACTCATTTTATAGAAGAGGAAAATCAGACTTAATTAGATTAGCTAAGTAGCCAAAGGTCAGAAAGTAAATGATGAGAGAAACTAGATATATGAGAATGAAGGTCCACAGCTCTCTCTCTGCATTATTTCTTACAGTTGGATGTGAACCTACAACTATCTCAAAGTAGAAATTTTCACTTTAAAAAAATAAAAAGCAAGCCATTGGAAGATTAAGGACCTACCCACAATTCTGCCATAGATTCCCAAAGTCGAGGATACTACCCATCAAGGGTGAGGCACTGGAATGATTCAGGCCAGTGGTAGTTGCCTTGGGTACAATTGGAGACACTGAATATAAATAAGGGGGCAGTGGAGGCACACAGGGGGGCACTGAGTCACTTTTTCTAAAAAGAAAAAGTGTCAATTAGTTTTGGAATTTATAGGGGGCTTTGACATCTATGCTTTCTCAATCATACCAGTGCTAAGTTGTCCCAATGGAACTGCTCTCTGACCTCTGTTTCTCAACCTTGCACACTCAGGTGCTAAGCAACATTGATAGAACCTTGCAAAAGCCAAGCTTGCACCCTCTACAGTGTGACTGCTTAAGCCATTCATGAAGACCATGTGCCAGGTTGCAAGCAGAGGGCCAGCCTGCTGGCTTTGGTGTCCAGACAGAGTAGAGTATAGAAGGGAAGAGTCAATGGGCATTTTGCCTGGCTGAGGACTCTGAGATTGAACCCTCCATAGATATGCAAATTGAATTCTGTGTAATTTGTGCTTTTCAATAACCTCAGCATGTGTTGGATGTGTACAAAAAGAACGGTAAAATAAAATTGCAGACAAAAGGGGGAGTCAGAACATAGAAAGGGAAAGAATCGGTATATTCCTCCAGCCGAACAATGGGTCATAATAAATTCGCCAGCCATTAGCTCTTTGGTTATACAGAACAAAGAGATTGAAATGAAATGGGGGAAAAAGAATCACAGTTAACTGTTAGGTGGCTGGCCTGCTTCCACTTGGCCAACAAGGCAGATCACAAGATGAGCCGGGAGTCTGCCCCGGGGCATCTGCCGCCTCCATGGGGCAGCCCCCACCAGTGTTCAACACAGCCATGGCTCTTCCATATGTTCAAGTGCCATTGGAGCAATTTTTCCTTAGGAAAACATGTAATAAAAAGATCCAATTGAAGGCTGGGGATGTATATCAGTGGTAGCATGCTTGCCTAGCATGCACACGGCCTTGAGTTCAATCTCAGCACTACACACACAAAAAAATCCAATTGTGTTTTAATTGACCATCAGTTATCCTATAGTTACATGTCCCTAAAAGAATTATAACAGGATATAAAAGGGCAAACACAAATAAAATAAAACACAGAGAGAGGCATGCAGAAAGAAACTGAAAGAAAAACAGACAAAAAGGAAAGAAAATATTAAAGAGTTGATAATAAACAGAACTGATGTCAGTGATGCTGCTCCCACTCAGCTCCATAATTTCTGAATGTTGACTATGGTTTCTAACCCAAAGGAAAGAATCCCTGGCAGCCAGCCACACACTGCTTGGAGCCCTGAGAAGACTGCTAGGAGATTGTCTTCTGGTTGGAGCATGTCCTTCCCAATTATTACATTTGTCTATTAGCTTATAGTTACCTTTTAATGCGTTATCTATGGCCTCTGAACTTAGAGCCTGGAGTTCTACTATGTATCCTAATAAGCATTGATCCTGACCCATTTTAGGTGACCAAACAATATTTACAAATTAAATGAAGGATGGATGGATGGGGATGGATGGATGGATGGATGGATGGATGGATGGATGGATGGATGCTAGACCTGCTAATCCTCACACTGGTTCTGTGAGTTCATTGTTATTAATTCCATTTTACAAATGAGGAAAATAATGCCTAGAGAAATCTAAGTATGCCCTTTACCCTGTAAAATAGCATCACTCCAAGAGGATTTATATCCTGAGGGAAAAAAAGAGGATAAAATCTGTGTGAGGTTTGGGCAGAAAATAGAGAAAGGGTAAGGAATCAGAGGAAAGAGAGGTCAGGCAGAAATTATGAAAAAGCTAAAAAGGGGTTCTGCTTGGTGCCCTCATTATAAAGGACAAGGTTTTGGCTTTATTTGAAAAGTGAATAATGAAGTCCAGAGTGAGGATAAGCCAGAAACGTATGACATCATATTAGCATAAAATCAGGAGTTTAAGATAGACTCCTAAATCCTATTTGGCTCTGACAGCAGGTGGACAGGGTTGCGGATTTGCAAACTGGCCAAGGTCATAGCTTGTAGTCCTAATGCAAAGTGAAGGTCAATAGAGATTTGATAAATAAACAGAAGTGTTCAGAGATTCTGGTGTCTGCATTAGAAAGAGGAAAGTGGCTAGGCAGTTTTCTTTGGATGGGGTTGGAACAATCTCTCTCTTAAAGACATAAGCCCCATGGACCCTGCTTGCCATAATTTTCAGAGTAATATGATTTTTGACAAATTCATTAAGCAATAAGACATGACAGACTGTAAATTGTTCCACTGTTAATTTACGTCCACTCTATTGTTGGGCATCCAGCCAAAACTGGTCCTATCTGTGAGCAAAGATATAAATTGCCGTCGTGTAACTCACAGTTGGAAAGTGAGGATCAGAGAATGATCACTTTGTAGAATCCTCCAAGAGAATGGGAATTCAGTCCCTTACTGAGGTGCTGACTTCCACTGAGTGTCTGCTTTGTAACAGCCTCCACCCTTGAGGAGAGTTTATCAGGATTAAGGAAATACACATAGCATGTTTTCCATACATAATACATCGTGCGCTAAAGGTAAGAAATAATTTCTTGAGGAGCACAGAAAAAGGTGTAATAATTTCTAGAGCAAGAAGGTATGAAGGGATAGGATTGGGGGACCTGCAGAGAGAAGATTTTCTTAAAATTGGATTCTACAATAAATGCAGATGTTCCTCAAATGAAAAAAATCACAGAAGCCCTGAGGAGTAAAAACCCACAGAGGCTTGATGATAAGGTGTGTTCAGAGACCTTGGGAGAGTTAGTGAAACTGTAACTCACAGTGCAAGGTGGAAAAGCAGAAGCATGTTGTATGACAAGGGAGTAGGCTTGGATTTAAATGGGAAGGGTGGAACTTTATGCTAAACATCTAGGAGTTAATTTACTCCTCTGTTTTTCCATTGCTACTACCTAGCTCAGAAGATTATTATCACACTGGAAGACTAAAGACATCAACTCAGGATAATATGATTCAATCAGTAGTTATTCAAAAGGATAGAAATCCCAAGGTTATCATGCTGTTATGATCATTTAGGCAACAAACAATTATAAAAAGAATAGTGACAGCTGGATGTCGTGACACCTGTAATCCCAGTACTTGAGAGGCTGAAACCAGAGGGTTGCAGGTTTGAGGACAGCTTCATCAAGGTAGTAAGACTCTCAGCAACTTAGTGAAACTCTGTCACAAAGTAAAAAATAGAGTAGGTCTTGGGGTGATCGCAGAGGTAGAATGACCCTGGGTTCAATCCCCAATACTACAAAAAGAAGGAGAAGGAGGAAAAGGAGGAGACAGAGGAAAAGGAGGAGGAGAAGAAGAGAGAAGGAGGAGGAAGAGGACTAATCTGTACTGATCATCATTATCTGAGTCACTTATTGAAGTTATTTTACTCAAGCCACAGAAGTGAATTAGAAAGCAACATCTCAGGGGTTTTAGTGAGGAAGCTTTCCAGGCCTATTGCCTCATAATCTAAAATTACTTCAGGACTCTTCCTTTATCTTTAAGCATCTGGAAATTGAAAGAGAAAGATTTAGGGTTTGGACAATGTAGATCTCCATGCCACTATCCCTATTTTCTGCTTATCAAGTAGATTCCTTTTCACATACCTCTGGACTGAATCAACAGATTTACTCCATAGACTTGATTCCTCTTTAAGTTTCTATTATGCACATATAAAGAAAGGGAAAGGAAGGAGGAAGGACAGTAGGAATTGAATACTGACCCAGGGCTGTAGAGTCAAGGGACTTGACTGGCAAAAAGGAACTGGGATTCAGGAGTTTTATTCTA
Source organism: Muscardinus avellanarius (assembly GCF_963383645.1). Lineage (NCBI taxonomy): Eukaryota > Metazoa > Chordata > Mammalia > Rodentia > Gliridae > Muscardinus > Muscardinus avellanarius. The sequence continues at coordinate 52,269,635 of NC_137788.1, forward strand.
CCTTCTCACTCAACATCCTTGAAAAAAGACACCACCTTTCCAGGCTGTTATGGAAATTAAGATAACTTATGTGAAATATGTGGCATAAAGTAGCCCCTCAAAAGAGGCTATTGAATCTAAATGTATAGTCTGCTAGTACTGATTTTGAGAAATAAGCAAAGTCTCAATGGGAAATGCTCAATATATTGGAAAAGGGCTTCAGACCCAAAGAATAAGCTCGATAAAATCATCAACATGATCTCATAGCACTGTGAATGTTTTACATCGGTCCAGTCTTCTCAGCCCCCAGAGACCTTTTGCCAGGTCCCGTCTTATGCTGATATTGTTCTTGGAGTTGGCATGCTTTCTTAGTCTTCTTCAACCTGCACACACAGGAGACAGGTCCCCAGAGATCTGGTGAAGTTTTCTTTCATGTGGCTCTATGTCTGTGAAATGCATGGAGTCTTTGGGGATTCCTGACATCATTTAGACATTCTTTGCCTGCCCACTGCAGGAGGCTTCACAGAAAAGGCATTCTGGCACCTCACAAACTAATGGGAAGCAAGTGAGGTGGGAAAAAAGAATACTGGTGTTGGTCTCAGAAGGCCTGTGTTCAGAAACTTACCCCTATCACTTGGGAGACCTAGGAAAGAAGAACTTTTGGAATCCTCAGCCTTCTTGTAAAAAATGTAAATAAGGCCTACTATTTGGTATTATTTCTTGACTCAAATGATATAACTTAGGTGAAAGCACTTTATAAATCCTAAAGTGCCAACAACTGTGAGTGTTATAACTCTCATCATCATTATTTATGGTGATGGATTGTAGGGGCTTTATGGGCTTTGCTGTCAGTTAAATCTTTTAGTCCTCATGTTCCCATTACCCCCTGGCTACTGTCTCTACCATGCAGGATCATAGCAGGAGGCAGAATTTCCAGACAGTACAAATGGAAAGACTTTAATGAGCTCATACTTAGAAAGGTACAGGCTCAGTTAAAGGAATAAAAAATGGATGGTGAAGTCCCATAAGACTAGCAACAGCTGGAAGCAGTTATTGCTTTTCCCAGAGTTCAATGGAGACTAGACCTTTGAAAAAGGAGGGGTTGCCTAAAGGGATGCAGTTATTACCAGATGTGGGACACAAAAACAGAAAAGACTTCTCTCTCCTGCCCACCAATGTCCCATTGGTCAAACCCAATTGTAAGGCAACTAGAAAGGAATCCAAATGATATAATTCATGGGATCAAACCCTCCAAGATGAATGCCTTTGTGGCAACTGTCATCTTCTTATTCTGTTTTTCCCAGTGTTTTGTGCCTGATATCCAGGCAGCAGCATTTCTGGTAGTTACACACATAATTGTGATTCCTGTATCCTATAGAGATGTATCTTAATATCTGTCTGCACTAGCTATATGACCTCAGAAAATTTATGTAATCTCTGAGAACCTCTGGTTTCTCATCTGAAAAAGGGAATTGACAAGAATGCCAATTCCAGAAGATTAGTTGAGTATCAAAACAGTAATATTGGCAAAGCTCTTTCCTAGGTACACAGTGAGCACTCTATAAATATAAGGTAAATTGGTAATTTACTTTTCATATACATTTTTACTGTTTCCCCCTCTCCAACCTCTACACTGAATATTCTTGTCCATGAAGCCTTATTCCCTTGTATCTTTAACCTGTTTGATAATTTAATTTTTTTTAACTGGCACTCATATATCCCTGGCAGACTTTTTATTTTATTTCTTTTTTATTTGACTTATTGGTTGCATCTATAGTATTGGTTATTTCTACCTCTTTCCTTAGATTCTATGTTTTCATTTTCTTACTTTCATCTCACTTAAAAAAGAAAGAGGTGATGTTAAGATCCATATCAAACTCAATATCCTGCTTTGAGAAAAATTATCTTCAAATGAATTTAGATATTATTTTTATTAAAATATAATTTAGGGCTGCAGATACTCTTGATAATTTTCAACACTGAGAACTAAGTAAAATGCTTTTTATTTAGCATTTATTATTCATTTTCTATAAATATCTATTATAGTAGTAAGTTGATTATATTGTCATATAGAATCTACACAATAAATATTAATAAGTGTCAATACACTTCCCCTTTTCACAGTCAAGAAATTCAGGCCAGAAGGGTTAAGACATTTTCAAATTAAAAACTAATAAAGTTGGGATCCAGTATAGGTCTTTCAGATTCAAGAACCTGAGCCCTTAACATCCATAGCATTCAGCTTCTCAAATGTTTCAAGGCTGATGACTTTGGCAACTTGAAGCTGTGGGGGTTTTTTTAATTTTTAATTGGTGTATTATATTCATACATCATAATGGGATTAAAAAACATGTGTAGATACACATGCACACATCGCCCAGTTAGTCCCTACCCTTCCCCACCCCACTCCCTCCCCATCCCTCCTTCCCATGCTTGGCTTAGTGGTTGACATCTATATGTTTGTTTAAGTACATCATGTGCTTTAGAGAGTTTCCTTCTTTCCCCTCCCATCACCTCAGTTAGGTTGCCTTGTTTGCGCCTCTATAGGGTCTCCTTTTTAACCTGGAGATCCTCCTATGACCCATTTCACCTTAGCTTTCACATCTAGGGAAAGCATCCAATTTTTTATTTTTTGTGACTGACTAACCTCACTTAGCATAATGTCCTTCAGTTCCATCCATTTCCCTGAAAATGATGTAATTGTGGGGTTTTTTTATAGTTGAGTAAAATTCCATTGTGTACATATCCCACAGTTTTGTAATCCATTCATCTGTTGATGGACATCTTGGCTGGTTCCATAGTTTGGCTATGGTGAATTGTGCAGCTATGAACATAGATACACATGCATTAGTTTGGTAGTTTGGTTGGCTTTGTTTGGGGTAGATACCCAGAAGCGGTATTGCTGGGTCAAATGGTAAATTTGTTCCCATTCTTCTGAGGATCCTCCATACTATTTTCCAAAGTGGTTGCACTAATTTGCAATCCCACCAACAATGTTTTAGAATTCCCACTTCTCCACACCCTCACCAGCATTTGCTGTTATTTGTGTTTTGAATGATTGCTATTCTAGTTGGAGTTAGGGGAAATCTCAGGGTAGTTTTGATTTGCATCTCTCTGATTGCCAATGATTTTGAGCATTTTTTCATGCACTTATTGGCCATTTGAATTTCTTCTTTCATGAAGTGTCTATTTAGTTCATTTGCCCATTTTTTGATTGGATTATTATTTTTGTGTGTGTTTGTGTTGGGTTTCTTGAGTTCTCTATATTTTATATATTAGTCCTCTATCTGAGGAGTAGGTGGCAAAAATCTTCTCCCATTCTGTTGGCTCTTGGTTGAGGTTCTTGACAGTTTCCTTTGCTGAATAGAAGCTATTCAGTTTCATGCAATCCCACATATTGATTTGCCTTTTAGTTTCTTGTGCCTTTGGGGTCTTGTTGAGAAAATTTTTATCTGTGCCTAATATGTTGCAGTGTTGAACCTATGCCCTCTTCAAGGAGCCTCAAGATCTCTGGTCTAATTCCAAGTCTTTGATCCATCTTTAATTGACTCCTGTGCAGGGTAAAAAAAAAATGGAATTTATTTTCATTTTTCTGAATATAGTTAACCAGTTTTGCCAAGACCATTTGTTCAACAGGCTATTTTTCTTCCAGTATATGTTTTTGGCCCGTTTGTCAAATATCAATTGGATGTAAGTGTGTGGATTTGTTTTTGTCTTCTATTCTGCTCCATTGGTCTTTGTGTCTGTTTTTGTGCCAGTACCATGTTGTTTTTATTACAATGGCTTTGTAGTATAGTTTAAAGTCAGGTATTGTAATTCCTCCTCATGAATTCTGTTCCTGAGAACTACTTCGGCCATTCTGGGTTGTTTGTTGTTCCAAATGAATTTAAGGACTGATTTTTCTGTCTGTGAGGAATGATAATGGTAATCTAATGGGTATTGTGTTGAATCTGTAGATCACTTTTGGAAGTATGGCCATTTTGATGATATTTATTCTGCCTATCCATGAACATGGCTGATTTTTCCATCTTCTAAGATCTTTGATTTCTTTTTACAATGTTTTGTAATTTTCTTTGTAGGGTTCTTTTACCTCTTTGATTAATTTTATTTCTAAGTATTTTATTTTTGTGGAAAATCCTGAGTGGAAGTGTTTTCTGAATTTCTTTTTCAGTGGATTTATGGTTTGTGTACAAAAAGCTTCTGATTCTCAGGCCAGATAGGTTAAAACACATTTGCAAATTAAAAACTAATAAAGTCTGGATCCAGTGTAGGTGTTTCAGATTTGAGAACCTCAGCCTTTAACATCCATAGCATTCAGCTTCTCATAATGCCTCAAAGCTTATGACTTTGGCAACTTGAAGCTGTGGTTCATTTCTTAATTTTTTGTGTGTGGTACTGGGGATGGAACTCAGGGGCATTCTACCTCCAAGTTACACCCCCAGCCCAATTTTTTATTCTTTATATTAAAACAGGGTCTCACTGAGTTGCAAAGGGCCTCACTAAGTACCTGAGGCTGTCTGCAATCCAGGATCTTCCTGTCTTAGCCCCCCAAATACTGGGATTACAAGCATGCACCACCACTCCCAGTTATTTCTTAAATTTTAACACTTAGTGATCTTCCCTTCAGTATACCTAAGGAAGTTATTTATACAAAGAAAATTTACAGAGAGAAAAATTTTTAAATGATTTCAAGATTTCTCTAAAAATATCAAGTGAAACACATGGCTGAATCTGATAGGTTTGAGATTTTTCCTATTTTTTCTGACTGTGTATAAGGTGATCAAATTATCCATCAAGATGCTGAAAAAGAAGACAATTCATCTATCTGCTTGGTTCAGGCCCTATGAGGGAGTGTTGAACTACCTCACAGCAGAAAATGCAAGACAGAGGTAAAAAAAAAAATTGCCATTTGCCTTTAGAGAACCATAATCCTGCCACTAGGATTATGGACATATCTGGTCAGAAAAATATTCATTTCTTACCAACACAAAATGATCCTGGAAGAGGAGACAAGACAATCTAAATTATTACTTCCCCTGCAGGCAAGAGCAGAAATGTAGGAATCCTGATTTTTACCCTACACATATACACAGTAAGGACAAAACTGCACAGTAGTTCCCTGTACATTTTTTTGGACTTAAGTAAATATTTTAATAGAAAACATTAATGATCAAGTTATGTTATTTCAACCCTATCCAAATATCCTCATCCATTCATGGAAAATAAAACCTCATTAGCAAGTGTTATAAAGATTAGATTAGATAACTCACATTAAAGTTTTTTATAAATAAGTTTCACAATTCATATAGCATCCTGTTATTTTATGATCTGTACCTCTCTCAATCTTTACTAAGAGTTCTTATTCCAGTCCTTTCTCCACCTCCACTCTTCTTCCTGTGCTATTTCTATTTCTCTGTGTTCTTATCTTCTGCCTCAGGTTCATTACTTCCCATATGGGCTTCTTTCTGAAAGAGTGATGTGATCATGATAACAATGATGATGATGATTACCATCACCACAGATGAAGACTGTGTGATATTACATTAGCAAACTATGGATGATACTGCTAGAAATTAAATATATGTGGTCATCATTTCCCAAAGATGTGAAACTATATTTTTGTCCCTAGTAGTTTATTTTTTATGGGGGACTGGAGAGGTACTGGGGATAGAACTCAGAAGCATTCTACTTCTGAATTATACTCCCAGATCTTATTTTTTGTTTTGAAACAGGGTCTTACAAGGTTACTGAGATTCTCACTAAGTTGATGAGGTTATCCTTGAATCTTCAATCTTCCTGTCCAGTCTCCCAAGTACTGAAATTGCAGGAGTGTTTCATCATGCTAAGCTTCCTTGGTAGTTTCTTGACATTTTATATTTTTAATACCCACAATTTTATCTCTTTGAAAAATAATAAATGAAATAATAATAATACTGATTTCTCATTGCAGGATTTCAGAAAGAGAAGGCAATTTTAGAGTCATGTCCTTCTTCCTCTCAACCATATGCTATGGTATAGGACAGTTAGGAACGATTCACTCACTCAGATCCAAACAGTAAATCCTCGCAGAGTGTCTCTAGATTCAAGATTATAGCTCCTTCTCCAGTTTTCAGTATTTGAAACTGGTTAGGTGGGGAAACAAAAGTTTCCAAACATAGTAAAAGAGGTTGTTACACAGATAACAGGAAACTTTTAGAACCCCCTTTAGACAAAATCAGAGAAAAGGTTCACCACACACCACATAATAGTCAAACTGACCAATGTAGAAGCCAAGGAGAGAATCTTAAAGGCAACAAAAACAAAAAAACAAGTGACATTCAGAGGCAAACCAATTAGAATCACTCCGGACTTCTCAAACCATGTCATGAAAGCCAAAAGCACCTGGAGTAACATATTGCAAACTCTGAACAAAAACAATTTGCAGTCAAAAGTTTCTACCCAGAAAAACTATCTCTCAATAGATGATTGAGATGGGGAAATAAAAATCTTCCATGACAAAAAGCTGAAAGAATTTATGTCCTCCAAATCAGTAATAGAGAAAATACTCCAAGAGATTAACTGCAAAGAATAAATAAGTAATACACACCAGAACTAATAAATTTTAAATCACAGTAAAAAGACCAGGTATTTTCTGCTTTCTTATGTTATGCAATCAACACTATACAGTATCACCTATAATTGTGGCAAAATAAATGAATTTGAGCTCAATTAGGCATTAATTATCATTTTCAGAAAATATAAAGGATAGAGAAGCATTCTAAACAACACCCCAAGAATGCAATGAGCCAAGATCAGAATGAAGTAAATTTAAGTAAGCCAGTTTCTTTAACAAATAAGTGACAAGTAATAAAGAAGGTAAAATGGTTTCTGTTAATGAGTAGAAAATATGAGATACTTTTCAACTAAATTTTTAGATCTCATTTGAATCCCACTTAAGAAAATTACAGGAAACTAGAATGGTTAAAAACGAACTGCATCCTCAAGTTCTGTGTGCGCTGTCATAGTGTTTGGGCTTTGAGAGACTGTTAATGTGGCAAGAGATGCCTCACACATGATTATTAACTGGTTGAGATGTTGGTTAGGCAATTTTTCTGATTCCTTCTTATTGAAGTTACCAATTTCAAATTTACTCAAACAACATAATAGGTATTGATATACCCAAGTATCATAAATTTTGTCTCTAAAGATGGACACAATGATATCTTCCTTTCCACATGCCCTTTTACAAGAAGACTTTGATACCTGCTCATCAAGAAATGAAATATTTGCTGCCTGGACTGCTTGAGTCTGGTTGTCCCTGTGACTGATTTTGACAAACAAAATGTGTCAAAAACTGATGCCTGTGACTTCTAATGCTGGGTATTATAACAACTTCTGCTTCTCTCTTACTAGAGCCCTGAATCACTGTGTAAAGAAATCTAAGCCAGGCATGGTGGAGCACGCTTGTAATCCCCGAGCTTGGGAGGCAGAGACAGGAGGATCGCGCAGGTTTGAAGCCAGCCGCGCGCGCTGGCTTAGGAGACCCTGCTTCCAAATAAAAATGTAAAAATAGGTCTGGGAGTGTAGCCCAGAGGTAGAAGGGCTTCCAGGAACTCCAGTACCACCAAAAAAAAAAAAAAAAGAAAGAAAGAAAAAAGAAATCTAGCTACCCTACTGGAGAAGTGACATGAAGAGAGAGATCCTTATCCAGCCTGTGACTTTTCCAATACTCCCATCTGAGCTACCAGATATATCAGTGAAGCCACGACACCATGTTGGACATTCAAGCCCCAGACATATAGGACCACATTTGAGCCTGACTGACCCATCAACCGAATACAGTGATGGGAATGAACATAGTTGATGCTACATAGAGAATAAGGACCACTCAACAGAACTTATCACCCAGTAATTTGGTGGCAGTTTACCATTTAGCAACAGATTCTTCGTATACACAGAATTAAAATCAGATGGAGTCTTGGCCCTTATAAGTTTTATACTTAAGCTTGATTTTAAGAACACAAAAATAGAAATAAACCAAATGGACACCAAAGTTCCCTGAACATTTCAACATTCATTTTCACTTGAACTTCACAATAGCCCTTGAGGGAAAAACCAAGGCACAAAAAGGTTAAGTGTCTTTCCCAAAATCAGATAGCTAGTAATTTGCCCATCCAGCCTCCCTAATTTCAACCTCATCCTTCTGAAGTCATAAGGACAATTCTTATCTCACCACTGAATGAAGAGAGTGAAAAGGTCAGACAAGGAGAAGTGCTGTTATTACAGTTCGGTTAAACCACTTAGATGCAGCCCTCTACTCCAACATTTCCTCTAAGTCCCATTTTAAAATTTAGATGATTAAACAAAGAAAAAAAAAGGAAAAAACACTGTGCACATCACATTTCTAAGTCCTAAACAAACTACAACTTGTTTTTAAGAAAAAGTAACTTTTAAGTATCCCAGAGGTTTCAATCATGGAAATTGTTTCAAAGAAGACATAAAAATGGTGAATATGTACATTAAAAGTGCTCAACAAAGCTGGGTGGGGTGGTGCACACTTATAATCCTAGTACTTGGGAGACTGAGAAAGGAGGATCACAGGTTCTTGGCCAGCTTCAGCTATTTAATAAACCCTCCACAGCTTAGTGAGACCCTATTTCAAAATAAAGAATAAAAAATTGGGCTGGGCATGTAGCTTGGAGGTAGAATGCCCCTGGGTTCGATTTCTAGTTCTGCAAAACAAAAAATAAGTGCTCAACATAATTAAGCATCGGGAAATGTAAATAAAAACCATGATATTTCACCTCATAACTGTTAGGATGGCAATTATGAATAAGTACTGTGAAGGATGTGGATAAAGAGGATGTATACAATTTGGAGGAATGTAAATTGGTACAACCATTACAGAAAACAACATGAATGTTCCACAAAAAGTTAAAAATATATCCAGAAGTGATGGGATACTTGTAATCCCAGCATTTGGGAGGCTGAGACAGGAAGATTGCGGTTCTCTGACAGCCTCCGCTACTTAGTGAAGATTTTTGCAACTCAGTGAGACCAGGAGAGTTTCAAAAGATTAAGAATAAAAAATAGGGCTAGGGGTGTCACTTGGAGGTAGACTTCCCCTAGGCCCCATCCTAGTACTGCACCAAAAAAATAATAATTAAAAATATAGTTGTCCCAAAAAACAGAAATCCCACTTCTGGGTTTGTAGCTAAAAGAAGTGAACCCAGTATGTTGAAGAGACATCTACACTCACTCTCAAGTTCACAGTAGGCAAGATGCAGAAATTATCTATGTATCTTTTTATGGATAAATGAAGAAATTGTGATATATGCACAACACTCGCTCACACAATAAAATATTATTATACTATTACAAAAAAGAAAAGAAATCCTGCCATTTATAACTATGTGGATGAACTTGGAAAACATTTTGCTTATGAAAATAAGTCAGGCCGGGCGTGGTGGCAGGGACAATCCCTGCGCTTGGGAGGCGAAGACAGGAGGATCACACAGGTTCGAAGCCAGCTTTCCTGGCTTAAGAGACTCTTGTTTCCAAATAAAAAAATATAAAATAGGTCTGGGAGTGTAGCCCGGAGGTAGAAGGGTTTCCAGGAACCCGAGTACCACCAAAAAAAAAAAAAAGAAGGAGGAGGAAGAGGAGGAGGAGGAGGAGGAGGAGGAGGAAGAGGAGGAGGAGGAGGAAGAGGAGGAGGAGGAGGAGGAGGAGGAGGAGAAGGAGGAGGAAGAGGAGGAGGAGGAGGAGGAGGAGAAGGAGGAGGAGGAGGAGGAGGAGGAGGAGGAGGAGGAGGAGGAGGAGGAAGAGGAGAAGGAGGAGAAAATAAGAAATAAGTCAGACACTGAAACATGAATATTGCATGACATACCTAATATGTAAAAATTTTTTAAAGTTTAACCCAAAGAAGTAGACAATAGAATGGTGCTTTTCAAGGGCTGGAGGATGGGGAAAATGAGATAAGTTGGTGAAAGAGGGTAAACTTTCATCTATGATATGAGTAAGTTTTTAAGATCTAATGTACACTATGATAATGTTTAACAATAATGTAATATATGTTATATTTGATAAAAGAGTGAATCTTAAATGTTTGCATCACAAAAAAGCAAGAACTATGTATGATGATAGACATGTTAATTAGTTTGATTGTGGGAATCACTAGATAGGGCATCTTATATAACTTAAATTCAAATAATTTTTAATTTGTCAATAATACTTCTATGAAAGTAGGGTTTTTTAAAAAATCCACACATTGGTGATGAAGACCGACAAGGAAATATACATTTACAATTCAATGTGATAACAGTTTTGATATTTTGAACATTTTTAGTACTAATACTTGCCTTGTATGAGTGTTGTGAGGATTGGATGAATTAATGCATAGGAAGCCCTTAGAATAGAACAAGAACAAATGCTTCTTATGCAGGATTTATTCAGTCCTCACATCAGCCATAAGATGAGAGTGTTATTATTAAACCTATTTCACAGATATAAAAACCAGGATACAGAGCAGATAAACCATTTGACAGAATGTACTTTTGTGGTAGTACTTGACTTTGACCCAAGCCGACAGAGTCCAGAGCCCACAGGATCTAATCACTTCCCAAGACAACCACTGTGGAGGCAAACATAAGGCACTTTAGAAGCAAAAAAGGAAAGCATTAAATTCAATCTAAGTGTCAGAGAATGGCACTCATTTACGGTCTGGGCTATATAATTCTTTCTTTGTTTGTGCTTGTACTATAGTGAATGCTCAGGTTTGACCTCCAGTGCCTCCTCCCAAAGCAGAGCCATGCATCAAAGCAACACAGATGATTTTATATCAGCATGTCATATTATTCGTCAGTTAGGCCTTGGGAAACTGACAAAGAAGCAGATGTTAGGAATATTATATGTAGTATAAATATCATGATGATGTGCAGTTGTCAAAAGCATCTAGTTTCTTGGTTAAAAAGAACATTTTATGTAGAAAGTCTCTTACAAAGCTAAGGTTTCAGCTAAAAGGAAGGAGAGAGTAAACATTAAAAAGGTGCACAGAGGTGCATCCACAGAAAGATGCAGAACAATAGAGAATTATGTTTCATGTGTGTCTTACTCGTCTGTCTCTGAGAAGGCAATATGTAATGTAGGAAGACTCTTGGGAAAATTGCCAACACTAGGCAAGCTTTCAATAGAGGTGTGTATGTTACATATTTAGAAAGCACCAGCCAGCACTTTCTTGAGTGGATTTGCCCTTTGACTTGCCTATTTGAAATGACACACACAAAAAAAAGCAGTTGAAAGGACTTATTATCTAGTAAGCACCAATCATGTACTATATGTCAGGTGTTACCCCAGATCTTCTTCTGCAGTGTGTGTGTGTGTGTGTGTGTGTGTGTGTGTGTGTGTGTGTGTGTATTGAACCCTGGGGCATTCTACCTCCAAGTACACCCCCAGCCCTAGTTTATTTTTCATTTGGAAACAGAGTCTCACCAAGTTGCTGAAAGCTTTATTACATTGCTGAGGCTGGCCTTGAACCTGTGATCCTCCTGTCTCAACTTCCCAAGTAGTAGGATTACAGGTACCACCATGCCCGGCTGCATTTATTATCTAATCTTTTCACTAATATTACAAGGGAAATATTTTACTTCTCTTCTAAATTTGAGCAAATGAGTCTCATGCTCATCTTGAAAGCATGAAGTTAGAATTTAAACCCATATCTTACTGCCGCCAAAGCCCTTTCCACTCACACATGATTCCCCTCTGACACTTGGTTGGTCTTTTCATTAGAAAAAAACTTAAATTTTAAGTTGATGCTCACATGATCCATGAGGGCAGAGACTACCCCAGTCTTGTTTACTATTTAATCCCAACTACTGGGGAAGGCACAGAACAAGATGCTGGAAAAGGACTATTTGTAATTGTCAGAAGATACTTTAATTTGAATAACTATCCACAGAAGATACTTCAATTTGAACAGCTATCCACATGTGGAACTACCTTCAGCTGAGTCGAGGAAATCAGGTAAGAGATCGATCACAGTTTCTGATTATAGCATAATAGTATTAGATGTATTGAAAAGGATTGGAAAGACAGTTTTATATTACTCCTAGTATCTTTCTCCCAGCCCCAGTCAGAACAACACAAATAGAAATACTGTCTGCAGAGAGAAAGAAAGGAAAGTAAACGTAGGACTTTGGTTTAGAATCCAAACTCAAGACCACCATCTTAACAAAGAACTGGACAGATCTCCAAGGATCCCAATTCCAGGACCATACCCATGGGTTGAATCTCCAGACTTGTCTTGGTATCACCAGGGAACTACAACCACGATGAAAAAAGGACACAAATTCTGTCCTACATTGCCATGGGATAACCACAGTGTCCTGGGGATCAGAATAACTCACAATGATAGGAAGATCTCCAGCCCAGCATGGCACCAGCCTTAGCAGCTAAATTATTCTAACCTGGTGTAGCATCTACTATGGGTTTCTAGGGCTTAAAGTTCCCAGTAGCATTGCAACAGCTACAGAAGGCATGAGCCTAACAACCACAGATAACACATGTCTAAAATTTTTGGATGGACTTAGTGTAAAAATACCTCTTAAGATAAATACAGAGAGCAAAGGGTGGAGTAACGACCTCCATACTCAACACATATGCTACAGAATGTGCAAGAGAAACATGATGGTGTCACATAGTCAAAACAAGCTGCCAGTGACCAACCCTAAAAAGAGAGATGTGTAAAATCTGACAACTAAATAAAAGCAGCTATTTTAAGGAATCTCAGTGAAATTCAAGAATATAGAGTGAAACTTCAGAAATTTATCAGATAAATTTAACAGAGATTAGCCGTGTGTGGTGGCACACACTTGTAATCCCAGTGCTTGGGAGGCTCAGACAAGAGGATCACACAGGTTCGAAGCCAGCCTCAGCTACTTAGTGAGGCTCTCAGCAACTTAGTGAGACCCTGTTTCCAAATAAAATTTTAAAAATTGGTCTGGGAATGTAGCCCGGAGGTAGAAAGCCCCTGGGTTCCATGCCCAGTATCACACATCTCACACACACACACACACACACACACACACACACACACACACACACACACCAGAGATTGAATTGATAAAAATATAAATCTTGTAGCTAAAAATACAATAAATGAAAATTTTAAAATACAGTATCATCAATAACAGAATTGATCAATCAGAAAAAAATCTATAATTCAAAGACAAGTTACTTAAAAATAAACAAAGGAGAAAAAAGAATGAAATAAAAGAAATAAAGTAAGCTTACAGGATATATGGCATAAAACCAAAAGAGCAAATGTACATACCATTAACATTAAAGAGAGAAGAAAATGATAAAATGATAGAAAATATTTAGATAATTAATAGAAAGCCTGGAGAAAGACATAAATATCCAGATACAGAACCAGCAAATGTTTTTAATAAGATTGAAATAATATTATTGTATGACATAATCTGTCAAAGAAAAGAAAGAATTCTTTTTTTTATTTATTTTTTTATTGGTGCACTGTATTCATACATCATAATGGGATAAAAAAAAACACTTTTTGTAAACATACATGCACATATCACCCAATTAGCCCGTACCCGATCCCCACCCCGTTTCCTTCCCATCCCTCCTTCCCATGCTTGGCTTAGTGGTTGACATCTAGTATTATAGCAATTTATCCAAAATTAACAATGATAATCTCACAGAACAGTTTCATTTGTCTGATACGAAGCTTTTGATGACTTAAAGATAACATTTCAATATTTCTTTTTGCTTTCTTTCTTACCAGAGAATATTTTTTTCTTTTTTTTTTTGGTGAAACTATCATACATTTATTTATTTATTTTTCAGAAAAAAATCTATCCTAATGTGGAATATGGACTCTAGATACCCAAAACAATCTCTAAGAAGAACAAAGCTAGAAGATGTATATTTTCTGATTTCAAACCATATAAAGCTACAATAATTGAAACAGTGTAGGACTGTTATAAAGGCAGATATATAAACCATTGGAGTTAAATAAAAGCCTAGAGATAAATCTTCCATATATTGTCAAGTTATTTTTGACAAGGTTTCCCCGGACATTTGGTGGAGGAAATAATAATCTTTTAACTAAATATTGTTGAAAAATAATAATTACATGAAAAAGAATAAAATTGGACCCTTACCTAACACCATATACAAATATTAACTCAAAATAGATAAAAGACCTAAATATAAATCTTAAGACTATAAACTTTTAGAAGAAAATCTAGGTCATTAAACCTCACAACATTGAAATTGTCAGTGATTTCTTGGATATGATTTCAATGGCACAGACAACAGAAGAGTATACAAACTCCCTAAAAAAATATATTGTATATCCAAAGACAATGTAAACAGAGTTAAAAGTTACTGATAGAATGGGATAAAATATTCCCAAATGCTATATCTGAAGGTATATTAATATTCCAACTAGAAATCCTAAAAATTAGCAACAATAAAAGCAAACAATACAATTTAGAGATAGGTAAAGACTAACATAAATAATGAATCTCCACACATAACTAATCTTAGTTGTCTGTTGGATGGAAGATCATGTTTCTCTGGTTCTGGTGTGTGTTACCTAATTCTTCTTTGTAGTTAATCTCTTTGAGTATTTTCTCTAGCACCGGTTTTGAAGACATAAATTCCTTCAGTTTCTGTTTGTCGTGGAAGTTTATTATTTCTCCATCTAATTTGATAGAAAGTTTTGCCTGGTAGGAAATTTTTGGCTGGAAGTTGTTTTCTTTCAGAGTTTGGAATATGTTACTCCAAGCCCTCTGACTCTCATGACTTTGTTTGGGAAGTCTGGAGTGATTCTAATTGTTTTGCCTCTGAATGTCACTTGGCCCTTTGTTTTTGTTGCCTTTAAGATTCTCTGCTTGGCTTCCACATTGGTCATTTTGACAATTATGTGGCGTGGGGATCCTCTTCTCCGATCCTGTCTAAAGGGGGTTCTATAAGTTTCCTGGACCTGTGTATCAACTTCTTGTTCTATGTTTGGAAAATTTTCTGCTATTATTTCCTTGAAGAGATTGTTGATCCCTTTGGTTTCACTTTCTTTTCCCTCCTCTATTCCAATTATTCTTAGGTTAGTTCTCTTAAAATGGGCCCATATTTCTTCAATGTCAGATTCCTGCTGTCGGATTTTTTTTCTAATTTAGAAACTATGCGTTCATTTTTGGATTGATTATCTTCTAAGAGTGAGATTCTATTCTCCATGTGGTCTAATCGGTTGTTTGTACTTTGAATTGAGGACTTTACTTCATTAATTGCATCCTTTATCTCTTTTTGGCTCTCTCTGAATTCTTTTCGAAACACCTCTATTATTTCTACAGTTATTTTCCTGATTTGATCTTCTAGAAATCTCTGAATTTCTGTTTTATCGGGTTCTGATGTTGTGGGGTTGTGGGCATTCATTGCTCCATTGTTATTCCTCTTTCCCATGGTTTTGGAAGTTTGTGCCTGCTCTGGGCTCTTCCCTTGGGTCACTAAGACTTCACTTAAGGTGCTCTGGATCTCGAGTCTGTGGTATCTCGGTCCCCACTACTCCTTTACTGGGTTGTATCGCAGAGTCTCAGAGCCAGGGAGTCAATTGAGGCTGCTTTAGTCCATGGGGGGTGCCAGGTTGGGTGTTCTCCTATGGTGTAATATCTCTGCCACCATCACTTCCCCACTGGGTCTAGTCCCTGGGGGTGCTGTACTGGGATTTCTTCTCTAGGGGCCGCAATTTGACTCACTGTTGTTGAGTGTGCCAATGGAGCTGTAGTGGACTTGGTAAATTCGCTGCTACTTCAGCCGGTGGCAACATGGCACCGCTGCCACGCCCTCAGCCGTGAGGCTGGCGTATTTCTTCTCTGGTTTTACGCTCCACTCTGAGTCCCTGCAGGGTGTGCTGAGCCCAGCCACTGGGAGCTTTAAATGCTACCTGTGCCGAAAAATTTGCCGAATCCTGCCTGGCTGTTCCACAGCGGATCACCGGTGGGCTGTTGAGTGTGTTGGTCTGGTGCTGTCTGGTGATCTCGCTGCTGCCGCCAGCAGTAAGGCGCTACTGCCGCGTCCTTGGGCGTGAGGCTGGCGTATCTTCTCTGTGGCTCTGAGCTTCATTCTGAGTTCCCCTCCTCTCGGGGGTCTGGTGCAGCAAGGGAAAATGTCACCCGCCGCTCCATGCCACAGCTCCAGCCACAGCACTGCAATCTGGTTTCATTCTGTGTCTTGTTTTTCCAGCCCTCTTTTTCTCTGTCCCTTGTAATTACATTTTTTGTTTCTCTGCTGATGGTGTTTTCTGACTATGAAAGGTGCTGATTTTGTAGTAATAGAGATTGGTTGTTAGCAGAGCTTGTAAGCCCCGCTTTTCTCTGTCGCCATCTTCCCGAAAGTCGAAAGAATTCTCACATCAACAAGAAGACAAAAATCAATCATATGTAAGAGAGTTCCAAAATTCTTAGCAGCATAATAATCATCAGAAAACTTACAACCTGAGAGAGAGCTGATGGATATATGCAAAGTGCTGAAGGAGAAAATTTTTCAACTGACATTACTGTACCAAGAAAAACAGAAGGTAATGGAGTACATTGCCTCAAGACCCATCTTACAAGAAATGCTAGTAGAAATTATATATTATATACATATATAGTATGTATATATATATATATGTGTGTGTGTGTGTGTATACATATACACATATATATATATATATATATCTCCATATATATATATATATATATATATATATATATATATATAGTAAAATAGATTTTAATAAACAACTTTAAAAAAGATAAAAGACAAGAAACACCATATCTATTAATCCATCAGAGTAACCAAATATATTAAGTAAACATAAATCTTAAAAATATAATGGAAGGTCAATAAGTATTTTTAAATTTTTTTAATAAATTTAATTTTCCCAAGAAATTTTAAGTCCATCACAATGAAATTTAACAGAAGGTTCAGGGAGTACCCATGTTATCAACTTTCTTCACATGGGCATAGTATTTCCCACTATTATCATCCCACATCAGAGTGGTACATTTGTTTCAATCAATGATCCTGTAATAAATACCAAAGTCTAGAGTTTACACTAGAATTCTCTCTTGATATTGTACATTCTGTGGTTTAGAAATAGATAATGACATATATTTATCACTATATAATGACATATATTTATCACTATAGTATCATACAAAGTATTTTCACTGCTCTAAAATCCCTCTGGGCTGCATCTATTCATCCCATCTCACCCTTGGCAACTACTGATCCTTTTATTATTTTCATAGATTTGTCTTTTCCACAATGTCCTATGGTTAGAATCATATACTAAGTATATTTTTCAGATTGTTTACATTTTCTTAATAATATGTATTGAAGGTTTTACTATGTCTTTTCTTGCCCTGTTAGCTAACATTTTTTAGTGCTGAATAATATTCCATTGTCAGGAGGTACCATAGTTTACTTATCCATTACCTAATAAAAGCATCTTAGTTGCTTCCACATTTTGGCAATTATAAATAAAGCTGCTATAAGCATCTGTGTGCAAGTTTTTGTGTGGGCATAAGTTTTTTAGCTAATTTGACTAAATACCAAGGGGAACAATCACTGACTCATATGTTAAGAGTATGTTTAATTTTGTAAGAAATTGTCAAACTGCCTTCCAAGGTGGCGATACCAGTCTTCATTCAATGAGAGTTCCTTTTGCACCACATCCTCACCAGCCTTTGATGCTGTCTGTGTTTTGGATTTTGGCCATTCTGAATAGTATGTAGTAAAAATAAGTTTAATAAGTTAATTTTAAAAATATTAAACAAAATTAAATAAAATTCTAAATCATTAAGAAAGTACCTATTATTTATAATATCACTTTTAAAAGAATGGTGGATGGGTAAAGAAAGACACTTCACAATCAAGGCCTTACCTATAACTTTCATGTTACTATCTACCACTCGCTGGACAACCTGTATTTTGTGCTCCAGAAAGGCATTCTGGGGTGTGTGTGTGTGTGTGTCCACGTAAATGTGTACATGATGAAGGACAACAATAGAAACACAGATTGAAATCTTAGTTAAGCATCCATCTTATTGCTACATTTTATTCCACTGTGTTTTGCTCCCCTATTTTGAGATGCAAATAGAGTTAAATGTCTATAATTATTATAATTACTTGTTAAGTAACCCACTATCACTGTTAGAAGAAAACATAGTAGCTTCATTTTAGTATAACCCTAATTATATTCTTTTCAGATAGTAAAATACAGTAACGCCACAGTTATTTAGACTGGGACACATATAAATAGAACAATGTCAAATTATTTTAAAAATGTGTGAGGAATTTAGTATGTAATAAGCAACATTTAAGGTGAGAAAAAAATGGATCATTGAGTAGATTAAATAATTGTTCATAAACACAATTTTGAGGGAAAAAAAGGAAGGGTCTCTCAATACTTTATACCTTATACCAAAATGAATTCTAGAAATATTAACCACTTAATATTTTTAAAAAGAAACTATTAAAATACAACTAGAAGAGTATATGTGATTTATTTTAGCAATTGAGGGGTAGGGAAAGGTTTTTCAAAGAATAACACAAAACTCTGAGTATTTAAACAAATCAGCTTAACTTCACGCAAAGAAAACATTTATAAATGGATAAAATATAGAAAGCAAAAGTAATAATTGGAAAATTATATTCACAATGCATATTATATCAAAGAAATAATTTTAATGTATAATGGGTGCTCAGAGATTAATCAAAGAAAATATTACTAGCCAAACTGAAAATGATCAAATTATATGTGATAGTATACAGAAAAATATAAATGGGTCTTTAAAAAAAATGAAACAATGACAATATCACTCATAGTAAAAAGATATACTGAGATGACATTCGTCTCTTAAAAATTGACAATGAAAACTGGGCGTGGTGGCACACGCTTGTAATCCCAGCGCTTGGGAGGCAGAGACAGGAGGATCGCACAGGTTCAAAGCCAGCCTCAGCTACTTAGTGAGGCTCTCAGCAACTTAGTGAGACCCTGTTTCCAAATAAAGTATAAAATAATTCTGGGAGTATAGCCTAGAGGTAAAAAAAAAAAACTGGCTTTTACCCCCAGTAACACTCCCCCCAAAAAATTGACAATGAAATCCAGGTGTGGTGGTGCATGCTTGTAATCCCAGCATTTGGGAGGCTGAGACAAGAGGATCGCAGGTTCATGAACAGCATCAACTATGTAGTGAGGCCCTTTGCAACTCAGTGAGACCCTGTTTCAAAATAAAGAAGAAAAATAGGGCTGGAGGTATAGCTTGGAGGTAGAATGCCCCCTGGGTTCCATCCTCAGTACCACACACACACAAAAAAAAAAAAAAATTGACAATGATCCAAAGTTTGAAACTTAGTGCTCACTTTGTGGCCCAGGATATGATCTATTTTGCATAAGGTTCCATGAGCAGCTGAGAAAAATGTGAACTGCTATAGTTGGGTGAAATATTCTATATATGTCTAACAGGTCCATTTGATTAATGGTGTTCTTAAGGTCTGAGACATCTTTACTGACCTTTTGTCTAGAAGATAGATCTAATGGTGTGAGAGGTGTGTTGAAGTCTCCCAGTATTATTGTATTTGGATTTATATGTGACTTAATGTCACAAAGAGTTTGTTTTATGAAAGTAGCTGCACCAAAGTTTGGGGTATAAATGTTGATTATCATTATTTCCTCTAGCTGGATTGTTCCTTTTACCAGTAAAAATGACCTTCTTTGTCTCTTCTAATACACTTGGGCTTGAAGTCTAACTTATCTGATATCATAGTTGCTACTCCTACTTGTTTTCAAGTTCCATTGCCATAAATTTCCTGCTCCAGCCCTCTACCTTAAGTTTGTTATTATCTTTACTGGTAAGATATTTTTCTTGCAAGCAGCAAATAGATGGGTTCTGATATTTAACACATTTTGCCACTTTATGTCTTTTTATTGGGGAGTTAAGACCATTTACATTCAGTGTGATTATTGAGAGATGATTTTTAATTCCTAACATGTTGAGATTTTACTTCTCTTTGAAATACTGTTTGTTCTTCTTTGCTTAGTTGTCTGCTGGATGGAAATTCTTGTTTCTCTGTTTCTGGCATGTATTATTTATTCTTTGTAGTTAATCTCTTTGAGTATTTTCTCTACCACTGGTTTTGAAGACATAAACTCCTTCAGCTCCTGTTTATCATGGAAGATTTTTATTTCCCCATATAAGTTGATAGATTTTTTTTTTGCTGAGTAGGAAATTTGGGGCTGCAAGTTGTTTTCTTTTAGAGTTTGGAATATGTTACTCCAAGACTTTCTGGCTTTCATGACTTGGTTTGGGAAGTCTAGAGTGACTCTAATTGGTTTCCCTCTGAATGTCACTTGGTCTTTTGTTTTTGTTGCCTTTCAGATACTCTTCTTGGATTTTACTGGTCATTATGACTATTATGTGGTGTGGGGAATCTTTTCTCTGATCTTGTTTAAAGGGAGTTGTCTAAGTTTCCTGTACATGTGTGTCTGATCTCTTGCTCTATGTTTGGAAATTTTTCTGCTATTATTTCTTTGAAAAGATTGTTGAGCCCTTTGGTTTCACCTTCTTTTCTTTGCTCTATGCCAACTATTCTTAGGTTAGCTCTTTTAATATGGGCTCACATTTCTTCAATGTCCAATTCCTGCTGTCAAATTGTTTTTTTTCTAAGTTATAAACAATGTGTTCATTTTTGGTGTGATCATCTTCTAGGAGCAAGATTCTATTCTCCATGTGGTCTAATTGACTGTTTATAGTTTGAATAGATGCCTTTACTTCAATAATTGCATCCCTTATTTCTTTCAGTCTCTCTAAATTCTTTTTGGAACTCCTGTATTATTTCTATAGTTACATTCCTGATTTGACCTTCTGGAGATCTCTGCAATTCTGAATTAACAGGTTCTGTTATTGTGGGTCTGTGGGAGCTCATTGCTCACTTGTTCCTCCTTCTCATGGTTTCAGAAGTTGTATTTTTATATTTAGTTATTTACTTACTTACTTATTGTGGTACTGGAGATTGAATGCAGAAACATTCTACTTCCAAGCTTCACTCCTAGCCCCATTTTATTTTTTATTTGGAAACATAGTCTCACTAAGCTTTGCTCCAAGTCCCTAAGGCTGGCCTTGAACCTGCAATCCTCCTGCCTCAGCCTCTCAAGTACTAGGATTACAGACATGCACCACATTGCCTGGCTAAGAGTTACTATTTTAAAGCTCATAAATTCTATCAAAAGAGAAAGTGAACTGAGCAGATTTATGCCCTGCCACTAAGGCTGAGTTCCCTCTTGATGCCTGCAGATAAAAGAAGGGTCATTAGAAGCAGCAGCTTTAAGGCCATCAACAGGTAGTTCCTGCAGCCTCAGAATGGAGACAGCCTCCATTTTCAATGAGAATAAAGAATCCTAAAACATAGATAATATTCTCTGAAAGTTTGTAAGAATTGTTTTCTTTTTGATTTATGTGCCTAGGTCCGAGTGTCAGAGGCCTGAGAAATCACAGCTGACTTAAAGAGAGGAGCTTAGCATGAAAGTCACATTCTGTTTTATAAAAGAAGCTCAAGCATCAGAGTTTGAATGGCTTGCCCCCTCTTTAATCAAACCAGGGCTGCTCAGTCAAGGGCTTTGTGAGTGAGCTAATTAGTAATGTGCCAGAGACGTACCTGGCTAATCAAATGATTAATCACTTGGTAGACTTCATTCCTCTTGTTTCCTGGCTGTCTTTGGCTCCTGTATTTGGAGGTTTTGTATTTTTTTGAAATTAGCATTTTAATAGGTGGCAGTCAGTATTCAGTGTAAAAAAAAATAGCATTGTCCCATTTTAACCATTTTTTGTATGAATAAAAATGAGACTGAGAAGGTTCTTTTCTAGAATTGATTATGACTTGACCATGAAATGCTAAGCCATTTCTGAGAAAATGGCATTTGAGTAGAAGTGGATTTGAAGCTCTATGGACAGTGTAAGTACTTCTTTACATATGTAATCCTGACTAGAGAAAGATTGCTGAAAATCACTTGCTTGTAAATCAGCTGATTAGATTTCCACATTTCTCCCTTTTATTGATTCAAATTTTTAAATTTTTAGTATTTAAAATAATTTTTAAAAAGAAAATAAAGTTGCCATTTTGACCACTTTAATATAAAAATAAAACTGCATATCTCATAGTCTTGTTAATCAAATTGTGAAGTTGACTTTAAATCCATCTTAAGTGTTTTCTGGAACAAAGTGTATTTTTTTTTTTTTACAGTACCAGGTTGGAATCAGGGGCATTGTACCTCCAAGCTACACCCCCAGTCTTATTTTTTAGTCTCTTTATTTTTGAAACAGGGTCTCATTGAGTTGCAAAGGGCCCCACTAAGTAGCTGAGGCTGTCTGCAAACTGCAATCCTCCCGTCTCTGCCTTCTGAATGCTGGGATTACAAGAATGTGCCACCACACCCGGCCCTGGAATAAAGTGTATTTTAAATACCACTTCTGGGTATCTACCCAAAAGAAAGGAAATGCTACTCACATTTTTATTTTTAAATAGTTTTAGTGGTGCGTTGTAATTATACATCATAGTGAGATTCAAAGTCATACATTTATATATGCATGCAGCACATATCACTTAGTGTGTTCCCTCTGGGTCCCCCAAACTATCCCCTACTTCTTCCCATACATATTAGTGACATTCTTAGTAATATCTTCATATATGAACATAGTATTATTTGATCTGTTTCCTTCATCAAGCCTTCTTTCCCTTTTCCTCTTCTTCCCCTAATCTCTTTTCAGTATTTTATTGGTCTTTCCTCATTTCTCTGAAGCCTCTTTTGTTTCATATTTTCTCTGTTGCTTCTATATGTGAGGAAAAACACATGACCCTTCACTTTTTTTAGACTAGATGATCTCAGTTAGCATGTTCTCTAATGTTCATCCATATTTTCAGGTGATATAACTTTATTCTTCTTTATGGTTGAGTAAAACTTCATTTTGTGTATATACCACATTTTGTTATCTATTAAGCTCTCAATGGACACCAAATTGGTTCTATACCTTGGCAATTGTGAATTGTACTCTTATACACATGGGTATGCACATGTTACTGTAGTATTCTGATAATCATTCTTTTGGAAAGATACTGAGGAATGGCATAGCTAAGTTGTACGGTGAATCATTTCTAATCTTTTTTTTAAAAAAAAGAGTAGGATTTATGTAAACAATGCAGCGACAATTCATGGAGAAGTATGACAGAGAAAAAAATTATTACAAAGGCTAAATATCAAATGAATCTATTTTAATCAAATTTTAGTATGTCCAGAAAAGAATACACTGGCATTCTTTGAGATCATATGGACACATGGTAATGACTTAATAAATATTGCTTAGTGAATGAATGGTTGAATTGTTCCGAGTCCTTTAAGAAAATTAAATTTGGCTCTGAGCTGTACTTGCTAAAGGCAGAAGAGGATTTAATTTCAGTCACTTTCAAAGGGGGTTTCCTTCCTGCTTAGGGTACTGAAAATATTCTTGGAGGTTCAAGTGCCATCCAAAGAAGGACAGATTACTTCACGCAGTCTCCGTCCTTACAGTTATCTACTCTCAGCCTGATGCTACTGGAAATACTTGGTCCTTCACCAAGGGCAGGTGATGGTGCACAGCATGAACACAGAAGTTCTCTCACAGCAGCATTAGCAGCAGGCTTCCGCAGTTCTTTAACAGACTTCTTCCAACATGTGATGCTTCACACATGGAGGTCATGAACTTCCGCCACCCAAGGCAACATCCAAAGCAAAAACTAACCCTGTCTCTGTCAGACAGAAGAGAAATCTACTGTTTATCCCTACATGATCCCTCTCTGTTTCCTGTACCAGAATATTGACCCCTTTCCCTGAGTTTACAAGTCAAAGTATAATTATATTTTTTTTTCTACAAATGTGCCACAATTTCTGTTTTTAACTCTGACACAAAGACAATTAACAAGCCCTTAGATAAGGAACTCAAACTCAGAGCAGAGAGATTCAGGCCTTTTATTATTTTCAAGAAGAAAAAAACACCATCTGTCCTTTGAAGTCTTTTGAATATCCAGACAAAACCCCAAATAATGTTGCAGCATGCTAATTTTAACCCATCATTACATTGATTCCCATGATGCTATGAATAAAAGTGTCCAAGACAAAACTCTGACAAAATTCTGAATTGAGAATCAGAAGGCTCCACCATCCTAAACTCAGGTCCCCTCCTCCTGGCTCCATCTTCTTCTGTAAAAGCTTTCCTGTGGACTTCCCAAGACCATGATAGAGCCCAGATGAGAAAATAAATTTTATCAATACACAAGACTTGACCAAGGACACTGCTTATTCAGACCATGGTAAGATAAATTTAGATTTGCTGTGCCTGCCATCCCATGACTCAGAAAAAAAAAAATGGTCCTCAGAGTTCCAGTAGCTCATTGGGCCTCAGAACAGGTGCCTGCCCCATCTCCTCATGGGGCTGCACCCTCAACCCTATAAACCTGGGGGGAGAACGGGCCCTAGTGGTAACCCACCAGAAATGCTAAGCTGAAATGTGATCCCTGGGCCACTGCAGGGCAGGAAAGCAGGTCGATCATCTGCACAATGATTGTTCTGGGGCCCAAGACCTGAAAGGCTGCTTTGTTCAACCACCAGGTGAGCTGCAAGAGGAAGCGACTTCTCCAGCCACTGCCACCAATTTCTACACAAAGCACTCATTCAGGGATCCAGTCCTGGCTATGTCCTCTAATGCTGCCTCTGACTTATTGAGTTGCCTGGACAAAGATCATTTCCCAGTCTGCATCTCAGCACCCCTGACCCTGCTACTGCACAATGCCACTCTGAGGGCACTGGTAGAATATTACATTCCAGAGAGAAAAGGCAATGCTCAGGCTAAAGAGCCCAGGCTGCAGTTGAGGACACGCCTCGCGCACCACAGAGCTCTCAGTGTCCCCGCAGACAATAGTCCTCTGTGCAGCCCCATCTCCTAATGCAAGGACTGTTTACATGTTTTCATCTTTGGAAACCTCAAACTGCTCAGTACCCAAGAACTGGCTGTACAAGGAAGTGTCTGTCTGGTAGGACAGGGGAGAAAGAAGGTGAGATTTGTCCCTTCAAAATAACTTTCCAGCAAGGTCTGTTTATTCCCATGGCAATGCCAGATTTTTGCCAGTTTATTCTTTAATTTATCAGTATCTATAGGTCATCTGCCATGTGCTAGGTATCTTAATAAGATGCCAAGAAGTGCCTAGCCCTACAGAGAAAAATTAAATGACTGTCCTGCTCTTGTTCCAGGTGTCTGGAAAAAAAACATTTTATGAACTGAATTTGTGCTAGGCATCCTTTCTCTCACTTGCTCCTACATATAATATTTGATCTTTGTTCTAATCTGGCTCTGAAATCCCCTCTGATTTATCATCATATGAGAATAAAAGTCAAAATGTTAGGTTTCCCTAGCATTATCTTACTAGTTATCACAGAGCAGAGAAATTAGACATCACCTTGACTAAATGATCAAACATCACCAGTGAGATAAAGATGGCCATCATGTCCTTCCAAATGCAATGCCCCAGGAAGGACACTGCCTCACTTACAGGGTTTCTGCCCTGGGGTGCTTAAGTTGAAGCTAATTATGAGGAAAAATAAGATCAGCCATCTTACAAATTAGATATATTCTATTTTAAGGGGCATGGTGGAAGTCTGGATTTTAAAAATATCACTTATAAAAAAAAAAGAAAGCCTTTGGCCAGTTTAGATTTAAGGAAATTAAAGACATATAGCAACTAATGCAATATTTGACCTTATACTGGATCCTATAATAGAGATAAAAATGATATAAAGGATATTATTGGATCAAGTAAAAAAGTGGAATAGTAGATTATATAAATGTACATTATCAGCATTTATTGAAATTGATAACCACATTGTGATTATCCAAGAAGATGGCATTACTCTAGCAAAAGACATTAACATTCAGGGTAAAAGTTATAAGAGATAAGACTTACTTTCAAATGGTGTGTGTGTTTGTGTGTGTGTGTGTGTGTGTGTGTGTGTGTGTGTGTGTATATTTACATGTGCACATACATGTATTTTGTGCATAGAAAGCATAGAAAGAGGAAATGCCAAAGCAAATGGGGCATAATGTTAACAACAGGGAAATCTGAGTTAAAAATATGCTGAGATGTCTAACTATTGGCAAGCATAAAGAAATCAAATAACAAATGCTGGCGAGGATGTGGGGAAAGAGGAACTCTTTTACACTGTTGGTGGGAGTGCAAAGTAGTTCAGCCACTATGGAGATCAGTGTGGAGATTCCTTAGAAAACTGGGAATGGATCCACCATATGACCCAGCTCTACCACTCCTGGGTATTTTTCCAAAGGGGTTAAAATCAGAGAACTACAGTAATATATGTGGGTCTCTAAAGCCTGTGCTCTCTAATCTCTATGATGCATTTCCTCCTTTAAAGTAACTAGACCCATCTAGCTAGTCTGACACAATCTATATCCCTAGGTCCTGATTCAGATGGTATGTCTTCTATGAAATATTCCCAGACCCCAAAGAAGCATTGATGCTGCTTTCTCTGGTCTCTCAACTCACTTGGTACACACCTCCATGGAAGAAAGGAAGGAAGGAAGGAAGGAAGGAAGGAAGGAAGGAAGGGAGGGAGGGAATCTTGTTTTATTGTTTTTGAATATTCATTTTGCTTTCTGGACTTACACTTCTATTCTCAAGAACAGAAATTGTCTTTTATTCTTTATATTCTTAGCACCTATGATGCAGCCTCATCCATAATAGATATTCTTTAAATGCTATTTTGAAGCTTTAAAACAATTTGATGTGCTCACATTTTATTCACACAGAAATTGAAGCTTAAACTTGAGCCTTGAGTCAATAATTTGATAAGATTTCTTATAAAGACTAATTTCATCTTAAATCTCATTAAAAGAAGAATCATATATATAAAGAAAAAAGAGATGACCTCATCTCTTTTTTCTTTATATATATATCCACTGGAGCTGACCAGTGGGTCCACTGGAGCTGACCAGGCCAAGCCAGAGACTTGGAGGGGAGGGCAAACTAGACTGTGCAAACTGGGGACAAACATTATGAAAAAATTGGACAACTCCTTAGAGCAGGTGTACTCAAGACCAAGGCTACATCAGAGGAGACTAAAGGGATGAGGGAGACTCAAAGAAGTCATGATAGCTGTTTGCAAACATTTTAGTGCATTTGGTTTTTCTAATTCAGCTCCAAATATGTAATGAACTTCAGCTATTGGACAAAGTCACCCAAAGACAAATTTTGTGTCAATATAATAGAAAATACTCTTTCATACAGCTGTCCAAAGGTGAAGTGACTACTTCAGGTAGTAGTGAATTCTCTGTCATTAGGTATAGACAACGAGTGGAAGACATCATATATATATAAAGAAAATGTTATTTTCTCCCTACATGTTATGAGTGTTTCAATCTGTTGGATTCAAGCTCCAACAGATAAAGAAAGTTTGCTGGATTAAAAGATCCTGAATGCTGGTCCTTAGACAAATGTAAGTGAGGCCCCACACAATATAAGCAAAAGAAAAAACAAAGCAAGTTTTTAACAATGCTGAATTAATTCAATTCAAACAATTGCCTTTTATTCTAAAATGATGCTTTTATGGTATTTAAACGTCCTTTTTCTACTAAGATTAGAATGACAGAAAATGGCTTATATAGTGCCTTGACTAGGCTAAAAAATAGATAGACAATTATTTGTTGACTCAAATAAATGTCATAAAATTATAGTGCCCTGTGAAATTCAGGTCTTTCAATTAATGGGCTAGATAAGCTCTGGTGCACCCTCTGCTCTGAAAGTATTCTACATCTTACTGACTCTGAACTCCTGGTCTCAGAAACCAGGCCAGCAGAAATTCACTAGCTATGGAGTCTCACCTGCATGGCATCTTATCATGATTCAGCTACTCACCAGACAAGGATTTGGGCAAGTTGTTTGACATCTTTGAACCTTCAGTTATTCCATCTTTAAACAAGGATAAACATAAAATCCTGTATTGTAGGATCATTACCTTTGGAATCTAACACGTGTGATAGATTTAAAAATGGTTATAAATCTTTGCATTTCTTTCACTAGATCTGTTTGTCCATCTATACTAGATTTGTGTTTCTGTGGCAAAAGAATGCGGCAGAAGAAAGATTTTGAGATTGGTCCTCAAGTGTCTGCTCCCATTTGTACTTGGTCTTGGAATATTCTTCCTATGCTCTCTGAACAACCCTAGGCTGGCCAGCTAGTTGAGAAAGCAACTCCCTTTGCTCCAGACTATAGCTGGCCAGCAGCCAAAGAGATCATTCAAGGCCAACTGGCTTCAGCCAGCCCTACATCTGACATCGGATGCAGGAGCAAGCCCAGTTGGCAGCCAGGCTTGACCTAGATTATTAGAACCACTGGACTGGCCCTTACACTCAAAAGTAATAAAAAAAAAAATGGGTAGTCATTTGAAAGCCACTGCATTATCATGTGATTCATTGTTTAAAAAAAAGCTAAAGAGTCAACAGTTCTCTGGAGTTACTTATACTTCCTAGTCTCATGACCTTGAGCAAGTTACCATGCTTTAGATTCAGAACTCTTGCCTGTACAATACAGGAACAATGGCTGCTATGTAATTTTATTGTGAGAATAATGTGATATAATTAAAACATTGGGTACACAATGTCTGGCACATATTAGGACCTCAATTAGGGGTACCTGCAACATTAGTACCTGTATTGATATAACAGCAATGCAATCTACTGTCCCTTGGATTCCTGAGAAACTGCAAACAGAGCGTGTTTGAAGTAGCTATTCATCTTGTGACTAATAAGATGTATTATGCAAAATTTACTCAGCAAGGTTTTGATTGATTTTGTATTTCTGACTCATAGTCTGAACTGTTTAGTAATACAAGGTAGTTGCTCAAATAGCCCAGGACATAGAATCTCCATTCCATTGTTCAGCATGTTGGCAATTTAACTTTTCTCAGAGACAAAGAATAGTATATGGTAAGGAAGGTACAGGTAGGCAGTGCTAACTCCCCTCAAAGGATCACAACATAGGGATCCTCTCCTGGGCTTTTCATGCTTTATTTACAACAAACTTGGGATGAGCATTTTAATCCCTATGTACCGATAAAAAGATTAAACACAGGTCATATGGTCATATGGTCAATGAGAGACAGAGCCCATAATGCATAGGTCAGAGGTGTGCAGAGCTGTTGGTCCTTCCTTGGAAGACTCACTTCCTGTCCTCAGGCTGATCTAAGAGATCTCTCTCATAGCAGCCTCCTCTTTACACCCACATCCATTGCCTTCCCAAACAGGCCCACTTCATACCCATCACCTCACACCTGCACATCTGTCATCCCTCACCTGCATGCAAACAGTAGTCTTCTGTCTCACTGTCTTCAGGCTCACCTTCTGACAAGGGCACCATTCCTGCCAGAATGACCTCTATGACATGCAAATCTGATTGTATCAAATTCCCCTTTCCAAATTACCACTTCTCCCTCATTACATAATAATATCATAACTCTTGCTGTAGGTGGCTCTCCAGCCCTCATCAGCCACAGACTCCAGCTTTCTCCCTCTAGGCCTTACTAAGCTCCTGCTGGTTCCTACACCCACCATGCTTTTCCTTGCTGCCACTCCTTTGTGCCTTCTGTGCCCTCTGCTGGGCTCTGCACAAAGCCTTGACTTCTTGACAAACTCTGGCTTGAGCTTCCAGTCTCCCTTCCAAACCTCTTGCTCAAACTTCTCTGAAGCCTCTATCAAATTTAGATCATCTCCTCCCACTTTCCCACCTGTTGTCTAGCTCGAGTGATTGTTGCTCAGTCCACCCCCATTTGAATCACAAAGCAAGCACTGACCAAAATTAAATTATGGCAAAATATTTTTAAATTGGACAATGCTAATAAAGGAGTTACTACACTGGCCTCTGCTGTTTAGTTTGGTGAGTGAGAGGCCGAGGTAGAAACCAAACTAGATGTCAATCATCATTTATAAAACTTTGAATCACTGAACATCACAGAACTGTGGAGAACAGGCCTCTGATAAACACCTCATTTTTAGATATAGTAAAGAATTGTTCAAACCAAGCAGGTAGGTCCAGAACTAAGAAAATACTGGGCTAAAGAAAGAACAAGGAAAATCTTAACGGAACAGACAAACCTGTGGAAAAGCTTACAGAAATAATTTACTTCTACTTTCAGAGGTTTTGAAAGGCATAATACATTTCCTTGTGAGTAGAAAAGAAAAAATTTTGTGAGAAACAAGTTTTTTTTTAGAGCAAATGCTAAAGAAATTAAATCTCACAGAATATGCACCAAGACTAGAACTATGATCAACATGGTAAAGAAAAAAGAAAGTACCTGTATGTCTGGGTCAAGAACAGAGGAGAACATGAAGAGTCCTCCTCTTGGAATTTGTACTTTCTTTGAACCAAAGGTTCAAATCCTTCAAACCTTAGGCCAGATTCCAAGGAATACCTAACACTGGGGATTCAGTTGAACCGCTCTTAAGTTGGTCAAAGAGAAGTACTACCATCAATTTGTTGTCAGGAACACAGAAGCACAAAAACAATTTAATTACCTTTCTTTCAAAGATAGAAATGAGAACATTTTCAAGAACATTTAAAACCTATGAATCTTTCTTGAAAATTTTATTCAATGACAAAATACAGCAAGCCAATAATGCTTCAAAATAAAAGAAAGGAAGACCCAGGTCAAAGAGCTGATAGTGAGTACTGGATGGACTTCAATGTTGAATTAAGGTCAAACAACTGCAGAAATGATAGATATGGAATAAAACATAAATATTATGAATTCCAACAATGGGAAATAATTGATTGAGAAAGAAATAGGAAGTGTGAGGAGAAAATGTGAAGTACGGATGACCTGATATTTTCATATTAAAAAAAAAAAGTACTGCTGGGAGTGGTGGTGCAGGCTTGTAATCCCAGCATTTGGGAAGCTGAGAAGGAAGATCACGGTTTGTGGTCAGCCTCAGCTACTTATGAGGCCTTTTGCAACTCAGTGAGGCCCTGTCACAAAGTAAAGAATAAAAAAATATTCTTTATTTTGTGGCTGGGCATGTCTCTCGTAGGTAAAATGCCCTTGGGTTCCGTCCCCAGTACTGAAAAAAAAAAAAGTGTCTGTTGGTACTGCCCAATTTGAAATGTCTAATTTATATAACAGGTTGTCTTTCCCCTGAAAGTCAAATACAAAATGATATTTCTAATTGCCCTTTGCCTTTTACACATAATAAAAAATTAAAAATATATTTCTCATCTCTTAAGGTATTTCATAGTGTTTTACTTATTTGGAGGGGCCTTTCAAGAATAAATATCTCTTCTTGTAAAGAAATAGTCAAGCCAGGTGTGGTGGCACATGCTTATAATCCCAGCATTTGGGAGGCTGAGACAGGAGGATCCAAGTTCGTGGCGAGCCTCAGCCATTCAGTGAGGCCCTTTGCAGCTCAGTGAGATCCTGTTTCAAAAAAATAAAGAATAAAATAAAAGTAGGGCTGGAAGTGTAGCTCAGAGGTAGAATGCTGCAGGGTTCCATTCCCAGTACTAAAAAACTAAATAGTCTGAGTTTCAACTATCCCTTTTGTTTTTTCCTTCCATTAGATTCAAGAAAAATAAGCATTGCTTATATTTTATTTTAAATTATGTATAATTATATTTATATGTAATATTATATATAGAGAGATCTCATTTTTATAAAATTACAGTTGTCCTTTAGTATCTGCAGAAAACTGATTTCAGAACTCCCAGACCCACACCCACACACACAGATACCAAAATCCACAGATGCTCAAGCACCTTTTATAAAATGGCATAATAGCTGGGCTGGATGGCACACACTTATAATACCAGTATTTAGTAGGCTGAGACAGGAAGATCACAAGTTTGAGAATAGCCTCAGCAAATAGTGAGACTATCATCAACCTAGTGAGACCCTGTTTCAAAGTAAAAATAAAATAAGGCTGGGAGTGTAGTTCAGAGGTAGAATTCCCCTGGGTTCAATCCCCAGTACCTAAATAAATAAATAAATGACATGATATTTGCATATAACCCACTCACATTCTCCTACATACTTTAAATAATCTCCCAATTACTTAAAATGCCTAGCACAATATAAGTGTCATGTAAATAAGTTGCTATATTATATTTGTTTAGGAAATAATGCTTAAGAGAAGGGATAAGTTTTTAAAATATTTTTAACGTGTGGTTGGTTGAATTCACATATACAGAAACAGCAGAGATGAAGGGATGACTGTATTTTTACTTAATCCTGTCTCTATTTACAAAAGGAAGTGAACAAAATAATACTTTCTAAAACTTACAAAGCTAATATCTGATCAATTTTGAGATGAAATATTGCTTTCTTCTATAAACTTTTCACTGCTAATTGCTTTTTGTTCTTCTCATGGACCATATTTGCAAAAAACAAGAAACTTGTTATTTTTTACAACCTTTATCAAAATTGGTTTTAGTGCTCATGTCTATTGATCCCAGATCAGGATGATAGCCAGATATTTTTTAATTATTTTCAAATGGGAGAAGCCGGGCGCAGTGGCGCATGCTTGTAATCCCAGCATTTGGGAGGCGGAGACCGAGGATCGCAGTTTGCTGACAGCCTCAGCTATTTAGCAAGGCCCTTCACAACTCAGTGAGACCCTGTTTCAAAAATAAAAAGACTAAGGAAAAACAAATAGGGCTGGAGGTATAGTTTGGAGGTACACTGCCCCTGGGTTTCATCCCCAGCACGGAAAAAAAAATGGGGAAAATTTCAAATAAGAAATGAGTATATTTCAATGATTTCATCATTTCACCTTACAAATATTTACTGAAGTGCACATATGCCAGGATTTGTGCTGGTTGCTGGAAGCACAGAGATGAATTCAACACTACTTCCCATCAGGGAGGGGAACAGGGAGCCGGAGAAAAACACTACCACACCACTGAAAGGATAAAACCAGAAGAGACTGGGCACTTGCAAGATATGTCAGAAGGAAGCTCTAAGAGACCACAAAAAAATATGGTAAGTCAGTGAGGTGATGGATATGTTTGAATGATACTTTCTAAATGTCCACACAGACCAAAGGACCATACTAAAACCTATAGAATACAAGTATTATTTGTCAATTAAAATAAGTAAAGATTTTAATTTAAATAAATAAAATCAGATTCAGATTATCATTATGGTTACATAATTCTGTAAATATCCTAAAATACTCAAAATTAAAATAAATGATTTTTCATATATATATGATATATACTCATATATATATTCATATATATGAAAAGGATATATATATCCTTTATATGTATAAATTATATATAATATAAAAAGTACATATATAAATTATATCTATATATTCCTCTGTAGCTGAAAGGAAAAGTGGATGAAACTGAAAGCATGTCCAGGAGGTCACTGAGTGTTTCTTTGGAGCAGTAAGCAAGATTCTTTGTTCTCTAGTAATATATGATTGACTTGCAAAAGGCTGTGATTAAATTAGGTATTTTGTATTCAGAGCCTCCAGAGTAAGGAACCTGGAACAGAGGGAAGGGAGAACTTCTAAACCTGCTTAAGTAGTATCCGCATCTAGCAAAGCAAATGTACAAGACAGATGCTGGGAATTTCTGGCAGGAAAAGCTGGGGGCCAGAGAGGAGAGTTGGCCTGTTGGACCACACCAGCCTCCTGTGAATTTGCCTGGTCTGAATTTCCTGGGATCCTGGATGAAAGGAGGCTTTAAGGCTGCCTAGCAACACTATGTTTATGCAAAGGTCCCAAGGACATGGAGGGAAAAAGAGAAAGAAAACAAAAACCTGCTTCTGGAGGGAGGCTGCCTAGAGCAGGAGCACGGGTGAGCCGTGGGAGCCCAGGCTGGGAGCAGACCCACCGAGGCTGAGCTGGCCATGTGATACCCACTTCCCACTGCTGAGCTCTGGCTGACGTGGGAATGGGGCCTGGTGGCCCCCAGACTGCCCCAGCGCCCCCACTAATCGCTGCTCTCAGAGGTTCCTCCATTGTTTTCACAGTTGCTCAGCTGCTCCTGCTCGGGAAAGGGACAGACAGGCTGACTCCAAACCATGGCTAGAAAATAGCACTCGGCCAAAGAGAGGGTACACAAATGAGATTTTTATTGAGAGGGGGGTGGAGTGACAGGGAGATGGGAAAAACACAAAACGCTTAACCTTTTATTGGCTAAATCATACCTGATTTTTATTTTCAAGAAACAGAACTTAAAACTATTCTGTAGCTCCAAAATGTGCTAAGGATGGGGCTTTTCTGACTGAGATCATTATTTGTCCAGAAAAATAACAAAGGAAATGGTAGCCCTGTGTGCATTCCAGGCCAAGAAAACCTATTTAATCCTCAACATACTCAGTTCAACATACCAATATGAAAGATGGGTACCTGGATTAGGGTGCAGAGAAAGGAAGAAATTTAATAGTACTCTAAAAGGCAAACATAGCTAAATTGATAGATCACTCGCTAGGTGTTCAGGACAATATGTATATAATTTCAGAGATCCACATGCTAAGCTTATGAAGTAGGTAAAATTATCTCATCTTAACAATGAAGTAAAGGATGCAGTAAAGGATAGAGCCTTAGAGAGATAGGTCCCTGCTGTGAGAGGTCACCTGACCCACAAATCAAGACTCTAATCACTGTGTGACCACACATTTCCTTTAGTCACTTTCTTTGGCTTTTCTATGGCTGCTGTAACAATTCACCACAAATTTGGTGGCTTTAACACAACACAAATTTGGTACCTGACAGACAAAGATCAGAAGTCAGAAATTAGTCTCACTGAGTTAAAATCAAGGCGCCCTCAGGAGGCTCCATAAGAACCTGTTTTCTTGCTTTTTCCAGATGGTAGAGTCTGCCAACATTTCTTGGCTCCCAGCCTCTTCCTCCATCTCCAAAGCTAGCAGCATAGCATCTTCCTTTCCTCTGTCTTTGTATCTTCATTTTCCCTTAGAAGGAACACAGTCACTGTACAATCCAGGTTAACTACCTGTTTCTGTGTTCTCAACATAATCACATCTGCTAAGTCCCTTTTGCCATCTAAGTAACATATTTGCATGTCTTGGGGTCTTTGATGTCCCTTATTCAACTTGTCACCATCTCTTACAACGTATGTGCATTTTAATTCATATATTCACCAGGCTACGTTATGTGTAGCTGTTAATGTTCTGCCCTCAACAGTGAGCAGGACAAGGGACCATGTTTCACTCATCTCTAAATCATCAGTTTCTAATAAGCACACAGTAGCCTCTCGTAAGTGTCATGGTTAACAAATGAGTAATGAACCAATACAATGAGTAGATCTAAATGTGACAGTAATTTAAGTTTACATATATGTCACTGAAAAAAAACATAAAAAGAACATAATTGATCATATGATGCCCATCAGTAACCTACACAAAGTAGACTGCATGCTTCTTTCTGTCTGTTTTTATAGATGGTTCTGTTTCAGGCCTCTTTCCTTTGCACCTGCTAGTCTCCTGCCTGGGAAACCCCTTCTGCTTTCCCTAGGCCTGGTTAATTCTTACTTATCCTTTCAGACTGAAGTCAAGGTTCCTTTCTCGAAAAGAACCTTTCTGACATGCATGTGCACATATGCACACACATACACACACACACACACACACACACACACACACACACACACACGCACACACATGCACGCGCACACAGTGATGTTTCCAGGATTGGCTGAAAGTAGTTTCCTAGAGCTGATTACTCACAGTTCTTCTCAATTCTTAATTTTGTAATATCCTATTAATAGCTGTGATAAAAATAGTAATGCCACAAAAAATGACAAATACTATATGTAGCAGGATCCTTCTTTCTGAAATCCATTATTAAATATTTATACCACTGCACACACATACATACACATACACGAGTGCGCACGCGCACACACACACACACACACACCATAGATTTAGCTTCTCACTTTTAGCTTGTATAGTTTTAGTGTCCCCTACTTGTCTCTATCATACTATTTTCTTCATATTTCATAATCTTCTGCTTACATACTGGCTAGACATATGTGTTAGGTACACATGAAAGCAGAAACTCTGCCCCTCTTTCTGTATTCCTAGCATAAACACGGTTCTTGAAAAATACTAGGAGGTCAATAAATGTGGGAACATGACTGGGCTACACCCTTAGAATATCTATTTAGTTATTTATTTTTTATTTACTTATTTATTTAGTATTTATTTCTGAAACAGGGTCTCACTAGGTTACTAGGATATCATTAACTTACTAAGGCTGGCCTCAAACCTGTGACGCTTTTGTCTCAAGTACTGGGATTACAGGCATGAGTGACTATACCCAATAAGAAGGAACAATAAAAAGCATAAAATCATGGCTGAGTTAGTACTTACTAAGAATCTGTAACTAAGAAGCAGTGAGAAAATGCTGAGTGTGGCCATTGTATTTTCTAATACCTGTAATTGGTTTTTTTAAGTCCCACCACACCACCACATGCTAGTGAAGGGGAGGAATTGAGAGGAGGTCTGGAGATACCTTCACATCATCAAAGAGACATTCAACAGATCTTAGACCTTTCAATAATTCTGGCTCAGCCATCTGTGAATATTTCCAATTATTATTGTCTGAACTTTGCTCCAAGTAAACATTTAATCTCACGCAGAGTATTATCTCCCATCCCTACAGCCTCTGTTACCCAGCTGAAAAGGCCCCTGAAACAGGAGAGAAGGGTAATGTGCTCACCATTGACTTCTTAATACTGTTGTGTTGGATCTTCCTCCCCCATATCTTGTGTTAACAGGAGGGGAAGGTGATTTGGAGAACAAGCTGTGTTCCAGGAGAATATGCAGGGCACATTTAAGGGTTCTAGCAACCTTTATTGTCTCTCACTGCCTATCTACTCTTGGCCTGTGTGTTTAGCTGGGATGGTAGGGATGAATTTCTACAGCTAGCAGGGACCTGGCCCTATGGAGATGATCCCCAAGATACTTGGGGACATCTTCAGTCTGACTCCTTCCTGTATTCTCTCATATTCCCACTAGTCCCTAGATTGTAGACGACCAATATCCTTAACCCTATCATCCCAAACTCCAGGCCTTTGGAAGCAAGTGAGATTGCCTACTGTTCCTCCAGAACCCAGGATGATTGGTGGAATGGTCTCTGCCCCCTTTCAAGGTCTTGCACCATTCTGTCTCCAAACTCCAGAATCCTAGAAGTATGCCTTAAACCTAGTATATATCCAGCAGTCCCCTCCCCCATCAAAAATCTCTGGAATTTTTTCCATCCCTGTCGAATCAGATCTAAACACTCATTTCCAAGTTTCTTTGAGTCCTATCCTGATCCTACAATGGATTTTGGAGTTAGGGAGCCTCCTCTGCAGTAAAAGGAAGCCTTAGACAATATTATCACATCATCTAAGAGTGAATAAAGTCCCCAAAGAAGTAGCAAACCAAGGATTTGTGAACTCTTCACCCATTCCCATTCATAAATAATTTTAGCCAGAAAAGTTCTCAGCAAAATTTCCCCCCAAAAAAGCCAGAAAAAAGCAAAGTTGTCATTTCAACCATTTCTTTCTTTTTCTTTTCTTTTAATTTTTTTTTTTTTACCAAATCATCTGTTTCCAACAAACATTGCCAAGGCCACTTAACCCATTCAGGAATATAAACTCAGGGCCAGAACCGTAATGGTTTCAAAATAAGAAACAAAACATGAATAAATGCTAACCTAAGCATCTCCACATGTAACATTTTGTCAGTAACAAGACTACAAATTAACTCCTAAGATTATTCATAGTGATGTGATATAGGAGATATGGTTGCATATTAACAGATTTGAAATCATATTGGATAAGAATTCCATGACATCCCTGCCTAGTTCTATGGTCCATTGTTGGAAGGGAGGGAGAGGAAAGAAAACAGACCAGAAAATGCTATGTGCATACATGAATGTGTCACTATAAATCTCACTATTATAAATAATTATACTGCAATGTTTAAAAAAAATCTGAATTTGAACTGGGCGTAGTGGCTCACGCTTGTAATCCCAGCATTTGTGAGGCTAAGATAGGAGGATCGCGGTTCACGGACAGCCTCAGCTACTTAGTGAGGCCTTCTGAAACTTAGTGAGACCCTGTTTCCAAAATAAATAATTAAAAAGATAGGGCTTGGGTGTATTTTGGAGGTAGAATGCCCCTGGGTTTCATCCCCAGTACTGCAAAAATAAAGAAATAAATTTGAATTTGTCTCCTCTTTATCAATAAAGAAAGCAAAGAAAAACAAAGTCAGGCTTCCTTTCTATTACTGGTTATATGAAATATTATCCTTTACCGTCTACTGTTTCCGATTCCATCTGTATGCACTGAGGCCTACCTTAAGCTCTTTACATTGCAGGGATAATCTATCCCTCTTAATCTCATCACCTGTGATTATTCTGCATAGATGAAATTTAAAATCGCATTTCAGGTAAGTAACCCATGTTAGTTGGCTTTCCATCGTTGTAACAAAAGGTTAATTTTGGCTCACTGTTTGGAAGGTTTCTGTTGATGATCAGGGTCAACTGATGCCATTGATCAATTGCTTTGGGCCTGTGGTAAGGCAGCACATCAAGGAAGGAGCATAAGACAGAAGAAGTGCCAAGCACTGTTCCAAACAATTTTTAATTATATCACTAACATTATTACAGCTTTTTTCCAGATGAGAAAATTTCAACAGAAAAGAACAAATATCCTGCCCAAGGTCCCACAGGCAAAAGTGGTTAAGTGAGATTTATTTCAAGAAAAAAGAACCTGAAAGCGGGGCGTGGTGGCTCATGCTTTTAATCCCAGCATTCAGGAGGCTGAGACCTGGAGGATCGCGGTTCGCGGACAGCCTCAGCTACTTAGTGAGGCCTTCTGCAACTCAGTGAGACCCGGTTTCAAAATAAAGAATAAAAAATGGGCAGGGGGTATAGCTCGGAGATCAAATGCCCCTGGGTTCCGTCCCCAGACCCGCAAAAAAAAAAAAAAAAAAAAAAAAAAAAAAAGAACCTGAGCCTGGAACCCAGCCCTCACATGAGTATGGAAGATGACACTAGGAAGCCAAGAATTGTGGATCTTTGGACAATTTTTTGAAAAAGAATCATATTTCTGCCTTATTTTCAATGGGATGTTTCAATGATCTTTTTGCCAGTCCAACTGAGCCTGCTATCTAACACATGTGTTCTCACAGGCTTCCAATACGGCACGCTCAGTCTCTTGGTCTGTAGGAGGCCTTCCCCCAGAAGCCCTCTGCTTACTGTCTTTCCACACATTGTCATGGCCGTCCATTCTCTCCATGCCCAGCTCTCACTAACCTTTGCCTCTCCTTGCTTTCTCTAACACTGTGAATTGATATCACACTCCTGGACATGTAATTACATGCGGTCGGTAGAGTTTGGCTATGCAGTTACTCCTTTTGGTGAGTCACATCTCCCCAGTAAGATTTGAAGAACAAGCTTTGAGGAGATAGGGTTAGTCTCCAAAGTAGACCTGTGGACTTTCATGAGTCAGGCTCAAGTTCCTGCTTTCCATTTCCTAGTTGTGAGACCATGGGCAAAATATTCGATTTCTCTTTGCTTCAATCTCTTCAGTTACAAAATGGGGTTAATATGGTATGTAACAGGAGGATCGCACAGGTTCAAAGCCAGCCGCGCGCGCTGGCTTAAGAGACCCTGTTTCCAAATAAAAGATATAAAATAGGTCTGGGAGTGTAGCCCGGAGGTAGAAGGGCTTCCAGGAACCCCAGTACCACCAAAAAAAATAAAATAAATAAAAAATAAAAATAAATAGTGGTATTGCTAATCTTTTTTATTTTATGATTTAA
Source organism: Muscardinus avellanarius (assembly GCF_963383645.1). Taxonomy (NCBI): domain Eukaryota; kingdom Metazoa; phylum Chordata; class Mammalia; order Rodentia; family Gliridae; genus Muscardinus; species Muscardinus avellanarius. Next base: position 52,309,527 of record NC_137788.1, read on the forward strand.
GAATTATATTTTAAAATCTAAGTCTGTGACCAAATCTTTCATACTAACCTACTATCATTTATAACATGGATAAAGAAAGAGCAAAGTTTATTGTGGACAAAAAAATGGGTTGAGAAAGTATCTGGTCTTTTCCCCACCATCCTTATATGAGCCAGAGGGATCATATAGAGGGAAATACATATGTACATTATGTCACATTATTTCCAGAACTATAAACTATGGAACAGATTGCATGAGAAATATTTGCTTGAAATAAGCCTATAGTAAGTTATACACTAGGGACTAGTAATTGCAACTAACCCACCAAAAATAACCGGGGCAAGGAATTGGAGGCTCCTGATATAATCTGTATATATATATATACAGGAGGCTTTGCTTCAGAAAGGTAGCTCCAACTGCAGATCTCAAGACCTTTATTTGAACTCTTGGCTGCAGCATAATTGACAGAGAGAATTAAAGGGGATATGAAGACCTGGGACTGAACTTTTTCAATAGTCTCAGCTCGGCTCACATTGCTCACGATATTAGAGGCTGCCGTGATGATATTAAATGATGCCGCACTGACAGAGATTAACAGAGTATGCAATTAGATTTAAATGCTGTAATTGGAACATGCTGTTAAGTGCCTACCATCAGTCCTGGGTCTCCCCGTATGGCAAGTGAGTCTCTCCTTGGGTTGCTTTGTAAATTTAACACTGTCCTCCCCAGCCACAAATCCTCTGCCGCTCATACAGAGGGAGCAAACATTATCATGAAAGTGGCATGTGTTCTGCTGAGCATGTCTAAGATACTTTGCAGTTTCAAGATGCTTTCAAGCCCAGTTAGGTCTTCTGAGCTTTGCAACAGTCTCTGAGAAGCAGATCGATCCCTACAAGGGATGCAGCTGGGGACCACTACAGGTTAAAGAAGTAAGATGCTCTCTGGATGAATCCTGAATCTAAACTAGGCCTTTTGACTCCAACTTCCCTGTGCTTTCCATCATGCCATGTGACTTCCATAGGTTTTATCTGAAGTTAAATTTTGCCTTCTGGATAGTCTTCTCTCAAGAGGTGAAGAGCCTCAGACCCACAGCAGGACAAGCTACCACATGTTGATATCCATCACCCTCATTCCCACAGGTCTCCCAGCAATATTACCTTTATTAATCACTGACAATACCACAGAGTGAGGTAATCAATCACCAGGCGCTTGCAGAATATCTACCGTGTGTCCAGCCATTGATAAGCACCATAGGAGAACCATGAAAGAGGATCTTAAGTTTCACTATTTCTGACTATCTGTGTAATGCAATTTGCTCTACCAACACAGCATAAAAGTAAAAATAATAGCTAACACTTGCTGATATAATTACCATATGCCAGGCTTTGTATAGATGCTCTCTGTACTAACTCGTTGATTTTAAAAGTTGATTTTCTGTCATTGTGATAAAAGAATCTATAGTGAACTATGAAGGTCCTTGAGAAATGGAGTTAATTGGATGAACCTCTTCAACCACCCTCCAAACTTCAAGCAGAAAGGGCTTATTTTTTTTCAGACTTATGTCTTTGATTATTTTGTTCTGTATGTTTATTGGTGCATCTCATTTATTCAGAATGGTGAGTTTCATTACAGCTTATTTGCACATGTACAAAAACATAACGTGATCAATTTCACTGTGCAATAGGGCCCTGCCCTCCCTACTCTACCCTGATCTCCTCCCTTAACCCACCCAGCACTCCTCCCTTCCATTGTCATAGGCACTTTGTTTCCCCTCTAACTTCACATATGAAGGAAAATACATAATACTTTTCCTTCCAAGCCTGGCTTATTTTGCTCAAAATTATGGTCTCTAGTTCCAACCATTTTCCTTAAAATGACATAATTTTGTTCTTCATTGGGGCTGAATAAAAATCCATTTTGTGTATTATATACATATAAATATAAATCTATTTGTATATAAGTGTGATATGTATATCACATTTTCTTTATCCATTCATTTTCTTTATCCATTCATCCATTGAAAGACGTCTTGGTTACTTTAATAACTTGACTACTGTGAATTGTACTATGATAAACATGGGTATGTATGTATCTCTAAAGTATACTGACTTTATTTTCTTATAAATACCAAGGAGTGGTACAGCTATATCTTATGGCAGAAGAACCTAAGATTTTGAGGTTTGTTCATTCATATATATTTTATCTACTGTGATTTTAAAATAGTTTACATGTTATCCATGGTTCAAACTTCAAGGAGTAGAAAAATGTAATAAATAAATTTTTTTTCTCCTATTCAGGACCCCATCACCCAATACCCATGTCCCCTAAAGACGAAGCAAAACAAAACACAAACAAGAGCATTTAGCACTACTATTAGTTCCATGTGTTCCCTTTCAGAGATATATTTAATAACTACAGAAGTAAATATAATTATGTATTTTTTAATTTTTTCTGCATTATCATACACACAATTCTACATCTCTGTTTTCACTTAAAAATGCAACTTTGAGATCTACCTATATCAGTTCCTAAAAAGCTTCAGCAGCATAATTCCACTTAACCAGTCTTTCATGAATATCTAAATTATGTCTTACTCTTTTATTGAAGAATAATGTTGCATATGCCATTTTCCAAAGGAAAAAATATCTGTGATATAATTTTCTATAGGTGAAATTATAAGATCAAGGATTAGATGCATTTGTCATTTTTTATATTAATTAAGTTACTTTAATTTACCTTCCAGCAGCAGCTTATGAGTGTTTTCACAGTCTCGGCAAAATGAGGCATCATCAAACATTTAAAATTTTGCCGGTTTGGTAATTAAAAGCAGTATATGAGTATCATGTTAATTTTTACTTCCTCTATTACACAAAAAGTCAAGCAACTTTTCCTTTTATAGGTCTGTAGTTTGGGACTTCCTTTTATCTGACTTTTATATGCATATGCTTTGCCCATTTTTCAAGTACATTATATTTTCCATATTGATTTTTTGGAGCAATTTATATATTAGAACTATTGAAACTTTGTGAGAAATTGTGGATATCTTGTGCAAAATAATTTGTCTTTTGACTCTATTTATATCACTTTTGCATACAGGTTATTTAAATATATAAAGTAAAATTATCAAATTTTTTCTCTTCCCCCTTTTCATTTTTTACGAGTTGAAAAAATTTTCTCATTCCTATGCAATCAAATAATAGTCACGTTTTCTTCTACTATATTTACATTTCATTTTTCACTTATAAATACTTGTTTTATCTGAAATTGATCTCTATGGATAGTATCATACATGTGCATGCATGCACACATACACACACACTCACACACTGAATTGAGCTGCCAACTTTATTATGCATCAATTTTCATACATATTTGAGTTCCACATGTAAATTTTCCATTCTGTTCCATTGGTTTTATTTATTACCCAGCTTCCCACAGTTTATGAAAGCATTATGACCCTCATGGCCCTTCCTTTTCTTTTTTTCTAACTGTTCTTATTTATTTCTTTTTCCATAAGAATTCATTAGAAGTGTATTCAATTTATAAAATTAATATAGAAAAATTATATCTATATCAGGTCAAATATCTTATCTATGAACTTTGTATGCACCTTTTTATTTGTTCATCTCTTGTTTTGTGGAATTTCAGGAATGTATATGCTGCATGTTATACACATATAGTCATGTGTATACCTGTGTATAATTTCATGTATGTATTTATATGCTATATATTAATAGAATTCATGTGTGCTTAAGTTATATGTGATGATGTATTAATCAGTTGCCTTTGACTATATGTAGAGAATATTATAGAGATTTTGGCATTAGATATATTAATATAAAGAATTTTATTAATATATGTCCTTATGGTGGTCCATCCTGAGATTCCTGAAACAACTCTTATTCCTCGTAGCATAGTATTCTTTCATACGTTGCTATATTCATCTGGCTAACATTTCACTTGGAATTTTGTATCTTGATTATAAGAATTTTGTTAAGTATGGAAATATTGACTAGATGACCTTTAAAATCCCTTTAATTTTGAATATCCATTGAGCAAAATCCAAGAAACAGTATAAAAACAATTAAGTACCACACAGTTTGGAATTGACTGTAAGAGAAAATGAAAATTAAGAAAATTATTTTCTACTTTTTGTGCTTACTATAAAGCCTAGCACAAAACAGTTACACAAGTCATCTTTTTAAATGAATAAATCATGAACAAGATATTTGCTAGACATCAGAAGGCATGTGACACAATGCAGGACTAGACATGAACTTACTGGGTCCCAGAGTTGCAAGCCAGGGGCCAAAAGGCACACAGAATATGAACTTAGTCACACCTGTAGTCCAGTCTCAGCTTTGTTCCCTGATACAAGGGAGATACTAGACCAGATGCTTAACTCAGTGTCCTCATCTGTGAAGTGCAGATGGTCAGAGCACCCAGCTTGAACATTAGGTGAAATCTGACATTAGTATGTGTATCTCTTGGTATATAGCAGATTTTTTTTAACATTACTTGCTGTTCCTACTCTTTCATCTTTCTTCTTCATTAAGAATACATAATCTAAAACAGGTGGAGTAGCATATGCTTTCATCCCTATATTTGGGAGGCTGAGACAGGAAGATCCTAGGTTTGAAGACAGTTTCAGCAACTCACCATCAGCAATTTCCTGAGACTCTATTTCAAAATGGAAAAATATGCCTTGGGGTGTAGCTCAGAGGTGGAATGCCTCTGGGTTCAATTCCTAGTCCAAAAAAAAAAAAAAAGAGGAAGAAGAAGAAGAAGAAAGAAAGGAGGGAGGAAGTAAAGGAAGGAAGGGAAGAAGGAAAATAAACATTATATTAAAGAGCAAGAACACACAAACACATCCTATACTTTTCTCAAACGCAAGATAGCCTAGGACTGTGGTAGGTGTCTTGAGTTTAGTCAGATACAGCTGGGTTCTGACCCCAGGTGACCCCAGTCTGACCCTTTGGCCATGGACATTTTATTGAAATCACTAAGTTTAGTTGCCTTTTCTGTAAAATGGGAATAGTAATACTCCCTATTTCAGAGGCCCCTTTGAAGGCTGAGATAATACACATGAAGCAGCTGGTGAAAGCGGCAACAATACCCCAGTGTCCTTGCTCCTTCCTGATAGTCGCAGAGCTGACAGATGATATATGGATTACCAACTGGCTGCCAAGAACTCTCCTCTTCAATCAGACCCCCTTTCTGAGTGGAGAATTTCAGCCGTCAGATCAGGAAACGTGACAACCCCATCCTGTCCCGTTCTGCCTTTGTCTCTGGCCTCAGTTCTCCCAGTCATGTGGCCCCTCATTGTGGTACTTAATCACATGCTGTCATAGATGGTTACTCACCCTGCTATGTTCTACTCACCAAAGCACCTCGTCTCACCCGTTTTTTTTTTATCTCTCAAAGCATCTCTCATTTGATTGAATCCAACATTGGCAAGCAATTGAATATTGTAAATCATATAATTTTAGGGTTGGAAGGTTACTTAAAGGTATGATATGTGAGCCCCCTCAGGTTCAGTTGATTAGGTTGCTTGCAAAAAGCCATTGAAAGATCCTACTTTCCATCACATCCCATCCTACTGGCATGTTTTCTCCCATCCCAGGGTCTTTGCATGCCTGTTATTGATTCCTGAAACACTCTTCTCCACTCCCTCTCTTCCCACTTATAGCCCTAATCCTGTGACACTTAAAATTTCCCACCTGACTTACCTCTTCCTCTGAGAAGCCTTTCCTGATCCCAGGCTCGATCTGTACCCCCCTACAAAGTACTATTATAGCTCCTGTTCTTTTTCTTTATTGAACTGATCACACTTGGTACTTATCCACACTTAACAATTATTTAAACAATTAACATCTTTCTCACCCACTAAGCTATAAAATCTATGAGGCCAGGAGTGAATCTATTTTATCATAATATCACGACCACCTGTACCTGAACCTGCACCTGGTCCATAGTTAGCTATAATATGTGTTTGTTGAATTGATTAAATTAGTTAACATATTAAATAACTGCTAAGTACTTCCCAGTAAGGCTATATTTTATTCCCTAAATTATTGGATAATCACCTCAGAAAAATCATAAAGTGAATTATAGTCCTTTCCTTCATTTCTTAAATTTCTTTCCTTGATGGCAGATAGTTTACTACTAAAGATTTCCATTTAATCTTCTACTAAAGAGAAATAAAGAGAAATCCGCCTTTCCCTTTTCTTCCATAAAAATTGTCTGCCCCATCTTACTGCCACCCTGTCCTGGGGGAACACACTGGGAA